>NC_138151.1:7002700-7365200 GCF_964199315.1 Orbicella franksi
AAAACATTCCTCCAGTACATCTCAAGTCCACTTCCCTAAGTTTAGTCCAAATGACATGCTAGTGTCAGGTGGAGATGACTGTAGAGTTGTTCTGTGGAATCTAAGTAGCGGCCAGTGCAACGGGACATCGGTTGCAGAGAATATTGCAAAAGAAGCCAGTTCTGTCTGTGTTGTCCATGAAGTCCAGCATGGATCAAAGATTAACTGGATTTCATCTAGTTCACCGACACAAAATATTTTTGTGGCCGATCTAACAAATGATATATCTGTGTACTGTGTGACATGAAGATTGACTTCAATTTACGTTAATACAAAAAATGACACACTTCAGATTGAAAACAGTTTTTAGGATTTATTACCACATGGTACCTTGATTTGGAAATTGTGGAGAAAACAACCCGCTATTCTGGTTTTTCCACAACTGACAACAAAATCAACTTTAAAAAATGCAGGATAATAGCCTTGTACATAACGCTACAAATAACGCTTTCATTTAAATGGTCATGTACTAGGGCTTTCACAGCATACTTGTAATGAACAGCGCCACATAAATATACTCCATAGTATTCACATGAATGAACAACAAAGGGGCAAAGCTGCATGTCTGGGTTTTCTTGGACAAAGTAAACTGTTGTTAATATCAGTGTCTGTATTATGGAGGTCTCTGTAAAGGTAGGTTCAACTGTTAAATTGCTTCCCCTTGAATGGTTATGCACTAGGGTTTCATCGAGTCTCCAGACAACCGTAACTTAGAACTAGGTACCATAAACAGTACCATGTGAAAATCTTGCGTAACAGCGATCATTTGAATGGTCACACAGTAGGGTTTCATCCGTGGTCTTTCAAAAGAACCTTCGAGTCCTACCCTGGGAGTGAAACTGAAAATCATGAAACTCAAATTCCTTCCAATCTTAAGTGGACAATTACCACTATTAGACATGCCTGCAGGGAGTCATGGTAGTTCTATTCATCATCTTAGACTGGGTTTTTTTTTCATCAATACAACTACCATGATGCCCAAAGGCACATTTCATAGAGGGAGGACAACAATGCTGTTGGCAAATGTACTTTATTGTCCACATGATTAAAGGAACAATGTTAATATCAAAGTCTAGTTTTCACATACTTCAACTATTTCGTTGGCTTGTTGGAAGGTCTTTGGGAGAAGAGGATGTTACTTTATAGACGTTTATACATAATAAGATTTTAAGTTTTAGGTGGTGCCTCCTATCTATGGGTTATTTCATCACAGGCTCAGAATGACATATGGTTCACAACAGCCATGCCAAACGTTTTTTTTTTTTTTCTTCAGTCAAAGCACCTTGTACGCAACTGAGATTTGTTTCTTTGTTGAAAAATTCATTAGGTGAAGCACTAATTACTTTCAAGCTGAACACAACTTCAAGTGGGAAGCTTTACTTCTACCTTGACGAGAAATGGCCCCAGGTTGAAAAATCTTCACAATGCCAAAACAAGCTGGATATGGCACAATATTCATGTAAGTTATGAGTGTGAAGTGATTTGTTTTATGGCATAATTTTATGTTTTACTCTGAAGCATTTAACCTCTTACATCGCATGATAATTTTTTTTTCGTCTATAGTAGTGACAGCAGTAGTCAAGGCACACTGACTTAGTGGTCAGTGTGATGGTCTCTGAAACTTTGTAACAAGTAGTCTGGGTGAAACTGTGGCCAGGGTTATTGCAATGCGTTCTTGCCAACTTGGCAATGCACTTTACTTTTCTCTTTCTACCATGGGGTATTAATAACAATTAACATGCAAACTAAGTGGCTGGGGTGGTAACCCTGAATATGTGACAGGCTAGTACACCCAATCCAGGGGGGTAATAGAAAATGCTCCTGATCATATATGTTGAGAACCAGCCAAATGTGCCACTCTTGCACAAACTTGCCAGTTGCTGAGGACTTCTTTGATTATTCTCCTTAGATTACTCAGGCTCTCAGAGCCATCTCCACCCCTAAGAGGGGAGGGGGGGGGGTTACTAGATACAAAGTTTTATACATAGAAGCTCTGCCCCGAGGTCCGATGTCCAACCCCTTCTTTTGTATACCCTCCACTATCTCCAAGGGGTAGACAGGGGATTATTTACTATTAAATAAACCTTTTTGATTTAGTGACTGACTATTTTTAATACAATAACCATTCCCTTTCAGTTGGACTAGACTCGGTGTCTGGAGAGAACAAATTTTCCCCCTGGGATGACCCCAAGGTCTGGCATGTCTTGTACGCTGATTCTGTGACTTGCGACCCTAGTGTGCCAGCTCTTGACGATGTTACTTTCACCTTGGAAATGCTTAATCCTGATTCTGGAGGAAAACCATCTAGTCATTGTGGTTGTGATGAGACAGGTTAGCCTTAATTTTGCGGGTTATTTAAAAACAGAAGTCTAGTACATGTTTATTATCAAGATCACGAGGTGGTGTAGGGCGGTTCCATTAAGTATTTATTAATTTAGTAATAGCAGCTTGAAAAGATAGATTCTTGTTAATTTCCCAGGGTTGCTGTCATTTTATGAAGTGCTGGCATTCCTGTATTTTGCTGGAGCAATAGCTTATGGTCAGCGTCTGTGGCAAACGATCCAGAAAGGTGGACCCATGCACCTGGTATGCTTAATATCAACTCTCCTTTCTGGTGTCTATGTATTTTTTTTTTTTTATGTTAGTTGTGATAATTTAATGATACATCAGGACTAAATTCCTTAGATGATGAGTTTTGTTATTCTTATCACCTGTCTGCTTGACTTTATATTGATACTGTAAGGAGAAATTGGATTTTGATCAAGTTTCATTTTAAGATATTTACATTTTTAATTCATCAGGTAAAATCTATCATGTCTTCACATAAGCATCATTGCAATCGGCTGAGGGAATTTTTGCTGATTTAACATAATATGTACATGCACTTTATTGAGCATCCCTGAAAAGGGTTTTTCAGTATCGAGATTGAAATACAGAAAATCAAATCACAATAAATAAATAACAGAGATATCTAGAAACATTACATGACGTTATTTTCTATCATTCATATCTCACTAGCTGTATTAGGAACACAGAAGTAAAATTATGAAATGTCTTGATTTTTAGTGAGTGTGGCATAGTAGTAAATGGCAGTGATACAATACACAGCCCAAAATTCTAAATAAACCAGAGAAACGTGCCTTTAAATGTTTTTATTCTTTCTCTTTATTTCAGGTGATAAAAATGCTGTCAATTGCTATGATTTACCAGGCTACAGGGCATTTTCTTACTTTAATTCATCTCTACAGGTAATTGAATCCTTCTCAGCCTTTTTAGAGAAGTTTCAAAACATCTTCCATGCTTTCTATTGACTTCTTACAACATAAGTGGAAGTTTGGGAGAATGAGAAATGCTTTGTGGAACAAATCAAAATGAAACAATCCTAGTTAGAGGAATTATTGTTTTGAAGGAAGAAAAACATCAGATGTAATATAATTAAACAATTAACAGCAACAACTTACAACACCAGCATTTAATTATGTTTGGTTTACAAAATACTATAATAATTTATAGTGTAATAAAGGAATGCATTGTATCTCAGGTGAAATGTGTTAGTTTACGTGCATTGTCTTTGAAAATGATGGAGATGTAACCACAGAGCGTATTTGATTTTTCTCATTTTTCATCTTTGACAAAACTCAGATATTCAAAGGATGGCGAAGGTTACCCTTTTCTCAGCAAGCTGTCTACAGGTAAACATTAAATAAAACAAGTTTAATTGAAACTTGTTTATCTTTTTACTCGTGGCTTGCTTGTGATTATAATGTAACTACCATAAATTTTGCAATGTTCATTTTGGGAATTTTGGAATTTACTACCGTAGTAATTTTTCTTAGGTCTCTTGGCATCGTAATCCCAAAAGGGCCTCTTTTGGTTGTTTCTGTAAACAAGTCTGTTTTTGTGAGGTTGGACAACAGGCCAAATGATTTTTTTGTTCCTGTGATAACTATTGATGCCTTCTATAGGCTTATTACTTACTGTGTGTGTTTATTTAATTTAAAGTCATCTTCTTTGTTGTGTTTGATTTTACAGCTGCAGATGGCCTAGGTGGCTATCAGATGTTACTTATGATGGCCAAGTTGTCCACAGGATGGACTCTTAGTTCCTCATTCTCAACACTGGATCCAAAACAGATGAAACAAATTAGTATTGGCGTGATTGCAATTTCAGTTTTTGAGGTGCAGTTTTGTATGTTTACAAATAGGAAGAAGTTGAGTGCACTAGTGAAAAAAAATTGATCATCTACATGTAATTCAATCAGACTTGATCAGAAACACACTCTGTAAGATTTTTATTCATTGTGGGGTTCCAGGCAATTTCCACACTTGCACAAAGAATGGTTATTTGGTTTGTACCCCCCCCCCCTTTCCCCCATGGAATTTCTAGTACCTTCCCTTTAAAAATTTGGCTATTTAATCATCCCAACCCCCCTGGAATTTCCAATGACTATCCTTGACCAGTGTGGCTATGGATATTTTATGGACCTGCACATTCTAAAATAGGAAAAGACTGCAAATGAAAATGTAGCGAGTCCCCAGAGATTAAAAGTTTTAAGATTCATTTAATCCACAGTCATACCGTATTCTATGATTCAGTTTATCTTGGTCATTAGTAGAGCAGAACAATAATGAAATGTAAAATACTGACATAGTGCAAATTCTAAACTGTTTGCTGGTATTTCCAGGTTATATTAGCCTCTTGGGAGATGACTCTTCTTCTAGTCCTTGTTAAAATTGTTGTAGCTGGAGCATTTGCTGTAAATATAAGTAGAAAAGTTTCAGAGGAGAGAAGTACACTCCGTAGAGAATTTTATATTAAATTTGCAAAGGTGAGTGTTGATCCATTTCTTTTTACGCCATACAAGGTGGTTTAAATTTTTATGTCACGAACCTTGGGCTTGTGTTTGACCATTCAGATCCATTCACCATTCAGATTGTAAACATTATTTAATCAAATTGGGCAGTCCTTATTTGTGGTATTGTTAATTATGCTGTGCAAATTTGTTCTAACTCATGAAACTCTAGTGTGTGATCATTCAAATGAAAGCTACTGAGCAGTTTTTTCAAGCGGTATTGTTTTTTTTTTTTTGATGTTGTTGTTGTACAAGGGCTGGTTGTAACTTTCAAGTCTTTGGGTGAAACCTGTTTCAAATGAAAGCTATTGAGCAGTACTTTCATGTGGTACTTTTTATTATGCTGTACAAAGTGGTTCTAACTTCTAAGTCTGTGGATGAAACCCTAGTGTGTGACCATTCAAATGAAAGCTATTGAGCAGTACTTTCATGTGGTACTGTTTATTATGCTGTACAAAGTGGTTCTAACTTCTAAGTCTGTGGATGAAATCCTAGTGTGTGACCATTCAAATGAGAGCTATTGAGCAGTACTTTCATGTCATACTGTTTATTGTGTTGTACACTGTACGGCATGGAAGTTCTAACTTTTAATGGTGGTTTTCTTTCATGGAGTGACAGTTTGACTTTTGTATATTTTTCCAGTGTTGTTTAACCTGGCTTTTAGCATATCCTGCTTTAGCAATAGTGTCATTGGTTTTACCTGTCCACTCTAGATTTAAGGTAAGTAATATGGAACAGTTAAAGTAAAACCCATATATTTACCCCAATATAACAAAGTACAGCCAAAGGGACTCAAAAAATATGTTCATTGTAATGGAAGTATAGCAGAAGCTAATCCCTGTCATAATGAATTTACATTAAAACTATGTCA
This sequence comes from Orbicella franksi, assembly GCF_964199315.1. NCBI lineage: Eukaryota > Metazoa > Cnidaria > Anthozoa > Scleractinia > Merulinidae > Orbicella > Orbicella franksi. Next base: position 7,008,463 of record NC_138151.1, read on the forward strand.
CAAGGACCACAAAGCAGTGCGTGCAGGCCATGATAAGACTGGATTGATCGCCAAGGATACTAATGTTGTGAATGATGTACACCTTGAAATAAAAAAAATCCTTATTCATTTTGCCCAGTTTTTCTACAGTTCATGTTTTCTTTATTGCACAATGTTTCATGCTGCAAGTAACTGAATGCCTGATAGAGGCTCTTTCTCTGGAGTTTTGATACACCACACTTACATTAAGGAATGACACGTCTCTTTGAAAAATATCTACTAGCCTACATTTAGCACTCTGATTACTGATTTGGTAAAACTGCTATTTGAGAGTTCACATTATATGCCAAATACTTCTTACTAAATAAGCAATTAAACTCTCTTCTGCTAGCTAATGCAAGCATTAAATTTTGAACCGCTACCTAAATGTATTTCTGTTCAATTCAGGTAATAACATGGGGCTTGTTGACAGTTCAGTGCATATCAATCCTGTTATTATACAGACTGTTCTTATCACGGAGTCTGTACTGGGAGGTATCTTCCCTCGCAACTAGCACGCTTCCTCTACGACTGGACAGAGGCTATGGAGCCAAGACCTACAATTCTGAAACGAGGACTGTTAGAATACATAAACATATTGCAGTGAATTAGGCCAATTCTGCTCAAAGATTATTTTTCTGTGTGTGGTTCTGGATGTTCAGTTTGCTTCTGTAACTTCAGACAATATTCTCCAAGGAAGGAAGTGCTTGTGGGGGAATCTTTCCTATCAAATCCTTCAGTATAATTACAAATTCAGCTTTCAGAGTGGACACTTTTGGGACCAGCCGCTGCACTGTCCAATTGAACCTAAGCGATATCTGTCGGAGAGAATCTGTGTTTGTTAGTGGTCTGCCCTTGATGCCGCGAAGTTACAAAAAAAACCGAATAACCACCCTGCACGGGTAATCGTAGTTTTGAAGTTTCTTTCCATCACCTCTTCCTAAGGGTTGGAAATGTTGCAGGGTTGCTACGTTTGGGCGTCTATTATGTATACCATATGTGGATTGATCCATATCATAGCATATAAATGTTTTGAATAAAACTTCTCGAAAACAATCAGTCTTTTCCTTTAATGTTGGAGTGATATATCAAACACGAAAAACCGTGTTTGACCACATTTCCACACACCGGGAAGCGAGTTGAAAATACGACGCACAGCGGAGTATTTTTGACGAACTTCGAGGGGCTTGGAAATGTGGTCAGACACTGTCTTGGATGTTTGATACATCCTCTTAATCGAAGCAAAAAGTAAGTCAAACGTTTTGGGTAGAGGGGTTTTCGTTACTTTCGGAACTCTTCGCTAGTGATCCTCCTTAGTGACGTATCTGGTATATTTTGGAAACGTAATTAGCATAAGTTTTATTTAAAAATGCATTGAAGTGGGAACACCCTGCAAACGGAGAAACCTTTCAATCCCTTCTGTTATCTAGTCGCAAAAGATATTCCAGATTAAACTGCGCGAAGTTGCTTAACATTTCCTTTGAGATGTGATTCACGACGTCAAAGTTCGCGAATTAAAGCGTGAAAAGAAACGCAAACATTTGATTTCGTGAAACATTCACGTAGTTGTGTCAAGATTTCCGGCAGCCAGCTACCCTGCGAGAGGGGGTGCTTTACATTATGCCAAAAATTTCCGGTAATTTCGGTCAAAAGTCAAATGGAAAGGTCCGTTTCGGTTCTGTCCAATCGGAATTTTCGGGGCCACCTCTGGAGGTGATCCACTTTGATCGGTCAGACCGATTGGACCGAAGTTTGCCGTTCTATTTTGACAAACCGGTTTATTGCCCTGTTTGTCTTCAGTAGATTTCAGTCAATTCGGGAAAGGATTTAAAAATGGTAAGAGTCATTCCTCTCGGTTGGCCCGGTTCGGATCGGAAAATGTCGTTCCATTTTCCTCGGTTAGTCCTGCTGGCCGTCTGACCGATCGCTCTGGCATAAAGGAAAGCATCCAGAGATTTCCTTTTCTTTCTGCTTCAAATGTTCGTCTCGCAGAGTAGCTGAGCCGGGAATTGTTTCCAAAAAACTAGATACCCGGCAGTGAAATTCTAATAGGATTTCCACTAAACATCTCTTGGAGTAGAGCTTTCTTTAGAAATGTCAAGAGATTTCAAGTAGTTGTGTCGAGTTGTGGAATTTTTCGAGCTTGGCCTTACTATAGGATCTCGATGTTCTCGACATTTAGCAAATATTCGCACTCTGGCTCACGGAGTCAACTCTCATAGAATGATATCCACAAAAATTACAACAGGCCATTTTCGAGTTACCTTGTGCCTCTGTTTCAAAACCGAGCCCTCGCGCAAATCTTTTCATATGAAAATGAGTTTGATTTAACCTGTAGGGGGAACACATTTTCATATGAATGGTTTTGCACACGGACTCGTTTCGACACAGACGCAAAAGGCAACGAGCTAGAGTGTGCGAGATTTGTTCAGAAATACCAAACGATTCTAAATATTGTTTTGCTTTTGTACTGGATGGAGGTTTTCGTTTTATTATTGATTGATTGATTGATTGATTTATTTATTCATTTAATTAAATATTGATTTTTGACGTTAATTAGTTTTTAGCTAGGACTGAAAGATCCAAATCAGTTGTAAAAGTTGCCAAGTATATTGACCTACTTTATTAAGTAAATGTATTGTTAAGGGCGTTCGCGCTAATAGTCTCTGCGCATCCTTACCGCGCACGCAAATTCACACGCCACGTCACGCATCGAGCGTTGGCGCTAAGTACTAAAATAAACAATCATAGGGTAGATGGCCATAGGCCCGTTGGAGCTGGGGTCACGTGACCAAATTTTTCCCAGAAAATTTTCATATTATGGGCTATAACTTGAAGAATGCCAGAAATAAAAAAGAGCGCATCGAAAATACTAAAATGGCCAAGTTTGAGGCCCCTGGCATTAAAGAGTAAGTTTATACGACCGTTTGAATTTTCGGAAAATTTAGAGGATTTGTATGGAAAATGTTACTGGAGAGCAAGACCTTGCTCTCCAACAACTTTTTCCATACAAATCTTATTCTTTTAAAAATTCAGACTGTCATAAAATCTCATTCTTTAATGATGGGGGCCTCAAACTTGGCCATTTTGATATTTTCGACATGCTTTTTCCATTTCTGGCATTCGTTAAGTTATAGCCCATAATTTTATGAAAAATAGGTCACGTGATGGCTTTGCTGCAAAGGGCCTATTGCTATAGCTTTGCTTGGATGTAACGATCTTGGCCGTTCGGTGACCTCTACTTTTCTTTCCAGAAACAGATTTTATTTACAATTATCTCCACATGTCCAAAAATAAACAAAAAGTCAATGTGGGAAGTTAAAAAAGTTTCAAGATTTCTGTCCACGGGACATCGAATCCTGCAATCTTGCAGCTGCAAGGCGCATGAAACTATGGTCGCTAAATGCGAACTTGGTCTTAAAGTAACCTTACTAGTTGACTAAATTCACTTAACAGGTCCACTTAAACAATATTTGGCAGAGAACATTTCACTTTAATGTACTAGTTACAATATTTTTGGGCTTACAGACACTATGGCCTTATTCAATAACGAAGTCCTATTTTTTCAGATTTAGAGTGTTCTTCCGGGCATGTTCTCTCCAAAACAAAGTCGGTGACTCCCCATTTTTTTTTTTTTTTTTACATTTCTGACGTAATTCACTCGTCATCCTACAGTGGTAAAAGTCTCAGAAGAAAAATCAATGTTGAAATATTTACGCGCGAACGTCCTTAAGGTGGCTCCCTATAGTTTACGATCGCACGCGCGCTGAGGACGAAGGTTCAAGTAATCTGTGCGCGCTCGAAGGAAAACGTCAGTGTTTTTCGATATTTTATGACGTCAACATGAGCACAAAAAGCAAAACTGACAGTGAAGTTTTTCGCGTTTCCTTCGGTGAAATTTCGTTAAATTCGGTAGTACATATCTTACTTTAGTCGGAGCTCATTTTTGAAGGAAATCTATAAGACCAGTTTTCTGGCAGGGGTAAAAGACATAAATTTGCAAAAATCGAAAAACCTGCCTTACCAAATCCTACTTCTTTCGTGTTTAAAATTCGTATCCCGCAGGATGCGATGTATGCTGTGAAAATTTTGGAAGATTTCAGCGAAGAAATTTCAAGGAAATCACAAATAAAGCCATAAAAAAGCAAAAAAAAAAAAAAAAAACACATTCGTTTGGGCTTTTATAATTTAAGACTAAAACCCATAATTTTAACAGAGATGATAGTAAAATACTATTTAATCATTGCTTATAATATAACATGCAATAAGTTTGAAAAGACTGGGTGTAAAAACGAATGGAAAAACGGCATTCAAAACATAACACGTGCGCGCGCAAGGCCATAAATGATTACCCTATGAAGCCACCTTAAGTGGCTGGCCATCTGGAATATTTCAGTAGAACGAAATCTGGGGAGAGGGCGAGAAGTTTTTTCCTCCCCTCAGATTTCGTTCCCACAAGTATTCAAGATGGCCAGCTACAAACAGTCTAGTTTTCGGTTTTAGTCATTTTTAAGATCAGTTTTTCAGTTTTGCACTTACGATATCCGGTTTTTCGGTTGTGGTATCTGTTGCGGTTTTCCTTTTTTAGCATTTCGAAGATAAGAAAAATTGATAACTCACTTGCCTACTTCCTAGGGCTTCTGTATTCGCTTGAAGATTAGAATCATCTTCTAAAAAGTGAAAGAGAATGAGATTTTTGCCTGGAAACAACCATCTAACTGCCGTTTCTTTGGAAAATCTAGGGTTAAAACAGGTTAAAGGAAAGGCAATAATTTCAACTGAAGATGGTCTCGATCCCTCAAAAATAGAAACGCACACATCTTTTGTTTCTGTATTCAAGTTTATGAGTTTGCAGTTTTAATCATCATGTTCGGCAGTTTTTCGGATTTGCACGATCTTTCGGTTTTCAAGATATTTCGAGCGGTCTTCCGGTTTCTAGTAGGTCCCATTACCCTCCTCCTAGTTTTTTTTTTTTTCCTGCCTCTCTGTGGAAAACAAAAGAAAACGCGCGCCTGATTCCCACACCACTCTTGGACTCGAGTAAGAATCAGAATGACTTCGCAAAGTGACCAGTTCTGTAACAACATAAAATTGTATCATAAGAAAAGCGAACAAGATCAGTTTTATGATTTTGTAATCAAAGACAAGGATGGCGCAGAAATCAGATCTCACAAGTTCATTCTTGCCTCCCAAAGTGAGTACTTCGCCGCATTGTTTCGCACAAATCCAAATGCCAGCGAAACGACTTTCAAAGATTTCTCCATCGATGTGATTAAGGAGTGCATCGAGTATTTCTACGTTCTTGAGCTGAACTTGACGAGTGAAAATGTTCAAGATGTGCTGACGTTTGCTGACTACATCACTCTTAAAGAAGTGATCCCTATTTGTATTGACTATATTCTCGAGAATATCGACGAGTCTAATTATGCTTCTGTAATCGACCTTGGTAACAGGAGGGAGATGTTCAGTTTAGTCGAGGCAGGAGTTTTGTTCGCCCTGAGAAACCTCACACGAAGTATCGATAGTTTTGACGAGCTCACCAAAGCGATGATTATAAAAGTTGCTGATCAACAACAGCAGATACCGATCAAGATGACAACGGAGCAATGGAACATCAATCGACTGAAGAAATTTCTGGCGGCACCGAAAGAAGAAATTGTCTTTCAAGCTCGTGGTTCTTCAGTTTACGAAGGCGATTTAAATAATTTTGCACCCAAATTAGCCATTAACGGCCAAATTTCGAACAGACATGTTATTTATTTCCACTCGAAAGGTGAGATGAATCCATGGCTAGAGGTGAAGTTCCCTTCCCCTGTGCTAATCTCGGCAGTGACCATTATCAACCGTAAGGATAGCTGTTGGAATAGGCTAGTAAATGTGGAGATCAGAGCTGGAATGGCTCCTGTCCCCGACGGTTTCACAGCCCAAGAAAGAGGAACCGATGCTGACAAGATGCTGGATGTCAACTCCAGGTGCGGATTCTTTGCCGGTCCACCTCACGGGTTTGTAGAGGAGGGACATGTCATCTTCTTTGACCGGCCAATTCTGGCACAGTACATCACTCTGCAGCTTCTGGGGGCTGGAATTTTACAAATTAATGGCCTCAAAATTAACGGAGGTGACTTACTAAATTACGATAACCGTTTTTGATTTATTCAACTGTACCGGGATCTCTGGACAGAAATTAATTTTTAGAGATCAGACAATGTTATTGATGGTAACTCAAATTTCAAAAGATAGAAAAGTTCTAATTAGTTCTAAATGAGGATTAGAGATTTTTAAAGAACACCGGAGTATGTTTTAAGGACGTTTGAGCGAAAATCTTAAATACTTAGATTTTTTCCCAGCTGTACTTTTATTGTGGTTAGATTAAGAATTGAACTATCCAATAGAGCTGCATGGTGTCTGTATTGCGTTACAATGTGCGCTATACTTTTCAATGGCAGAAGAAGGTTCATTTAAGAATATTGTGATTTTTTGTGTTTCATTTTTCATCAACATGAATATGAAATGTTCTAATCTGGTAGTTTTGTGGCAACCCGTATAAGAGTTACACAGTGCAGATTACACAGAGCCAAGAGTAGATAGACATGAATAGTTCAGCTCTGTTTATTGAGTTTTACTGAGTTGCTAGCTCTGTTTATTGAGTTTTACTGAGTTGCTCCTTTCACATATCTTTGCAATGAAAATACACTTGCATTATGATGGCTATATTTAAATTTCAAAGAAGCATGTTGTGGTCCAGGGCCATCCATATCAAAAGGCATCTGGCAAAGTTAAGTCGCCTTTACAACCGCTTGCACCGGAGTCACGCACGGGAAGTGTTGCGTGACTCCAGCACGAGTGGTTTCAAAGGAGACTTGGCGAAGTGCGAAGAGTGCATCCACCTACGACATTCAGTTTCCTGTCTTTCCGGCATAAGCTATCTTTCTCCATTAGCACATCAAGGGTATCACGTGATAAAATCTGGAATGAAGAAGGCGCGAAAGGCCAGGAACTGGATACGACGGCCATGCGTGAGCAACCTCGTTCCCAGGGTCCCTCATCTTACCGCCCTCCTCTTCCCTCCTCGCTCGGGAGGGCTGGAAGATGAAAGAGCCTAGTAAATAAGCTTGATGCGCACGCTTGGCCTGTAGATAACTTGAAATATGCGCTGGATCATTTCAAAGGGAAGCATCCCACGGCGAAGCTATGGCTTTTAATATCTATATGTATCTATTATCTTCTATCTTTGCGATCACCGTAGTGATTTCTATCGCGTCTTTCGTATGTCCTGCCTTCATCTTCTGTGCGGTCTCTTCGCTTATTAAATCTATCCTTCCCCTTTTCGTCAACCTCTCGACCTTTATCGTGACGTGATGCGTGATAAGCCCTGTCCGTTTGCTCTCTCGGGTCATACGTTGAGTGATAATCGTGATTGTGACGGTCACTCGCACCACCAGCATCACGTTCACGATAATCACGAAGACGCGTTTCACGATCGCGTTCATGAACATCACGATCACGCGTTTCCTTATCACGCTCTCGAATGTCTCGTACATGATTTAGCGCTTCACGGTCACGTCCACGCTCATGCACATCTCTACTTGCGTCACCATCTTTAAAATCACGTTCCCCACGATCACGCTTATTATCACGCGTAACTTTCAAATCTTGAGAATCACTGTCACGCTGTACACCTCGGTCAGTCCTATCACGTTTGTCCTTCTCAGTTTGGCTTGCTCTAGCAGGCGCTTTTTCTCTCCACGGCTCCTTTTCAAGCTTTTTCCTTTTTTCTGCGGGATCTTCCTCGCCTGAGCTGACCGTCGTTTTCTTTTTCTTTGGCGTTTTCTCATCTTTGTGTTTCTTTTGTTTCTTTGCTTTCTTCTCTTTTTTCCTTTTCTTTGGCAGCTCCAGTAATTCCTCTTCCTCATCTGAAGCCGGTGGTGAAGGTGACGGTGTCTTTGGTGCGCAGCCTTCCTCAATAATCTCCTTTCTGTTTCCGTGCTCGTCCTTCTCATCTCCTTTGGGTCGCCGATAGTTAGCACAGTGATCCACTCGGATGATCCTGCCGCCAAGCTTTGAAAGCGAATCCAAAATACTGCCATTACTAATGAAATTTGACCTTCAGTTTCATTTGCTAATAAGTGACATTCGAAAAATCAACGGTAAATTCCAGATTTATCCAATCGTCAATAGCCCCCACCCAACCACCCAACCCACCATCACTACCCTCAGGATTTATAAGCTGCATTGTTTCTTTGTCCTTACCTCTTAGAATCGACCAGTGCTTAGAGACCGATCATGATCATTCAGTACTGCATTAAAAACATAAACTACTCCTCTACGAATTTGAACACACTTTGAAAAGTCTTAATGATATTAATAATTAATATCGTGGCGACTTTTCATTGTGTGTTCAAATTAGAATTATTCTATTCTCTTTTGCTACCCTCAGCTGAATAGAAAACATTTCTTTCATAAGCGGGACAGATGAATATTATACAACAAATAGCTGAGAGAGCTGCCAGCAATCGATTATATTCACAAGAAACTGAGACACGGCTGAATACGGGTTACAAGCCAGGGAACAAACATAAAATGTTACATGCTTTTTCTCACAACAATAGCAAATTGTAATAAAGAAAATTAGCCTAATATTATGCATGCACGTATAGTAGGAGCCTGCTGTATTAATAAAAATATTTTATCAATTTCAAGTCTCTCTGGCATGTCAGAAGCACTCAAATCAGTTTTACCCTCCTCAGGGGGTGGGCTGTTAACAAGATTTCATTCTTGTAAGCAACCAGCTCCATTTACAACCCTTTTTTTCATATCCTTGAGGTGGTTGCTTATAAAAGCTTCGACTGCAGATTGATAGAGATCCTAACCTTGATGCCATTGAGGTTGTCCACAGCCAAAATAGTACTACGTTGGTCTTCATAACACAAGAAACAAAATCCTTTTGGTTTTCCAGTTTTCTTGTCTCTGACTAGATTTACATTTACTATTTCACCATATCTGTTGATAGAAAAAGTTATGTGAAAATCAAATATTAGGACGGTTCTTGTTCACAGGCGACCTTGATCCTGGACATTGACTGTGCTTAAGATACGTCAAGCTAAAAACTCACCTTTTCCGTCATGCATTTTTATCATAGTTGTTTTTATTATTGTAAGTTTGCCTTTAATTGTAATTTAAGCTTTTTAAAATCATTGTAAGTTTACTTTTAATTGTAATTTTAGCTTTTTAGCCTTTTTATTCCGTTTTTAATCTTGTCATGCACATTTGAACATTTTATGAAATTTGCGCATCATAAATGCTATCGAAATTGAAATTGAAATTAAGATAGACCTTATATGTATTGTTACAAATACATTGTCTATTTACAAACAACTTGATATTATAATGCTAAACTTACTGTGAAAAAACACACAAGACGTCACCTTCTGTAAGGTCATAAGGGAGTCCACCTGTCAAGAAGAAATGACACATTTAGTATGTGTAATACTTATTAATACACATGAAAACATGAGTTATTGTTTCTCTTAACTCATTTCCTGCAAGCCAAAAAATGCAAAATTGACCATGTTGCATTCTTTATTTAATATCTCAACAACCATTTACAGTAGCATAGTATATAATTTTGAGCCAACTGTAAAATTACTTTCTTACTTACTTGAAACACCTCTCGGATTGTCTTCAGCCTTGGGAAAAATCATTTCATAACTTTCACTGAGAACTTGGAGGTGTGAATTTCCCATTGTTTGGTACCAATTACACGAACATGAATTTGATTGTAATTCTCACTTGTTTATTGCATAATCTATGTTTGTTTGATTGGCCATTGTATGTGCTTTGGTTTTGGTTTTACCAAACTTTATTGAGAACTGTTCAAACACCAACTTCTATGGCTGGCCTCTGGGATGGATATAGGATTTTAGAGGGGGTTTGACAGGGTTTTCAAATTTAGCCGGTGCCTGGCGCAAGTCACCGGCTACTTCAAGCATTTGCACCAGGTACTTTTCGTATTCCAACTTTCACCAATGTAATCGTAAACTGATCTTTTTGTGGAAATAAATATACGCTAACAGATGAAAAAAATAAATAAACAGAGCAGCTGCTATATATACCTTTCGAACCAGTTTCAAATTTCGAAGCAAGAGCATTTTTTGGCAGAAAGTCTGCTTGTGTGTACGGACTTTCATTAGAATGTGCATGTATCAGCACAATGGAAGTTTTCTTCTCACATGCACAGTTTCCAAGATGAAGCGGAGGCAGCAAAAGATGCTGTCTTTTCTTTCCACAGCCAAGAAGTCACAAAGACAAACAGGTAAAACTAATTTTAGGAATCAGAGTTAACAAATATTATGTGTTGTCCCAGTTCTGAAAATGATGATAAAACAGTCTGCTTAAGCTGAGGTGATCACAGTATGGATGGCTGTAACCACGTTCGTGTGCTGAACGCGAAGGGAGTCTTCCTCATGAAATATTACTCATTACGGTCTTAATTGTACCAAATGTATTTTAAATGAAAGGTTGAAAGAAGTCTTAACAACAAAACCCTTCAACAACACGAGTGTTCAGAATTTTAGACAAACGAACTGTGAATTGCAGCAAATTGTTGGAATCAATGTAGAAACAAAACGAGACCACTGACTTTGTTGAGATACTTCATATATGTAAAAGGAAAAATATCCACGGAAATATTATGTTAATTCTGTTGATTCATCTGCAGCTCTCTTTCTACTTTTTTTTAATTTGGAAACCCTGGTTTGAGCACAGGTTGCCCAGACATTGTATACGATTAATACGTGACCTTATGCTGTTGGCGATTGCATTACAATTTTAGCCGTTTATAAGACAATGTATGAGAATGCTTCGAAAATTACTCTAAATGCTACGTGTAGAAAATAATTTGAATAAAATGGCTTACCTTATGTTTGCATTGCGTTGTTTTGATGTCTCTGGGTTCGTGGAGGTGGTTTAGAGCCATTTAGGCAAGTTTTACTTTCTGGCAGTTTGCTTCCCCTTAAAGAGAAACGAAAGGCGGGCGACCCACTGGCCCGACGGCCCGCACTCAAAGCTCCGTAAATTGCACAAAAATGGTCTAATCTCGTCAAAATTGCCTCATGGCAGCCGTCAATAACTCTTCTTCCCATTCGCTTTCTCCCAAGGTTTCAAAGTTTATCTTAACAGCCAGAGAATCGCTGGTTTTCCAGCTCTTGCTTTCCATTTCGGCTCCATTTCGATCCGTAACCGATTATCTTGGGCACAGGATTTGAATTTGTAGCTTAACAACCTCGCCATGGTGACAAAGTCGCCTCCAACCATCGAGAGGCACGGGGCATTTTTTGATCATGCAAACGGCACCGTACCGCGGTGTATAACTGAAATTGACGCCTAAAAACACCGTTAACTGCAAAAATACAAGGAGCAAACAATATTCAGGTGAATTTAGCGCCTAAAAGCGCTGTCAACTGCAGCGAGAGATGGCAACGAGTAACTGACCAAAGCCCCATGCCTCTCGACGGTTGGAGGCGACTTTGTCACGATGGCGAGGTTGTTAAGCTAGAAATTCAAATCCTGTGCCCAAGAAAATTGGTTACGGATCAAAATGGAGCCGAAATGGAAAGCAAGAGCTGGAAAACCAGCGATTCTCGGACGGTTAAGATAAACTTTGAAACTGTGGGAGAAAGTGAATGGGAAGAAGATTTATCGACGGCTGCCATGAGACAATTTTGACGAGATTAGACCATTTTTGTGCAATTTACGGAGCTTTGAGTGCGGGCCGTCAGGCCAGTGGGTCGCCCGCCTTTCGTTTCTCTTTAGGGGAAGCAAACCGTCAGAAAGTAAAACTCGCCTAAATGGCTCTAAACCAACTCCACGAACCCAGAGACATCAAAACAACGCAATGCAAACATAAGTTAAGCCATTTTATTCAAATTATTTTCTACACGTAGCATTTAGAGTAATTTTCAAAGCATTCTCATACATTGTCTCATAAACGGCTAAAATTGTAACGCAATCGCCAACAGCTTAATGTCACGCATTAATCGTATACAACGTCTGGGCCGCCTGTGGTTTGAGAGACTGACTACAGATGGTGGTCCCCTGAAGAAATTGAAAATTGTTAAAAATTGTCTTGGGGCATCCTCCCCAGGAAAATTTTTAAAATTGAGGAAATAGGATTTCGGAAATGGGATTTCTGTCATTCTGAGGCCATGTCAGCGTGTTATTATGTCTATTTTTTAATTTAGGGGGTTCGACCAAACCCCCTGAACCCCTACTAGATCTGCCCCAGGGCCTGTTCGACAGTCTTACCAATGAAGACGTAGGCACTATCTTTGTATTGTTTGTGCCAAGCTTGACTGTCTTCCACTCCCATCTCCAACATTCGTTCATTCATTTTCTGAATGTTCTTTACGTTTCTGCAAAATACACCGAGTTCATATGTAAATTAAAGCTAGGACAAAAAATTAAAATTAATAACGGCTTTCACGCGTGGTGTCACAGTGCTAATTGCGACAACGCAAAGCATCAGCGTCGTAAAGTAGAACACGAGTAGAAGCTCAACGCAAGTTCAATATAGTTACGCTTATATTCTGCAATGACAGAAGTCTTCCGTGGAATTAATTGCTTTTTTGCAAAGTAAAACAAGTCACAGAAGGAATCATTACTTACGTTAACGGATTCATGTCTGTCTTTGAGCCAACGCTAGCTTCAATTTCGTCAAAACAACGAATATATTTCTGATGTTTCTGACAATTTGACAAAATGCGCCCGTTTTTACCACTGACCAAAATTTCGCGGACTCAACCACTACTTCATAAGGTAAAGATAGCCATATTTGGCACTATAATGTTCGAAGAGCCTTGCGTGACTCAAGGCCTGGGAAATTATCCAAACTCGAATTTACACCCTCAAAGCTCTCTCAAAACTATGCAAAAAAGTACTTGGACTGGAGGTCATACATCGTCTGTGTTATCTTTAGACGTGAACAGAGAAGGTATTTTAGCTTCAGGTGGAGAGGATGAGCTGTGTATCTGGTCAAAGGATGGTACATCTCAAAGCAAACTTTCGTTTACTTCATATCTGTCCGGTGACCGTGACACCAAAGAAGTAAACAGCGTTTGCTTTTGTGTGAAAAACCCTGAACGTTTATACGCTTCTTGCGGGAACAAAATATTAGGTTATGACCTGAGAAATCTTGCATCTACCGTTTGCGAATTTCAGTTCAACGAGGATGAAATTAACCAATTGGCCATTCACGACAAGGGAACGTTCCTTTCCGCCTGCGATGACTGCGGTGAAATTAAAATAATAGATGTGGCATCGGGAAGATTATTTAAGTCACTGCACAACAAAGACGATAACATTTGTTCGACTGTTCAATTCAGGTCTAACAGACCTCGGGAAATAATTTCCGGGGGCATGGATTTCAAAGTTGTCAGCTGGGACTTTTCCTCTGGAAGACCTCTTCAGGAACTTAATGTTCAGAAACTTGGAGGTGACAGTCAAGAAGGGGCCTATTTCATCAACCCACCATTTGTTCACTCCATTCACATGGCAGGAAATGGGAGAATGTTCGTGGCTGGATTAGGTATCAACACATTTACGTTGATGTAAATAATATTTCCTCAACTTCCATAGGGTTTTCTTCTGGGCACTTGTATTATGGGGTAAAGGATTGTTGGGGTTGCTTTAAAGGTACAGTTTAGAGCCCAAAGTATCTTAATAATGAAAAAAATAATAGTTAAGACTTAATTTATTCTGGTAAAAGTAAAGCTGGTCAGTCAATCAACAAAGATTGATTGACTGGTATGAATCAATGACCAGTACATTGACAAAAATACTTGCAGCTAATTTACAAAAATATCAGTTAAAATCTAGAGAAACCTAAGCATTACTCGTACAAATATGACTGGCGCTGTCCATGTTCATCAAGTAAGTGAAAGTGTTCTAAGCTCAAGTATCTCTCTTGGCAGTTTGTTCCAGGCACTCGCAGCTGAGAATTTAAACGACGCCTGTCCACCGTTGGTCTGAACTGGTGGTAGATCTAATGATGTTGGATCCCTGAGGGATTGACGGTGTCTTTGTGATTGTTTTACTAAGTAACCTGCCAACTGCTTAGGGCAGTTACTGTTCCCAACTCAGCACATGTATGTCATGAATTTTGCTCCTCGGCTGCCCATATGATGTACTGGGTATGTCAAAATTTTAAGACACTCAGTCAAACTCCCTGCACACCAGAAACAACTTTTATCTGCATCTGAGATTTGTCGGGCTACAACATCTTGTTTTGCCCTTTTTTTCTTTTCTTTTTGGCATACAAAGGTTCTCACAGCTCCAAAATTTTGATTTCAGGCAATGGGAGCATCCAACTTTTCAGGTTTGAAGGAAAGAAGAAATTTGTTCCTGACAAGTGTCTGAAAAAACATTCCTCCAGTGCATCTCAAGTCCACTTCCCTAAGTTTAGTCCAAATGACATGCTAGTGTCAGGTGGAGATGACTGTAGAGTTGTTCTGTGGAATCTAAGTAGCGGCCAGTGCAACGGGACATCGGTTGCAGAGAATATTGCAAAAGAAGCCAGTTCTGTCTGTGTTGTCCATGAAGTCCAGCATGGATCAAAGATTAACTGGATTTCATCTAGTTCACCGACACAAAATATTTTTGTGGCCGATCTAACAAATGATATATCTGTGTACTGTGTGACATGAAGATTGACTTCAATTTACGTTAATACAAAAAATGACACACTTCAGATTGAAAACAGTTTTTAGGATTTATTACCACATGGTACCTTGATTTGGAAATTGTGGAGAAAACAACCCGCTATTCTGGTTTTTCCACAACTGACAACAAAATCAACTTTAAAAAATGCAGGATAATAGCCTTGTACATAACGCTACAAATAACGCTTTCATTTAAATGGTCATGTACTAGGGCTTTCACAGCATACTTGTAATGAACAGCACCACATAAATATACTCCATAGTATTCACATGAATGAACAACAAAGGGGCAAAGCTGCATGTCTGGGTTTTCTTGGACGAAGTAAACTGTTGTTAATATCAGTGTCTGTATTATGGAGGTCTCTGTAAAGGTAGGTTCAACTGTTAAATTGCTTCCCCTTGAATGGTTATGCACTAGGGTTTCATCGAGTCTCCAGACAACCGTAACTTAGAACTAGGTACCATAAACAGTACCATGTGAAAATCTTGCGTAACAGCGATCATTTGAATGGTCACACAGTAGGGTTTCATCTGTGGTCTTTCAAAAGAACCTTCGACTCCTACCCTGGGAGTGAAACTGAAAATCATGAAACTCAAATTCCTTCCAATCTTAAGTGGGCAATTACCACTATTAGACATGCCTGCAGGGAGTCATGGTAGTTCTATTCATCATCTTAGACTGGGTTTTTTTTTCATCAATACAACTACCATGATGCCCAAAGGCACATTTCATAGAGGGAGGACAACAATGCTGTTGGCAAATGTACTTTATTGTCCACATGATTAAAGGAACAATGTTAATATCAAAGTCTAGTTTTCACATACTTCAACTATTTCGTTGGCTTGTTGGAAGGTCTTTGGGAGAAGAGGATGTTACTTTATAGACGTTTATACATAATAAGATTTTAAGTTTTAGGTGGTGCCTCCTATCTATGGGTTATTTCATCACAGGCTCAGAATGACATATGGTTCACAACAGCCATGCCAAACGTTTTTTTTTTTTTTCTTCAGTCAAAGCACCTTGTACGCAACTGAGATTTGTTTCTTTGTTGAAAAATTCATTAGGTGAAGCACTAATTACTTTCAAGCTGAACACAACTTCAAGTGGGAAGCTTTACTTCTACCTTGACGAGAAATGGCCCCAGGTTGAAAAATCTTCACAATGCCAAAACAAGCTGGATATGGCACAATATTCATGTAAGTTATGAGTGTGAAGTGATTTGTTTTATGGCATAATTTTATGTTTTACTCTGAAGCATTTAACCTCTTACATCACATGATAATTTTTTTTTCGTCTATAGTAGTGACAGCAGTAGTCAAGGCACACTGACTTAGTGGTCAGTGTGATGGTCTCTGAAACTTTGTAACAAGTAGTCTGGGTGAAACTGTGGCCAGGGTTATTGCAATGCGTTCTTGCCAACTTGGCAATGCACTTTACTTTTCTCTTTCTACCATGGGGTATTAATAACAATTAACATGCAAACTAAGTGGCTGGGGTGGTAACCCTGAATATGTGACAGGCTAGTACACCCAATCCAGGGGGGTAATAGAAAATGCTCCTGATCATATATGTTCAGAACCAGCCAAATGTGCCACTCTTGCACAAACTTGCCAGTTGCTGAGGACTTCTTTGATTATTCTCCTTAGATTACTCAGGTTCTCAGAGCCATCTCCACCCGTAAGAGGGGAGGGGGGGGGGGGTTACTAGATACAAAGTTTTATACATAGAAGCTCTGCCCCGAGGTCCGATGTCCAACCCCTTCTTTTGTATACCCTCCACTATCTCCAAGGGGTAGAAAGGGGATTATTTACTATTAAATAAACCTTTTTGATTTAGTGACTGACTATTTTTAACACAATAACCATTCCCTTTCAGTTGGACTAGACTCGGTGTCTGGAGAGAACAAATTTTCCCCCTGGGATGACCCCAAGGTCTGGCATGTCTTGTACGCTGATTCTGTGACTTGCGACCCTAGTGTGCCAGCTCTTGACGATGTTACTTTCACCTTGGAAATGCTTAATCCTGATTCTGGAGGAAAACCATCTAGTCATTGTGGTTGTGATGAGACAGGTTAGCCTTAATTTTGCGGGTTATTTAAAAACAGAAGTCTACATGTTTATTATCAAGATCACAAGGTGGTGTAGGGCGGTTCCATTAAGTATTTATTAATTTAGTAATAGCAGCTTGAAAAGATAGATTCTTGTTAATTTCCCAGGGTTGCTGTCATTTTACGAAGTGCTGGCATTCCTGTATTTTGCTGGAGCAATAGCTTATGGTCAGCGTCTGTGGCAAACGATCCAGAAAGGTGGACCCATGCACCTGGTATGCTTAATATCAACTCTCCTTTCTGGTGTCTATGTATTTTTTTTATGTTAGTTGTGAGAATTTAATGATACATCAGGACTAAATTCCTTAGATGATGATTTTTGTTATTCTCATCACCTGTCTGCTTGACTTTATATTGATACTGTAAGGAGAAATTGGATTTTGATCAAGCTTCATTTTAAGATATTTACATTTTTATTTCATCAGTTAAAATCTATCATGTCTTCACATAAGCATCATTGCAATCGGCTGAGGGAATTTTTGCTGATTTTACATAATGTGTACATGCACTTTATTGAGCATCTCTGAAAAGGGTTTTTCAGCATCGAGATTGAAATACAGAAAATCAAATCACAATAAATAAATAACAGAGATATCTAGAAACATTGCATGACGTTATTATCTATCGTTCATATCTCACTAGCTGTATTAGGAACACAGAAGTAAAATTATGAAATGTCTTGATTTCTAGTGAGTGTGGCATAGTAGTAAACGGCAGTGATACAATACACAGCCCAAAATACTAAATAAACCAGAGAAACGTGCCTTTAAATGTTTTTATTCTTTCTCTTTATTTCAGGTGATAAAAATGTTGTCTATTGCTATGATTTACCAGGCTACAGGGCATTTTCTTACTTTAATTCATCTCTACAGGTAATTGAATCCTTCTCAGCCTTTTAGAGAAGTTTCAAAACATCTTCCATGCTTTCTATTGACTTGTTGCAACATAAGTGGAAGTTTGGGAGAATGAGAAATGTTGTGTGGAACAAATCAAAATGAAACAATCCTAGTTAGAGGAATTATTGTTTTGAAGGAAGAAAAACATCAGATGTAATATAATTAAACAATTAACAGCAACAACTTACAACACCAGCATTTAATTATGTTTGGTTTACAAAATATTATAATAATTTATAGTGTAATAAAGGAATGCATTGTATCTCAGGTGAAATGTGTTAGTTTACGTGCATTGTCTATGAAAATGATGGAGATGTAACCACAGAGCGTATTTGATTTTTCTCATTTTTCATCTTTGACAAAACTCAGATATTCAAAGGATGGCGAAGGTTACTCTTTTCTCAGCAAGCTGTCTACAGGTAAACATTAAATAAAACAAGTTTAATTGAAACTTGTTTATCTTTTTACTCGTGGCTTGCTTGTGATTATAATGTAACTACCATAAATTTTGCAATGTTCATTTTGGGAATTTTGGAATTTACTACCGTAGTAATTTTTCTTAGGTCTCTTGGCATCGTAATCCCAAAAGGGCCTCTTTTGGTTGTTTCTATAAACAAGTCTGTTTTTGTGAGGTTGGACAACAGGCCAAATGATTTTTTTGTTCCTGTGATAACTATTGATGCCTTCTATAGGCTTATTACTTACTGTGTGTGTTTATTTAATTTAAAGTCATCTTCTTTGTTGTGTTTGATTTTACAGCTGCAGATGGCCTAGGTGGCTATCAGATGTTACTTATGATGGCCAAGTTGTCCACAGGATGGACTCTTAGTTCCTCATTCTCAACACTGGATCCAAAACAGATGAAACAAATTAGTATTGGCGTGATTGCAATTTCAGTTTTTGAGGTGCAGTTTTGTATGTTTACAAATAGGAAGAAGTTGAGTGCACTAGTGAAAAAAAATTGATCATCTACATGTAATCCAATCAGACTTGATCAGAAACACACTCTGTAAGATTTTTATTCATTGTGGGGTTCCAGGCAATTTCCACACTTGCACGAAGAATGGTTATTTGGTTTGTACCCCCCCCCCTTTCCCCCATGGAATTTCTAGTACCTTCCCTTTAAAAATTTGGCTATTTAATCACCCCAACCCCCCTGGAATTTCCAATGACTATCCTTGACCAGTGTGGCTATGGATATTTTATGGACCTGCACATTCTAAAATAGGAAAAGACTGCAAATGAAAATGTAGCGAGTCCCCAGAGATTAAAAGTTTTAAGATTCATTTAATCCACAGTCATACCGTATTCTATGATTCAGTTTATCTTGGTCATTAGTAGAGCAGAACAATAATGAAATGTAAAATACTGACATAGTGCAAATTCTAAACTGTTTGCTGGTATTTCCAGGTTATATTAACCTCTTGGGAGATGACTCTTCTTCTAGTCCTTGTTAAAATTGTTGTAGCTGGAGCATTTGCTGTAAATATAAGTAGAAAAGTTTCAGAGGAGAGAAGTACACTCCGTAGAGAATTTTATATTAAATTTGCAAAGGTGAGTGTTGATCCATTTCTTTTTACGCCATACAAGGTGGTTTAAATTTTTATGTCACGAACCTTGGGCTTGTGTTTGACCATTCAGATCCATTCACCATTCAGATTGTAAACATTATTTAATCAAATTGGGCAGTCCTTATTTGTGGTATTGTTAATTATGCTGTGCAAATTTGGTCTAACTCATGAAACTCTAGTGTGTGGTCATTCAAATGAAAGCTATTGAGCAGTACTTTCATGTGGTACTGTTTATTATGCTGTACAAAGTGGTTCTAACTTCTAAGTCTGTGGATGAAACCCTAGTGTGTGACCATTCAAATGAAAGCTATTGAGCAGTACTTTCATGTGGTACTGTTTATTATGCTGTACAAAGTAGTTCTAACTTCTAAGTCTGTGGATGAAACCCTAGTGTGTGACCATTCAAATGAAAGCTATTGAGCAGTACTTTCATGTCATACTGTTTATTGTGTTGTACACATTATGACATGGAAGTTCTAACTTTTAATGGTGGTTTTCTTTCATGGAGTGACAGTTTGACTTTTGTATATTTTTCCAGTGTTGTTTAACCTGGCTTTTAGCATATCCTGCCTTAGCAATAGTGTCATTGGTTTTACCTGTCCACTCTAGATTTAAGGTAAGTAATATGGAACAGTTAAAGTAAAACCCATATATTTACCCCAATATAACAAAGTACAGCCAAAGGGATTCAAAAAATATGTTCATTGGAATGGAAGTATAGCAGAAGCTAATCCCTGTCAAAATGAATTCGCATTAAAAGTATGACACAAGGACCACAAGGCAGTGTGTGCAGGCCATGATAAGACTGGATTGATCGCCAAGGATACTAATGTTGTGAATGATGTACACCTTGAAATAAAAAAAATCCTTATTCATTTTGCCCAGTTTTTCTACAGTTCATGTTTTCTTTATTGCGCAATGTTTCACGCTGCAAGTAACTGAACGCCTGATAGAGGCTCTTTCTCTGGAGTTTTGATATACCACACTTACATTGAGGAATGACATGTCTCTTTGAAAAATATCTACTAGCCTACATTTAGCACTCTGATTACTGATTTGGTAATACTGCTATTTGAGAGTTCACATTATATGCCAAATACTTCTTACTAGATAAGCAATTAAACTCTTTTCTGCTAGCTAATGCAAGTATTAAATTTTGAACCGCTACTTAAATGTATTTCTGTTCAATTCAGGTAATAACATGGGGCTTGTTGACAGTTCAGTGCATATCAATCCTGTTATTATACAGACTGTTCTTATCACGGAGTCTGTACTGGGAGGTATCTTCCCTCGCAACTAGCACGCTTCCTCTACGACTGGACAGAGGCTATGGAGCCAAGACCTACAACTCTGAAACGAGGACTGTTAGAATACATAAACATATTGCAGTGAATTAGGCCAATTCTGCTCAAAGATTATTTTTCTGTTTGTGGTTCTGGATGTTCAGTTTGCCTCTGTAACTTCAGACAATATTCTCCAAGGAAGGAAGTGCTTGTGGGGGAATCTTTCCTATCAAATCCTTCAGTATGATTACAAATTCAGCTTTCAGAGTGGACACTTTTGGGACCAGCCGCTGCACTGTCCAATTGAACCTAAGCGATATTTGTCGGAGAGAATCTGTGTTTGTTAGTGGTCTGCCCTTGATGCCGCGAAGTTACAAAAAAAACCGAATAACCACCCTGCACGGGTAATCGTAGTTTTGAAGCTTCTTTCCATCACCTCTTCCGAAGGGTTGCAAATGTTGCAGGGTTGCTACGTTTGGGCGTCTATTATGTATACCATATGTGGATTGATCCATATCATAGCATATAAATGTTTTGAATAAAACTTCTCGAAAGTAATCAGTCTTTTCCTTTAATGTTGATGTGATATATCAAATACGAAAAACCGTGTTTGACCACATTTCCAAACACCGAGAAGCGAGTTGAAAATACGACGCACAGCGGAGTATTTTTGACGAACTTCGAGGGGCTTGGAAATGTGGTCAAACACTGTCTTGAATGTTTGATACATCCTCTTAATCGAAGCAAAAAATAAGTCAAACGTTTTGGGTAGAGGGGTTTTCGTTACTTTCGGAACTCTTCGCTAGTGATCCTCCTTAGTGACGTATCTGGTATATTTTGGAAACGTAATTAGCATAAGTTTTATTTAAAGATACATTGAAGTGGGAACACCCTACAAACGGAGAAACCTTTCAATCCCTTCTGTTATCTAGTCGCAAAAGATTTTTCAAATTAAACTGCGCGAAGTTGCTTAACATTTCCTTTGAGATGTGATTCACGACGTCAAAGTTCGCGAATAAAAGCGTGCAAAGAAACGCAAACATTTGATTTCGTGAAACATTCACGTAGTTGTGTCAAGATTTCCGGCAGCCAGCTACCCTGCGAGAGGGGGTGCTTTACATTATGCCAAAAATTTCCGGTAATTTCGGTCAAAAGTCAAATGGAAAGGTCCGTTTCGGTTCTGTCCAATCGGAATTTTCGGGGCCACCTCTGGAGGTGATCCACTTTGATCGGTCAGACCGATTGGACCGAAGTTTGCCGTTCTATTTTGACAAACCGGTTTATTGCCCTGTTTGTCTTCAGTAGATTTCAGTCAATTCGGAAAGGATTTAAAAATGGTAAGAGTCATTCCTCTCGGTTGGCCCGGTTCGGATCGGAAAATGTCGTTCCATTTTCCTCGGTTAGTCCTGCTGGCCGTTTGACCGATCGCTCTGGCATAAAGAAAAGTATCCAGAGATTTATTTTTCTTTCTGCTTCAAATGTTCGTCTCGCAGGGTAGCTGAGCCGGGAATTGTTTCCAAAAAACTAGATACCCGGCAGTGAAATTCTAATAGGATTTCCACTAAACATCTCTTGGAATAGAGCTTTCTTTAGAAATGTCAAGAGATTTCAAGTAGTTGTGTCGAGTTGTGGAATTTTTCGAGCTTGGCCTTACTATAGGATCTCGATGTTCTCGACATTTTGCAAATATTCGCACTCTGGCTCACGGAGTCAACTCTCATAGAATGATATCCACAAAACTTACAACAGGCCATTTTCGAGTTACCTTGTGCCTCTGTTTCAAAACCGAGCCCTCGCGCAAATCTTTTCATATGAAAATGAGTTTGATTTAACCTGTAGGGGGAACACATTTTCATATGAATGGTTTTGCACACGGACTCGTTTCGACACAGACGCAAAAGGCAACGAGCTAGAGTGTGCGAGATTTGTTCAGAAATACCAAACGATTCTAAATATTGTTTTGCTTTTGTACTGGATGGAGGTTTTCGTTTTATTATTGATTGATTGATTGATTGATTTATTTATTCATTTAATTAAATATTGATTTTTGACGTTAATTAGTTTTTAGCTAGGACTGAAAGATCCAAATCAGTTGTAAAAGTTCCCAAGTTTATTGACCTACTTTATTAAGTAAATGTATTGTTAAGGACGTTCGCGCTAATAGTTTCTGCGCATCCTTACCGCGCACGCAAATTCACACGCCACGTCAAGCATCGAGCGTTGGCGCTAAGTACTAAAATAAACAATCATAGGGCAGATGGCCATAGGCCCTTTGCAGCTGGGGTCATGTGACCAAATTTTTCCTAGAAAATTTTCATATTATGGGCTATAACTTGAAGAATGCCAGAAATTAAAAAAGAGCGGATCGAAAATACTAAAATGGCCAAGTTTGAGGCCCCTGGCATTAAAGAGTAAGTTTATACGACCGTTTGAATTTTCGGAAAATTTAGAGGATTTGTATGGAAAATGTTACTGGAGAGCAAGACCTTGCTCTCCAACAACTTTTTCCATACAAATCTTCTTATTCTTTTAAAAATTCAGACTGTCGTAAAATCTCATTCTTTAATGATGGGGGCCTCAAACTTGGCCATTTTGATATTTTCGACATGCTTTTTCCATTTCTGGCATTCGTTAAGTTATAGCCCATAATTTTATGAAAAATAGGTCACGTGATGGCTTTGCTGCAAAGGGCCTATTTCTATAGCTTTGCTTGGATGTAACGATCTTGGCCGTTCGGTGACCTCTACTTTTCTTTCCAGAAACAGATTTTATTTACAGTTATCTCCACATGTCCAAAAATAAACAAAAAGTCAATGTGGGAAGTAAAAAAAGTTTCAAGATTTCTGTCCACGGGACATCGAATCCTGCAATCTTGCAGCTGCAAGGCGCATGAAACTATGGTCGCTAAATGCGAACTTGGTCTTAAAGTAACCTTACTAGTTGACTAAATTCA
Source organism: Orbicella franksi (assembly GCF_964199315.1). Lineage (NCBI taxonomy): Eukaryota > Metazoa > Cnidaria > Anthozoa > Scleractinia > Merulinidae > Orbicella > Orbicella franksi. The sequence continues at coordinate 7,032,006 of NC_138151.1, forward strand.
CTTAACAGGTGCACTTAAACAATATTTGGCAGAGAACATTTCACTTTAATGTACTAGTTACAATATTTTTGGGCTTACAGACACTGTGGCCGTATTCAATAACGAAGTCCTATTTTTTCAGATTTAGGGTGTTCTTCCGGGCATGTTCTCTCCAAAACAAAGTCGGTGACTCCCCATTTTTTTTTACATTTCTGACATAATTCACTCGTCATCCTACAGTGGTAAAAGTCTCAGAAGAAAAATCGATGTTGAAATATTTTCGCGCGAACGTCTTTAAGGTGGCTCCCTATAGTTTACGATCGCACGCGCGCTGAGGACGAAGGTTCAAGTAATCTGTGCGCGCTCGAAGGAAAACGTCAGTGTTTTTCGATATTTTATGACGTCAACATGAGCACAAAAAGCAAAACTGACAGTGAAGTTTTTCGCGTTTCCTTCGGTGAAATTTCGTAAAATTCGGTAGTACATATCTTACTTTAGTCGGAGCTCATTTTTGAAGGAAATCTATAAGACCAGTTTTCTGGCTGGGGTAAAAGACGTAAATTTGCAAAAATCGAAAAACCTGCCTTAACAAACCCTACTTCTTTCCTGTTTAAAATTCGTATCCCGCAGGATGCGATGTATGCTGTGAAAATTTTGGAAGATTTCAGCGAAGAAATTTCAAGGAAATCACAAATAAAGCCATAAAAAAAGCAAAAAAACACATTCGTTTGGGCTTTTATAATTTAAGACTAAAACCCATAATTTTAACAGAGATGATAGTAAAATACTATTTAATGCAATAAGTTTGAAAAGACTGGGTGTAAAAACGAATGGAAAAACGGCATTCAAAACATAACACGTGCGCGCGCAATGCCATAAATGATTACCCTATGACGCCACCTTAAGTGGCTGGCCATCTTGAATATTTTAGTAGAACGAAATCTGAGGAGAGGGCGAGAAGTTTTTTCCTTCCCTCAGATTTCGTTCCCACAAGTATTCAAGATGGCCAGCTACAAACAGTCTAGTTTTCGGTTTTGGTCATTTTTAAGATCAGTTTTTCAGTTTTGCACTTACGATATCCGGTTTTTCGGTTGTGGTATCTCTTGCAGTTTTCCTTTCTTAGCATTTCGAAGATAAGAAAAGTTGATAACTCACTTGCCTACTTCCTAGGGCTTCTGTATTCGCTTGAAGATTAGAATCATCTTCTAAAAAGTGAAAGAGAATGAGATTTTTGCCTGGAAACAACCATCTAACTGCCGTTTCTTTGGAAAATCTAGGGTTAAAACAGGTTAAAGGAAAGGCAAAACTTTCAACTGAAGATGGTCTCGATCCCTCAAAAATAGAAACGCACACATCTTTTGTTTCTGTATTCAGGTTTATGAGTTTGCAGTTTTAATCATCATGTTCGGCAGTTTTTCGGATTTGGACGATTTTTCGGTTTTCAAGATATTTCGAGCGGTCTTCCGGTTTCTAGTAGGTCCCATTACGCTCCTCCTAGTTTTTTTTTTCCTGCCTCTCTGTGGAAAACAAAAGAAAACGCGCGCCTGATTCCCACACCACTCTTGGACTCAAGTAAGAATCAGAATGACTTCGCGAAGTGACCAGTTCTGTAACAACATAAAATTGTATCATTAGAAAAGCGAACAAGATCAGTTTTATGATTTTGTAATCAAAGACAAGGATGGCGCAGAAATCAGATCTCACAAGTTCATTCTTGCCTCCCAAAGTGAGTACTTCGCCGCATTGTTTCGCACAAATCCAAATGCCAGCGAAACGACTTTCAAAGATTTCTCCATCGATGTCATCAAGGAGTGCGTCGAATATTTTTACGGTCTTGAGCTGAACTTGACTAGTGAAAATTTTCAAGATGTGCTGATGTTTGCTGACTACATCACTCTTAGAGAAGTGATCGCTATTTGTATTGACTATATTCTCGAGAATATCGACGAGTCTAATTATGCTTCTGTAATCGACCTTGGTAACAGGAGGGAGATGTTCAGTTTAGTCGAGGCAGGAGTTTTGTTCGCCCTGAGAAACCTCACACGAAGTATCGATAGTTTTGACGAGCTCACCAAAGCGATGATTATAAAAGTTGCTGATCAACAACAGCAGATACCGATCAAGATGACAACGGAGCAATGGAACATCAATCGACTGAAGAAATTTCTGGTGGCACCGAAAGAAGAATTTGTCTTTCAAGCTCGTGGTTCTTCGGTTTCCCAAGGCAATTTCAATAATTGGGCACCAAAATTAGCCATTAACGGCCAAATTTCGAACAATGATCTTACTTATTTCCACTCGAAATGCGAGATGAATCCATGGCTAGAGGTGAAGTTCCCTTCCCCTGTGCTAATCTCGGCAGTGACCATTATCAACCGTAAGGATAGCTGTTGGAATAGGCTAGTAAATGTGGAGATCAGAGCTGGAATGGCTCCTGTCCCTGACGGTTTCACAGCCCAAGAAAGAGGAACCGATGCTGACAAGATGCTGGATGTCAACTCCAGGTGCGGATTCTTTGCCGGTCCACCTCACGGGTTTGTAGAGGAGGGACATGTCATCTTCTTTGACCGGCCAATTCTGGCACAGTACATCACTCTGCAGCTTCTGGGGGCTGGATATTTACAGATTAATGGCCTCAAAATTAACGGAGGTGACTTACTAAATTATGATAACCGTTTTTGATTTATTCAACTGTACCGGGATCTCTGGACAGAAATTAATTTTTAGAGATCAGACAATGTTATTGATGGTAACTCAAATTTCAAAAGATAGAAAAGTTCTAATTAGTTCTAAATGAGGATTAGAGATTTTTAAAGAACACCGGAGTATGTTTTAAGGACGTTTGAGCGAAAATCTTAAATACTTAGATTTTTTCCCAGCTGTACTTTTATTGTGGTTAGATTAAGAATTGAACTATCCAATAGAGCTGCATGGTGTCTGTATTGCGTTACAATGTGCGCTATACTTTTCAATGGCAGAAGAAGGTTCATTTAAGAATATTGTGATTTTTTGTGTTTCATTTTTCATCAACATGAATATGAAATGTTCTAATCTGGTAGTTTTGTGGCAACCCGTATAAGAGTTACACAGTGCAGATTACACAGAGCCAAGAGTAGATAGACATGAATAGTTCAGCTCTGTTTATTGAGTTTTACTGAGTTGCTAGCTCTGTTTATTGAGTTTTACTGAGTTGCTCCTTTCACATATCTTTGCAATGAAAATACACTTGCATTATGATGGCTATATTTAAATTTCAAAGAAGCATGTTGTAGTCCAGGGCCATCCATATCAAAAGGCATCTGGCAAAGTTAAGTCGCCTTTACAACCGCTTGCACCGGAGTCACGCACGGGAAGTGTTGCGTGACTCCAGCACGAGTGGTTTCAAAGGAGACTTGGCGAAGTGCGAAGAGTGCATCCACCTACGACATTCAGTTTCCTGTCTTTCCGGCATAAGCTATCTTTCTCCATTAGCACATCAAGGGTATCACGTGATAAAATCTGGAATGAAGAAGGCGCGAAAGGCTAGGAACTGGATACGACGGCCATGCGCGAGCAACCTCGTTCCCAGGGTCCCTCATCTTACCGCCCTCCTCTTCCCTCCTCGCTCGGGAGGGCTGGAAGATGGAAGGCCTAGGAAATAAGTTTGATGCGCACGCTTGGCCTGTAGATAACTTGAAATATGCGCTGGATCATTTCAAAGGGAAGCATCCCACGGCGAAGCTATGGCTTTTAATATCTATATGTATCTATTATCTTCTATCTTTGCGATCACCGTAGTGATTTCTATCGCGTCTTTCGTATGTCCTGCCTTCATCTTCTGTGCGGTCTCTTCGCTTATTAAATCTATCCTTCCCCTTTTCGTCAACCTCTCGACCTTTATCGTGACGTGATGCGTGATAAGCCCTGTCCGTTTGCTCTCTCGGGTCATACGTTGAGTGATAATCGTGATTGTGACGGTCACTCGCACCACCAGCATCACGTTCACGATAATCACGAAGACGCGTTTCACGATCGCGTTCATGAACATCACGATCACGCGTTTCCTTATCACGCTCTCGAATGTCTCGTACATGATTTAGCGCTTCACGGTCACGTCCACGCTCATGCACATCTCTACTTGCGTCACCATCTTTAAAATCACGTTCCCCACGATCACGCTTATTATCACGCGTAACTTTCAAATCTTGAGAATCACTGTCACGCTGTACACCTCGGTCAGTCCTATCACGTTTGTCCTTCTCAGTTTGGCTTGCTCTAGCAGGCGCTTTTTCTCTCCACGGCTCCTTTTCAAGCTTTTTCCTTTTTTCTGCGGGATCTTCCTCGCCTGAGCTGACCGTCGTTTTCTTTTTCTTTGGCGTTTTCTCATCTTTGTGTTTCTTTTGTTTCTTTGCTTTCTTCTCTTTTTTCCTTTTCTTTGGCAGCTCCAGTAATTCCTCTTCCTCATCTGAAGCCGGTGGTGAAGGTGACGGTGTCTTTGGTGCGCAGCCTTCCTCAATAATCTCCTTTCTGTTTCCGTGCTCGTCCTTCTCATCTCCTTTGGGTCGCCGATAGTTAGCACAGTGATCCACTCGGATGATCCTGCCGCCAAGCTTTGAAAGCGAATCCAAAATACTGCCATTACTAATGAAATTTGACCTTCAGTTTCATTTGCTAATAAGTGACATTCGAAAAATCAACGGTAAATTCCAGATTTATCCAATCGTCAATAGCCCCCACCCAACCACCCAACCCACCATCACTACCCTCAGGATTTATAAGCTGCATTGTTTCTTTGTCCTTACCTCTTAGAATCGACCAGTGCTTAGAGACCGATCATGATCATTCAGTACTGCATTAAAAACATAAACTACTCCTCTACGAATTTGAACACACTTTGAAAAGTCTTAATGATATTAATAATTAATATCGTTGCGACTTTTCATTGTGTGTTCAAATTAGAATTATTCTATTCTCTTTTGCTACCCTCAGCTGAATAGAAAACATTTCTTTTATAAGGGGGACAAATAAATATTATACAACAAATAGTTGAGAGAGCTGCCAGCAATCGATTATATTCACAAGAAACTGAGACACGGCTGAATACGGGTTACAAGCCAGGGAACAAACATAAAATGTTACATGCTTTTTCTCACAACAATAGCAAATTGTAATAAAGAAAATTAGCCTATAATTATGCATGCATGTATAGCAGGAGCCTGCTGTATTAATAAAAATATTTTATCAATTTCAAGTCTCTCTGACATGTCAGAAGCACTCAAATCAGTTTTACCCTCCTCAGGGGGTGGGCTGTTAACAAGATTTCATTCTTGTAAGCAACCAGCTCCATTTACAACCCTTTTTTTCATATCCTTGAGGTGGTTGCTTATAAAAGCTTCGACTGCAGATTGATAGAGATCCTAACCTTGATGCCATTGAGGTTGTCCACAGCCAAAATAGTACTACGTTGGTCTTCATAACACAAGAAACAAAATCCTTTTGGTTTTCCAGTTTTCTTGTCTCTGACTAGATTTACATTTACTATTTCACCATATCTGTTGATAGAAAAAGTTATGTGAAAATCAAATATTAGGACGGTTCTTGTTCACAGGCGACCTTGATCCTGGACATTGACTGTGCTTAAGATACGTCAAGCTAAAAACTCACCTTTTCCGTCATGCATTTTTATCATAGTTGTTTTTATTATTGTAAGTTTGCCTTTAATTGTAATTTAAGCTTTTTAAAATCATTGTAAGTTTACTTTTAATTGTAATTTTAGCTTTTTAGCCTTTTTATTCCGTTTTTAATCTTGTCATGCACATTTGAACATTTTATGAAATTTGCGCATCATAAATGCTATCGAAATTGAAATTGAAATTAAGATAGACCTTATATGTATTGTTACAAATACATTGTCTATTTACAAACAACTTGATATTATAATGCTAAACTTACTGTGAAAAAACACACAAGACGTCACCTTCTGTAAGGTCATAAGGGAGTCCACCTGTCAAGAAGAAATGACACATTTAGTATGTGTAATACTTATTAATACACATGAAAACATGAGTTATTGTTTCTCTTAACTCATTTCCTGCAAGCCAAAAAATGCAAAATTGACCATGTTGCATTCTTTATTTAATATCTCAACAACCATTTACAGTAGCATAGTATATAATTTTGAGCCAACTGTAAAATTACTTTCTTACTTACTTGAAACACCTCTCGGATTGTCTTCAGCCTTGGGAAAAATCAGTTCATAACTTTCACTGAGAACTTGGAGGTGTGAATTTCCCATTGTTTGGTACCAATTACACGAACATGAATTTGATTGTAATTCTCACTTGTTTATTGCATAATCTATGTTTGTTTGATTGGCCATTGTATGTGCTTTGGTTTTGGTTTTACCAAACTTTATTGAGAACTGTTCAAACACCAACTTCTATGGCTGGCCTCTGGGATGGATATAGGATTTTAGAGGGGGTTTGACAGGGTTTTCAAATTTACCCGGTGCCTGGTGCAAGTCACCGGCTACTTCAAGCATTTGCACCAGGTACTTTTCGTATTCCAACTTTCACCAATGTAATCGTAAACTGATCTTTTTGTGGAAATAAATATACGCTAACAGATGAAAAAAATAAATAAACAGAGCAGCTGCTATATATACCTTTCGAACCAGTTTCAAATTTCGAAGCAAGAGCATTTTTTGGCAGAAAGTCTGCTTGTGTGTACAGACTTTCATTAGAATGTGCATGTATCGGCACAATGGAAGTTTTCTTCTCACATGCACAGTTTCCAAGATGAAGTGGAGGCAGCAAAAGATGCTGTCTTTTCTTTCCACAGCCAAGAAGTCACAAAGACAAACAGGTAAAACTAATTTTAGGAATCAGAGTTAACAAATATTATGTGTTGTCCCAGTTCTGAAAATGATGATAAAACAGTCTGCTTAAGCTGAGGTGATCACAGTATGGATGGCTGTAACCACGTTTGTGTGCTGAACGCGAAGGGAGTCTTCCTCGTGAAATATTACTCATTACGGTCCTAATTGTTCCAAATGTATTTTAAATGAAAGGTTCAAAGAAGTCTTAACAACAAAACCCTTCAACAACACGAGTGTTCAGAATTTTAGACAAATGAACTGTGAATTGCAGCAAATTGTTGGAATCAATGTAGAAACAAAACGAGACCACTGACTTTGTTGAGATACTTCATATATGTAAAAGGAAAAATATCCACGGAAATATTATGTTAATTCTGTTGATTCATCTGCAGCTCTCTTTCTACTTTTTTTTAATTTGGAAACCCTGGTTTGAGCACAGGTTGCCCAGACATTGTATACGATTAATACGTGACCTTATGCTGTTGGCGATTGCATTACAATTTTAGCCGTTTATAAGACAATGTATGAGAATGCTTCGAAAATTACTCTAAATGCTACGTGTAGGAAATAATTTGAATAAAATGGCTTACCTTATGTTTGCATTGCGTTGTTTTGATGTCTCTGGGTTCGTGGAGGTGGTTTAGAGCCATTTAGGCAAGTTTTACTTTCTGGCAGTTTGCTTCCCCTTAAAGAGAAACGAAAGGCGGGCGACCCACTGGCCCGACGGCCCGCACTCAAAGCTCCGTAAATTGCACAAAAATGGTCTAATCTCGTCAAAATTGCCTCATGGCAGCCGTCGATAACTCTTCTTCCCATTCGCTTTCTCCCAAGGTTTCAAAGTTTATCTTAACAGCCAGAGAATCGCTGGTTTTCCAGCTCTTGCTTTCCATTTCGGCTCCATTTCGATCTGTAACCGATTATCTTGGGCACAGGATTTGAATTTGTAGCTTAACAACCTCGCCATGGTGACAAAGTCGCCTCCAACCATCGAGAGGCACGGGGCATTTTTTGATCATGCAAACGGCACCGTACCGCGGTGTATAACTGAAATTGACGCCTAAAAACACCGTTAACTGCAAAAATACAAGGAGCAAACAATATTCAGGTGAATTTAGCGCCTAAAAGCGCTGTCAACTGCAGCGAGAGATGGCAACGAGTAACTGACCAAAGCCCCGTGCCTCTCGACGGTTGGAGGCGACTTTGTCACGATGGCGAGGTTGTTAAGCTAGAAATTCAAATCCTGTGCCCAAGAAAATTGGTTACGGATCAAAATGGAGCCGAAATGGAAAGCAAGAGCTGGAAAACCAGCGATTCTCGGGCAGTTAAGATAAACTTTGAAACTGTGGGAGAAAGTGAATGGGAAGAAGATTTATCGACGGCTGCCATGAGACAATTTTGACGAGATTAGACCATTTTTGTGCAATTTACGGAGCTTTGAGTGCGGGCCGTTGGGCCAGTGGGTCGCCCGCCTTTCGTTTCTCTTTAGGGGAAGCAAACCGTCAGAAAGTAAAACTCGCCTAAATGGCTCTAAACCAACTCCACGAACCCAGAGACATCAAAACAACGCAATGCAAACATAAGTTAAGCCATTTTATTCAAATTATTTTCTACACGTAGCATTTAGAGTAATTTTCAAAGCATTCTCATACATTGTCTCATAAACGGCTAAAATTGTAACGCAATCGCCAACAGCTTAATGTCACGCATTAATCGTATACAACGTCTGGGCCGCCTGTGGTTTGAGAGACTGACTACAGATGGTGGTCCCCTGAAGAAATTGAAAATTGTTAAAAATTGTCTTGGGGCATCCTCCCCAGGAAAATTTTTAAAATTGAGGAAATAGGATTTCGGAAATGGGATTTCTGTCATTCTGAGGCCATGTCAGCGTGTTATTATGTCTATTTTTTAATTTAGGGGGTTCGACCAAACCCCCTGAACCCCTACTAGATCTGCCCCAGGGCCTGTTCGACAGTCTTACCAATGAAGACGTAGGCACTATCTTTGTATTGTTTGTGCCAAGCTTGACTGTCTTCCACTCCCATCTCCAACATTCGTTCATTCATTTTCTGAATGTTCTTTACGTTTCTGCAAAATACACCGAGTTCATATGTAAATTAAAGCTAGGACAAAAAATTAAAATTAATAACGGCTTTCACGCGTGGTGTCACAGTGCTAATTGCGACAACGCAAAGCATCAGCGTCATAAAGTAGAACACGAGTAGAAGCTCAACGCAAGTTCAATATAGTTACGCTTATATTCTGCAATGACAGAAGTCTTCCGTGGAATTAATTGCTTTTTTGCAACGTAAAACAAGTCACAGAAGGAATCATTACTTACGTTAACGGATTCATGTCTGTCTTTGAGCCAACGCTAGCTTCAATTTCGTCAAAACAACGAATATATTTCTGATGTTTCTGACAATTTGACAAAATGCGCCCGTTTTTACCACTGACCAAAATTTCGCGGACTCAGCCACTACTTCATAAGGTAAAGATAGCCATATTTGGCACTATAATGTTCGAAGAGCCTTGCGTGACTCAAGGCCTGGGAAATTATCCAAACTCGAATTTACACCCTCAAAGCTCTCTCAAAACTATGCAAAAAAGTACTTGGACTGGAGGTCATACATCGTCTGTGTTATCTTTAGACGTGAACAGAGAAGGTATTTTAGCTTCAGGTGGAGAGGATGAGCTGTGTATCTGGTCAAAGGATGGTACATCTCAAAGCAAACTTTCGTTTACTTCATATCTGTCCGGTGACCGTGACACCAAAGAAGTAAACAGCGTTTGCTTTTGTGTGAAAAACCCTGAACGTTTATACGCTTCTTGCGGGAACAAAATATTAGGTTATGACCTGAGAAATCTTGCATCTACCGTTTGCGAATTTCAGTTCAACGAGGATGAAATTAACCAATTGGCCATTCACGACAAGGGAACGTTCCTTGCCGCCTGCGATGACAGCGGTGAAATTAAAATAATAGATGTGGCATCGGGAAGATTATTTAAGTCACTGCACAACAAAGACGATAACATTTGTTCGACTGTTCAATTCAGGTCTAACAGACCTTGGGAAATAATTTCCGGGGGCATGGATTTCAAAGTTGTCAGCTGGGACTTTTCCTCTGGAAGACCTCTTCAGGAACTTAATGTTCAGAAACTTGGAGGTGACAGTCAAGAAGGGGCCTATTTCATCAACCCACCATTTGTTCACTCCATTCACATGGCAGGAAATGGGAGAATGTTCGTGGCTGGATTAGGTATCAACACATTTACGTTGATGTAAATAATATTTCCTCAACTTCCATAGGGTTTTCTTCTGGGCACTTGTATTATGGGGTAAAGGATTGTTGGGGTTGCTTTAAAGGTACAGTTTAGAGCCCAAAGTATCTTAATAATGAAAAAAATAATAGTTAAGACTTAATTTATTCTGGTAAAAGTAAAGCTGGTCAGTCAATCAACAAAGATTGATTGACTGGTATGAATCAATGACCAGTACATTGACAAACATACTTGCAGCTAATTTACAAAAATATCAGTTAAAATCTAGAGAAACCTAAGCATTACTCGTACAAATATGACTGGCGCTGTCCATGTTCATCAAGTAAGTGAAAGTGTTCTAAGCTCAAGTATCTCTCTTGGCAGTTTGTTCCAGGCACTCGCAGCTGAGAATTTAAACGACGCCTGTCCACCGTTGGTCTGAACTGGTGGTAGATCTAATGATGTTGGATCCCTGAGGGATTGACGGTGTCTTTGTGATTGTTTTACTAAGTAACCTGCCAACTGCTTAGGGCAGTTACTGTTCCCAACTCAGCACATGTATGTCATGAATTTTGCTCCTCGGCTGCCCATATGATGTACTGGGTATGTCAAAATTTTAAGACACTCAGTCAAACTCCCTGCACACCAGAAACAACTTTTATCTGCATCTGAGATTTGTCGGGCTACAACATCTTGTTTTGCCCTTTTTTTCTTTTCTTTTTGGCATACAAAGGTTCTCACAGCTCCAAAATTTTGATTTCAGGCAATGGGAGCATCCAACTTTTCAGGTTTGAAGGAAAGAAGAAATTTGTTCCTGACAAGTGTCTGAAAAAACATTCCTCCAGTGCATCTCAAGTCCACTTCCCTAAGTTTAGTCCAAATGACATGCTAGTGTCAGGTGGAGATGACTGTAGAGTTGTTCTGTGGAATCTAAGTAGCGGCCAGTGCAACGGGACATCGGTTGCAGAGAATATTGTAAAAGAAGCCAGTTCTGTCTGTGTTGTCCATGAAGTCCAGCATGGATCAAAGATTAACTGGATTTCATCTAGTTCACCGACACAAAATATTTTTGTGGCCGATCTAACAAATGATATATCTGTGTACTGTGTGACATGAAGATTGACTTCAATTTACGTTAATACAAAAAATGACACACTTCAGATTGAAAACAGTTTTTAGGATTTATTACCACATGGTACCTTGATTTGGAAATTGTGGAGAAAACAACCCGCTATTCTGGTTTTTCCACAACTGACAACAAAATCAATTTTAAAAAATGCAGGATAATAGCCTTGTACATAACGCTACAAATAACGCTTTCATTTAAATGGTCATGTACTAGGGCTTTCACAGCATACTTGTAATGAACAGCACCACATAAATATACTCCATAGTATTCACATGAATGAACAACAAAGGGGCAAAGCTGCATGTCTGGGTTTTCTTGGACGAAGTAAACTGTTGTTAATATCAGTGTCTGTATTATGGAGGTCTCTGTAAAGGTAGGTTCAACTGTTAAATTGCTTCCCCTTGAATGGTTATGCACTAGGGTTTCATCGAGTCTCCAGACAACCGTAACTTAGAACTAGGTACCATAAACAGTACCATGTGAAAATCTTGCGTAACAGCGATCATTTGAATGGTCACACAGTAGGGTTTCATCTGTGGTCTTTCAAAAGAACCTTCGAGTCCTACCCTGGGAGTGAAACTGAAAATCATGAAACTCAAATTCCTTCCAATCTTAAGTGGGCAATTACCACTATTAGACATGCCTGCAGGGAGTCATGGTAGTTCTATTCATCATCTTAGACTGGGTTTTTTTTTCATCAATACAACTACCATGATGCCCAAAGGCACATTTCATAGAGGGAGGACAACAATGCTGTTGGCAAATGTACTTTATTGTTCACATGATTAAAGGAACAATGTTAATATCAAAGTCTAGTTTTCACATACTTCAACTATTTCGTTGGCTTGTTGGAAGGTCTTTGGGAGAGGAGGATGTTACTTTATAGACGTTTATACATAATAAGATTTTAAGTTTTAGGTGGTGCCTCCTATCTATGGGTTATTTCATCACAGGCTCAGAATGACATATGGTTCACAACAGCCATGCCAAACGTTTTTTTTTTTTTTCTTCAGTCAAAGCACCTTGTACGCAACTGAGATTTGTTTCTTTGTTGAAAAATTCATTAGGTGAAGCACTAATTACTTTCAAGCTGAACACAACTTCAAGTGGGAAGCTTTACTTCTACCTTGACGAGAAATGGCCCCAGGTTGAAAAATCTTCACAATGCCAAAACAAGCTGGATATGGCACAATATTCATGTAAGTTATGAGTGTGAAGTGATTTGTTTTATGGCATAATTTTATGTTTTACTCTGAAGCATTTAACCTCTTACATCACATGATAATTTTTTTTTCGTCTATAGTAGTGACAGCAGTAGTCAAGGCACACTGACTTAGTGGTCAGTGTGATGGTCTCTGAAACTTTGTAACAAGTAGTCTGGGTGAAACTGTGGCCAGGGTTATTGCAATGCGTTCTTGCCAACTTGGCAATACACTTTACTTTTCTCTTTCTACCATGGGGTATTAATAACAATTAACATGCAAACTAAGTGGCTGGGGTGGTAACCCTGAATATGTGACAGGCTAGTACACCCAATCCAGGGGGGTAATAGAAAATGCTCCTGATCATATATGTTAAGAACCAGCCAAATGTGCCACTCTTGCACAAACTTGCCAGTTGCTGAGGACTTCTTTGATTATTCTCCTTAGATTACTCAGGTTCTCAGAGCCATCTCCACCCGTAAGAGGGGAGGGGGGGGGGGGGGGGGTCTGGCATGTCTTGTACGCTGATTCTGTGACTTGCGACCCTAGTGTGCCAGCTCTTGACGATGTTACTTTCACCTTGGAAATGCTTAATCCTGATTCTGGAGGAAAACCATCTAGTCATTGTGGTTGTGATGAGACAGGTTAGCCTTAATTTTGCGGGTTATTTAAAAACAGAAGTCTACATGTTTATTATCAAGATCACAAGGTGGTGTAGGGCGGTTCCATTAAGTATTTATTAATTTAGTAATAGCAGCTTGAAAAGATAGATTCTTGTTAATTTCCCAGGGTTGCTGTCATTTTACGAAGTGCTGGCATTCCTGTATTTTGCTGGAGCAATAGCTTATGGTCAGCGTCTGTGGCAAACGATCCAGAAAGGTGGACCCATGCACCTGGTATGCTTAATATCAACTCTCCTTTCTGGTGTCTATGTATTTTTTTTATGTTAGTTGTGAGAATTTAATGATACATCAGGACTAAATTCCTTAGATGATGATTTTTGTTATTCTCATCACCTGTCTGCTTGACTTTATATTGATACTGTAAGGAGAAATTGGATTTTGATCAAGCTTCATTTTAAGATATTTACATTTTTATTTCATCAGTTAAAATCTATCATGTCTTCACATAAGCATCATTGCAATCGGCTGAGGGAATTTTTGCTGATTTTACATAATGTGTACATGCACTTTATTGAGCATCTCTGAAAAGGGTTTTTCAGCATCGAGATTGAAATACAGAAAATCAAATCACAATAAATAAATAACAGAGATATCTAGAAACATTGCATGACGTTATTATCTATCGTTCATATCTCACTAGCTGTATTAGGAACACAGAAGTAAAATTATGAAATGTCTTGATTTCTAGTGAGTGTGGCATAGTAGTAAACGGCAGTGATACAATACACAGCCCAAAATACTAAATAAACCAGAGAAACGTGCCTTTAAATGTTTTTATTCTTTCTCTTTATTTCAGGTGATAAAAATGTTGTCTATTGCTATGATTTACCAGGCTACAGGGCATTTTCTTACTTTAATTCATCTCTACAGGTAATTGAATCCTTCTCAGCCTTTTAGAGAAGTTTCAAAACATCTTCCATGCTTTCTATTGACTTGTTGCAACATAAGTGGAAGTTTGGGAGAATGAGAAATGTTGTGTGGAACAAATCAAAATGAAACAATCCTAGTTAGAGGAATTATTGTTTTGAAGGAAGAAAAACATCAGATGTAATATAATTAAACAATTAACAGCAACAACTTACAACACCAGCATTTAATTATGTTTGGTTTACAAAATATTATAATAATTTATAGTGTAATAAAGGAATGCATTGTATCTCAGGTGAAATGTGTTAGTTTACGTGCATTGTCTATGAAAATGATGGAGATGTAACCACAGAGCGTATTTGATTTTTCTCATTTTTCATCTTTGACAAAACTCAGATATTCAAAGGATGGCGAAGGTTACTCTTTTCTCAGCAAGCTGTCTACAGGTAAACATTAAATAAAACAAGTTTAATTGAAACTTGTTTATCTTTTTACTCGTGGCTTGCTTGTGATTATAATGTAACTACCATAAATTTTGCAATGTTCATTTTGGGAATTTTGGAATTTACTACCGTAGTAATTTTTCTTAGGTCTCTTGGCATCGTAATCCCAAAAGGGCCTCTTTTGGTTGTTTCTATAAACAAGTCTGTTTTTGTGAGGTTGGACAACAGGCCAAATGATTTTTTTGTTCCTGTGATAACTATTGATGCCTTCTATAGGCTTATTACTTACTGTGTGTGTTTATTTAATTTAAAGTCATCTTCTTTGTTGTGTTTGATTTTACAGCTGCAGATGGCCTAGGTGGCTATCAGATGTTACTTATGATGGCCAAGTTGTCCACAGGATGGACTCTTAGTTCCTCATTCTCAACACTGGATCCAAAACAGATGAAACAAATTAGTATTGGCGTGATTGCAATTTCAGTTTTTGAGGTGCAGTTTTGTATGTTTACAAATAGGAAGAAGTTGAGTGCACTAGTGAAAAAAAATTGATCATCTACATGTAATCCAATCAGACTTGATCAGAAACACACTCTGTAAGATTTTTATTCATTGTGGGGTTCCAGGCAATTTCCACACTTGCACGAAGAATGGTTATTTGGTTTGTACCCCCCCCCCCTTTCCCCCATGGAATTTCTAGTACCTTCCCTTTAAAAATTTGGCTATTTAATCACCCCAACCCCCCTGGAATTTCCAATGACTATCCTTGACCAGTGTGGCTATGGATATTTTATGGACCTGCACATTCTAAAATAGGAGAAGACTGCAAATGAAAATGTAGCGAGTCCCCAGAGATTAAAAGTTTTAAGATTCATTTAATCCACAGTCATACCGTATTCTATGATTCAGTTTATCTTGGTCATTAGTAGAGCAGAACAATAATGAAATGTAAAATACTGACATAGTGCAAATTCTAAACTGTTTGCTGGTATTTCCAGGTTATATTAACCTCTTGGGAGATGACTCTTCTTCTAGTCCTTGTTAAAATTGTTGTAGCTGGAGCATTTGCTGTAAATATAAGTAGAAAAGTTTCAGAGGAGAGAAGTACACTCCGTAGAGAATTTTATATTAAATTTGCAAAGGTGAGTGTTGATCCATTTCTTTTTACGCCATACAAGGTGGTTTAAATTTTTATGTCATGAACCTTGGGCTTGTGTTTGACCATTCAGATCCATTCACCATTCAGATTGTAAACATTATTTAATCAAATTGGGCAGTCCTTATTTGTGGTATTGTTAATTATGCTGTGCAAATTTGGTCTAACTCATGAAACTCTAGTGTGTGGTCATTCAAATGAAAGCTATTGAGCAGTACTTTCATGTGGTACTGTTTATTATGCTGTACAAAGTGGTTCTAACTTCTAAGTCTGTGGATGAAACCCTAGTGTGTGACCATTCAAATGAAAGCTATTGAGCAGTACTTTCATGTGGTACTGTTTATTATGCTGTACAAAGTAGTTCTAACTTCTAAGTCTGTGGATGAAACCCTAGTGTGTGACCATTCAAATGAAAGCTATTGAGCAGTACTTTCATGTCATACTGTTTATTGTGTTGTACACATTATGACATGGAAGTTCTAACTTTTAATGGTGGTTTTCTTTCATGGAGTGACAGTTTGACTTTTGTATATTTTTCCAGTGTTGTTTAACCTGGCTTTTAGCATATCCTGCCTTAGCAATAGTGTCATTGGTTTTACCTGTCCACTCTAGATTTAAGGTAAGTAATATGGAACAGTTAAAGTAAAACCCATATATTTACCCCAATATAACAAAGTACAGCCAAAGGGATTCAAAAAATATGTTCATTGGGATGGAAGTATAGCAGAAGCTAATCCCTGTCAAAATGAATTCGCATTAAAAGTATGACACAAGGACCACAAGGCAGTGTGTGCAGGCCATGATAAGACTGGATTGATCGCCAAGGATACTAATGTTGTGAATGATGTACACCTTGAAATAAAAAAAATCCTTATTCATTTTGCCCAGTTTTTCTACAGTTCATGTTTTCTTTATTGCACAATGTTTCACGCTGCAAGTAACTGAACGCCTGATAGAGGCTCTTTCTCTGGAGTTTTGATATACCACACTTACATTGAGGAATGACATGTCTCTTTGAAAAATATCTACTAGCCTACATTTAGCACTCTGATTACTGATTTGGTAATACTGCTATTTGAGAGTTCACATTATATGCCAAATACTTCTTACTAGATAAGCAATTAAACTCTTTTCTGCTAGCTAATGCAAGTATTAAATTTTGAACCGCTACTTAAATGTATTTCTGTTCAATTCAGGTAATAACATGGGGCTTGTTGACAGTTCAGTGCATATCAATCCTGTTATTATACAGACTGTTCTTATCACGGAGTCTGTACTGGGAGGTATCTTCCCTGGCAACTAGCACGCTTCCTCTACGACTGGACAGAGGCTATGGAGCCAAGACCTACAACTCTGAAACGAGGACTGTTAGAATACATAAACATATTGCAGTGAATTAGGCCAATTCTGCTCAAAGATTATTTTTCTGTTTGTGGTTCTGGATGTTCAGTTTGCCTCTGTAACTTCAGACAATATTCTCCAAGGAAGGAAGTGCTTGTGGGGGAATCTTTCCTATCAAATCCTTCAGTATAATTACAAATTCAGCTTTCAGAGTGGACACTTTTGGGACCAGCCGCTGCACTGTCCAATTGAACCTAAGCGATATCTGTCGGAGAGAATCTGTGTTTGTTAGTGGTCTGCCCTTGATGCCGCGAAGTTACAAAAAAAACCGAATAACCACCCTGCACGGGTAATCGTAGTTTTGAAGCTTCTTTCCATCACCTCTTCCGAAGGGTTGCAAATGTTGCAGGGTTGCTACGTTTGGGCGTCTATTATGTATACCATATGTGGATTGATCCATATCATAGCATATAAATGTTTTGAATAAAACTTCTCGAAAGTAATCAGTCTTTTCCTTTAATGTTGATGTGATATATCAAATACGAAAAACCGTGTTTGACCACATTTCCAAACACCGAGAAGCGAGTTGAAAATACGACGCACAGCGGAGTATTTTTGACGAACTTCGAGGGGCTTGGAAATGTGGTCAAACACTGTCTTGAATGTTTGATACATCCTCTTAATCGAAGCAAAAAATAAGTCAAACGTTTTGGGTAGAGGGGTTTTCGTTACTTTCGGAACTCTTCGCTAGTGATCCTCCTTAGTGACGTATCTGGTATATTTTGGAAACGTAATTAGCATAAGTTTTATTTAAAGATGCATTGAAGTGGGAACACCCTACAAACGGAGAAACCTTTCAATCCCTTCTGTTATCTAGTCGCAAAAGATTTTTCAAATTAAACTGCGCGAAGTTGCTTAACATTTCCTTTGAGATGTGATTCACGACGTCAAAGTTCGCGAATAAAAGCGTGCAAAGAAACGCAAACATTTGATTTCGTGAAACATTCACGTAGTTGTGTCAAGATTTCCGGCAGCCAGCTACCCTGCGAGAGGGGGTGCTTTACATTATGCCAAAAATTTCCGGTAATTTCGGTCAAAAGTCAAATGGAAAGGTCCGTTTCGGTTCTGTCCAATCGGAATTTTCGGGGCCACCTCTGGAGGTGATCCACTTTGATCGGTCAGACCGATTGGACCGAAGTTTGCCGTTCTATTTTGACAAACCGGTTTATTGCCCTGTTTGTCTTCAGTAGATTTCAGTGAATTCGGGAAAGGATTTAAAAATGGTAAGAGTCATTCCTCTCGGTTGGCCCGGTTCGGATCGGAAAATGTCGTTCCATTTTCCTCGGTTAGTCCTGCTGGCCGTCTGACCGATCGCTCTGGCATAAAGAAAAGCATCCAGAGATTTCTTTTTCTTTCTGCTTCAAATGTTCGTCTCGCAGGGTAGCTGAGCCGGGAATTGTTTCCAAAAAACTAGATACCCGGCAGTGAAATTCTAATAGGATTTCCACTAAACATCTCTTGGAATAGAGCTTTCTTTAGAAATGTCAAGAGATTTCAAGTAGTTGTGTCGAGTTGTGGAATTTTTCGAGCTTGGCCTTACTATAGGATCTCGATGTTCTCGACATTTTGCAAATATTCGCACTCTGGCTCACGGAGTCAACTCTCATAGAATGATATCCACAAAACTTACAACAGGCCATTTTCGAGTTACCTTGTGCCTCTGTTTCAAAACCGAGCCCTCGCGCAAATCTTTTCATATGAAAATGAGTTTGATTTAACCTGTAGGGGGAACACATTTTCATATGAATGGTTTTGCACACGGACTCGTTTCGACACAGACGCAAAAGGCAACGAGCTAGAGTGTTCGAGATTTGTTCAGAAATGCCAAACGATTCTAAATATTGTTTTGCTTTTGTACTGGATGGAGGTTTTCGTTTTATTATTGACTAATTGATTGACTGATTTATTCATTTAATTAAATATTGATTTTTGACGTTAATTAGTTTTTAGCTAGGACTGAAAGATCCAAATCAGTTGTAAAAGTTCCCAAGTTTATTGACCTACTTTATTAAGTAAATGTATTGTTAAGGACGTTCGCGCTAATAGTTTCTGCGCATCCTTACCGCGCACGCAAATTCACACGCCACGTCAAGCATCGAGCGTTGGCGCTAAGTACTAAAATAAACAATCATAGGGCAGATGGCCATAGGCCCTTTGCAGCTGGGGTCATGTGACCAAATTTTTCCTAGAAAATTTTCATATTATGGGCTATAACTTGAAGAATGCCAGAAATTAAAAAAGAGCGGATCGAAAATACTAAAATGGCCAAGTTTGAGGCCCCTGGCATTAAAGAGTAAGTTTATACGACCGTTTGAATTTTCGGAAAATTTAGAGGATTTGTATGGAAAATGTTACTGGAGAGCAAGACCTTGCTCTCCAACAACTTTTTCCATACAAATCTTCTTATTCTTTTAAAAATTCAGACTGTCGTAAAATCTCATTCTTTAATGATGGGGGCCTCAAACTTGGCCATTTTGATATTTTCGACATGCTTTTTCCATTTCTGGCATTCGTTAAGTTATAGCCCATAATTTTATGAAAAATAGGTCACGTGATGGCTTTGCTGCAAAGGGCCTATTTCTATAGCTTTGCTTGGATGTAACGATCTTGGCCGTTCGGTGACCTCTACTTTTCTTTCCAGAAACAGATTTTATTTACAGTTATCTCCACATGTCCAAAAATAAACAAAAAGTCAATGTGGGAAGTAAAAAAAGTTTCAAGATTTCTGTCCACGGGACATCGAATCCTGCAATCTTGCAGCTGCAAGGCGCATGAAACTATGGTCGCTAAATGCGAACTTGGTCTTAAAGTAACCTTACTAGTTGACTAAATTCACTTAACAGGTGCACTTAAACAATATTTGGCAGAGAACATTTCACTTTAATGTACTAGTTACAATATTTTTGGGCTTACAGACACTGTGGCCGTATTCAATAACGAAGTCCTATTTTTTCAGATTTAGGGTGTTCTTCCGGGCATGTTCTCTCCAAAACAAAGTCGGTGACTCCCCATTTTTTTTTACATTTCTGACATAATTCACTCGTCATCCTACAGTGGTAAAAGTCTCAGAAGAAAAATCGATGTTGAAATATTTTCGCGCGAACGTCTTTAAGGTGGCTCCCTATAGTTTACGATCGCACGCGCGCTGAGGACGAAGGTTCAAGTAATCTGTGCGCGCTCGAAGGAAAACGTCAGTGTTTTTCGATATTTTATGACGTCAACATGAGCACAAAAAGCAAAACTGACAGTGAAGTTTTTCGCGTTTCCTTCGGTGAAATTTCGTAAAATTCGGTAGTACATATCTTACTTAAGTCGGAGCTCATTTTTGAAGGAAATCTATAAGACCAGTTTCCTGGCTGGGGTAAAAGACGTAAATTTGCAAAAATCGAAAAACCTGCCTTAACAAACCCTACTTCTTTCGTGTTTAAAATTCGTATCCCGCAGGATGCGATGTATGCTGTGAAAATTTTGGAAGATTTCAGCGAAGAAATTTCAAGGAAATCACAAATAAAGCCATAAAAAAAGCAAAAAAACACATTCGTTTGGGCTTTTATAATTTAAGACTAAAACCCATAATTTTAACAGAGATGATAGTAAAATACTATTTAATCATTGCTTATAATATAACATGCAATAAGTTTCAAAAGACTGGGTGTAAAAACGAATGGAAAAACGGCATTCAAAACATAACACGTACGCGCGCAATACCATAAATGATTACCCTATGAAGCCACCTTAAGTGGCTGGCCATCTTGAATATTTTAGTAGAACGAAATCTGGGGAGAGGGCGAGAAGTTTTTTCCTCCCCTCAGATTTCGCTCTAGTTTTCGGTTTTAGTCATTTTTAAGATCAGTTTTTCAGTTTTGCACTTACGATATCCGGTTTTTCGGTTGTGGTATCTGTTGCGGTTTTCCTTTTTTAGCATTTCGAAGATAAGAAAAGTTGATAACTCACTTGCCTACTTCCTAGGGCTTCTGTATTCGCTTGAAGATTAGAATCAATCTTCGAAAAAGTGAAAGAGAATGAGATTTTTGCCTGGAAACAGCCATCTAACTGCCGTTTCTCTGGAAAATCTAGGGTTAAAACAGGTTAAAGGGAAGGCAAAACTTTCAACTGAAGATGGTCTCGATCCCTCAAAAATAGAAACGCACACATCTTTTGTTTCTGTATTCAAGTTTATCAGTTAGCAGTTTTAATCATCATGTTCGGCAGTTTTTCGGAATTGGACGATTTTTCGGTTTTCAAGATATTTCGAGCGGTCTTCCGGTTTCTAGAAAGCCCCAGTGTCCTCCTCCTAGTTCTTTTTTTTTCTGCCTCTCTGTGGAAAACAAAAGAAAACACGCGCCTGATTCCGACAACACTCTTGGACTCAAGTAAGAATCAGAATGACTTCGGGAAGTGACCAGTTCTGTAACAATATAAAATTGTATCATAAGAAAAGCGCAGATCAGTTTTATGATTTTGTAATCAAAGACAAGGATGGCGCAGAAATCAGATCTCACAAGTTCATTCTTGCCTCCCAAAGTGAGTACTTTGCCGCATTGTTTCGCACAAATCCAAATGCCAGCGAAACGACTTTCAAAGATTTCTCCATCGATGTCATCAAGGAGTGCATCGAGTATTTCTCCGTTCTTGAGCTGAACTTGACGAGTGAAAATGTTCAAGATGTGCTGATCTTTGCTGACTACATCACTCTTAGAGAAGTGATCGCTATTTGTATTGACTATATTCTCGAGAATATCGACGAGTCTAATTATGCTTCTGTAATCGACCTTGGTAACAGGAGGGAGATGTTCAGTTTAGTCGAGGCAGGAGTTTTGTTGGCCCTGAGAAACCTCACACGAAGTATCGATAGTTTTGACGAGCTCACCAAAGCGATGATTATAAAAGTTGCTGATCAACAACAGCAGATACCGATCAAGATGACAACGGAGCAATGGAACATCAATCGACTGAAGAAATTTCTGGTGGCACCGAAAGAAGAATTTGTCTTTCAAGCTCGTGGTTCTTCGGTTCGCCAAGGCAATTTCAATTATTGGGCACCAAAATTAGCCATTAACGGCCAAATTTCGAACAATGATCTTACTTATTTCCACTCGAAATGCGAGATGAATCCATGGCTAGAGGTGAAGTTCCCTTCCCCTGTGCTAATCTCGGCAGTGACCATTATCAACCGTAAGAATGGCTGGTGGAATAGGCTAGTAAATGTGGAGATCAGAGCTGGAATGGCTCCTGTCCCTGACGGTTTCACAGCCCAAGAAAGAGGAACCGATGCTGACAAGATGCTGGATGTCAACTCCAGGTGCGGATTCTTTGCCGGTCCACCTCACGGGTTTGTAGAGGAGGGACATGTCATCTTCTTTGACCGGCCAATTCTGGCACAGTACATCACTCTGCAGCTTCTGGGGGCTGGACGTTTACAAATTAATGGCCTCAAAATTAACGGAGGTGACTTACTAAATTATGATAACCGTTTTTGATTTATTCAACTGTACCGGGATCTCTGGACAGAAACTAATTTTTAGAGATCAGACAATGTTATTGATGGTAACTCAAATTTCAAAAGATAGAAAAGTTCTAATTAGTTCTAAATGAATATTAGAGATTTTTAAAGAACACCGGAGTATGTTTTAAGGACGTTTGAGCGAAAATCTTAAATACTTAGATTTTTTCCCAGCTGTACTTTTATTGTGGTTAGATTAAGAATTGAACTATCCAATAGAGCTGCATGGTGTCTGTATTGCTTTACAATGTGCGCTATACTTTTCAATGGCAGAAGAAGGTTCATTTAAGAATATTGTGATTTTTTGTGTTTCATTTTTCATCAACATGAATATGAAATGTTCTAATCTGGTAGTTTTGTGGCAACCCGTATAAGAGTTACACAGTGCAGATTACACAGAGCCAAGAGTAGATAGACATGAATAGTTCAGCTCTGTTTATTGAGTTTTACTGAGTTGCTAGCTCTGTTTATTGAGTTTTACTGAGTTGCTCCTTTCACATATCTTTGCAATGAAAATACACTTGCATTATGATGGCTATATTTAAATTTCAAAGAAGCATGTTGTAGTCCAGGGCCATCCATATCAAAAGGCATCTGGCAAAGTTAAGTCGCCTTTACAACCGCTTGCACCGGAGTCACGCACGGGAAGTGTTGCGTGACTCCAGCACGAGTGGTTTCAAAGGAGACTTGGCGAAGTGCGAAGAGTGCATCCACCTACGACATTCAGTTTCCTGTCTTTCCGGCATAAGCTATCTTTCTCCATTAGCACATCAAGGGTATCACGTGATAAAATCTGGAATGAAGAAGGCGCGAAAGGCTAGGAACTGGATACGACGGCCATGCGCGAGCAACCTCGTTCCCAGGGTCCCTCATCTTACCGCCCTCCTCTTCCCTCCCCGCTCGGGAGGGCTGGAAGATGGAAGAGCCTAGGAAATAAGCTTGATGCGCACGCTTGGCCTGTAGATAACTTGAAATATGCGCTGGATCATTTCAAAGGGAAGCATCCCACGGCGAAGCTATGGCTTTTAATATCTATATGTATCTATTATCTTCTATCTTTGCGATCACCGTGGTGATTTCTATCGCGTCTTTCGTATGTCCTGCCTTCATCTTCTGTGCGGTCTCTTCGCTTATCAAATCTATCCTTCCCCTTCTCGTCAACCTCTCGACCTTTATCGTGACAAGCCCTGTCCGTTTGCTCTCTCGGGTCATACGTTGAGTGATAATCGTGATTGTGACGGTCACTCGCACCACCAGCATCACGTTCACGATAATCACGAAGACGCGTTTCACGATCGCGTTCATGAACATCACGATCACGCGTTTCCTTATCACGCTCTCGAATGTCTCGTACATGATTTAGCGCTTCACGGTCACGTCCACGCTCATGCACATCTCTACTTGCGTAACCATCTTTAAAATCACGTTCCCCACGATCACGCTTATTATCACGCGTAACTTTCAAATCTTGAGAATCACTGTCATGCTGTACACCTCGGTCAGTCCTATCACGTTTGTCCTTCTCAGTTTGGCTTGCTCTAGCAGGTGCTTTTTCTCTCCACGGCTCCTTTTCAAGCTTTTTCCTTTTTTCTGCGGGATCTTCCTCGCCTGAGCTGACCGTCGTTTTCTTTTTCTTTGGCGTTTTCTCATCTTTGTGTTTCTTTTGTTTCTTTGCTTTCTTCTCTTTTTTCCTTTTCTTTGGCAGCTCCAGTAATTCCTCTTCCTCATCAGAAGCCGGTGGTGAAGGTGACGGTGTCTTTGGTGCGCAGCCTTCCTCAATAATCTCCTTTCTGTTTCCGTGCTCGTCCTTCTCATCTCCTTTGGGTCGCCGATAGTTAGCACAGTGATCCACTCGGATGATCCTGCCGCCAAGCTTTGAAAGCGAATCCAAAATACTGCCATTACTAATGAAATTTGACCTTCAGTTTCATTTGCTAATAAGTGACATTCGAAAAATCAACGGTAAATTCCAGTTATATCCAATCGTCAATAGCCCCCGCCCAACCACCCAACCCACCATCACCAAAACTCAGGATTTTTGAGCTGGATTATTTCTTTGTCCTTACCTCTTGGAATCGACCAGTGCCTAGAGACCGATTATGATCATTCAGCACTGCATTAAAAACATAAACTACTCCTCTACGAATTTGAACACACTTTGAAAAGTCTTAATGATATTAATAATTAATATAGTTACGACTTTTCATTGTGTGTTCAAATTAGAATTATTCTATTCTCTTTTGCTACCCTCAGCTGAATAGAAAACATTTCTTTTATAAGGGGGACAAATAAATATTATACAACAAATAGTTGAGAGAGCTGCCAGCAATCGATTATATTCACAAGAAACTGAGACACGGCTGAATACGGGTTACAAGCCAGGGAACAAACATAAAATGTTACATGCTTTTTCTCACAACAATAGCAAATTGTAATAAAGAAAATTAGCCTATAATTATGCATGCATGTATAGCAGGAGCCTGCTGTATTAATAAAAATATTTTATCAATTTCAAGTCTCTCTGACATGTCAGAAGCACTCAAATCAGTTTTACCCTCCTCAGGGGGTGGGCTGTTAACAAGATTTCATTCTTGTAAGCAACCAGCTCCATTTACAACCCTTTTTTTCATATCCTTGAGGTGGTTGCTTATAAAAGCTTCGACTGCAGATTGATAGAGATCCTAACCTTGATGCCATTGAGGTTGTCCACAGCCAAAATAGTACTACGTTGGTCTTCATAACACAAGAAACAAAATCCTTTTGGTTTTCCAGTTTTCTTGTCTCTGACTAGATTTACATTTACTATTTCACCATATCTGTTGATAGAAAAAGTTATGTGAAAATCAAATATTAGGACGGTTCTTGTTCACAGGCGACCTTGATCCTGGACATTGACTGTGCTTAAGATACGTCAAGCTAAAAACTCACCTTTTCCGTCATGCATTTTTATCATAGTTGTTTTTATTATTGTAAGTTTGCCTTTAGCCTGCAGCCGTCGATAACTCTTCTTCCCATTCGCTTTCTCCCAAGGTATCAAAGTTTATCTTAACAGCCAGAGAATCGCTGGTTTTCCAGCTCTTGCTTTCCATTTCGGCTCCATTTCGATCCGTAACCGATTATCTTGGGCACAGGATTTGAATTTGTAGCTTAACAACCTCGCCATGGTGACAAAGTCGCCTCCAACCATCGAGAGGCACGGGGCATTTTTTGATCATGGAAACTGCACCGTACTGCGGTGTATAACTGAAATTGACGCCTAAAAACACCGTTAACTGCAAAAATACAAGGAGCAAACAATATTCAGGTGAATTTAGCGCCTAAAAGCGCTGTCAACTGCAGCGAGAGATGGCAACGAGTAACTGACCAAAGCCCCATGCCTCTCGACGGTTGGAGGCGACTTTGTCACGATGGCGAGGTCGTTAAGCTAGAAATTCAAATCCTGTGCCCAAGAAAATTGGTTACGGATCAAAATGGAGCCGAAATGGAAAGCAAGAGCTGGAAAACCAGCGATTCTCAGGCGGTTAAGATAAACTTTGAAACTGTGGGAGAAAGTGAATGGGAAGAAGATTTATCGACGGCTGCCATGAGACAATTTTGACGAGATTAGACCATTTTTGTGCAATTTACGGAGCTTTGAGTGCGTGCCGTCGGGCCAGTGGGTCGCCCGCCTTTCGTTTCTCTTTAGGGGAAGCAAACCGTCAGAAAGTAAAACTCGCCTAAATGGCTCTAAACCAACTCCACGAACCCAGAGACATCAAAACAATGCAATGCAAACATAAGTTAAGCCATTTTATTCAAATTATTTTCTACACGTAGCATTTAGAGTAATTTTCAAAGCATTCTCATACATTGTCTCATAAACGGCTAAAATTGTAACGCAATCGCCAACAGCTTAATGTCACGCATTAATCGTATACAACGTCTGGGCCGCCTGTGGTTTGAGAGACTGACTACAGATGGTGGTCCCCTGAAGAAATTGAAAATTGTTAAAAATTGTCTTGGGGCATCCTCCCCAGGAAAATTTTTAAAATTGAGGAAATAGGATTTCGGAAATGGGATTTCTGTCATTCTGAGGCCACGTCAGCGTGCTATTATGTCTATTTTTTAATTTAGGGGGTTCGACCAAACCCCCTGAACCCCTACTAGATCTGCCCCAGGGCCTGTTCGACAGTCTTACCAATGAAGACGTTGGCACTATCTTTGTATTGTTTGTGCCAAGCTTGACTGTCTTCCACTCCCATCTCCAACATTCGTTCATTCATTTTCTGAATGTTCTTTACGTTTCTGCAAAATACACCGAGTTCATATGTAAATTAAAGCTAGGACAAAAAATTAAAATTAATAACGGCTTTCACGCGTGGTGTCACAGTGCTAATTGCGACAACGCAAAGCATCAGCGTCATAAAGTAGAACACGAGTAGAAGCTCAACGCAAGTTCAATATAGTTACGCTTATATTCTGCAATGACAGAAGTCTTCCGTGGAATTAATTGCTTTTTTGCAACGTAAAACAAGTCACAGAAGGAATCATTACTTACGTTAACGGATTCATGTCTGTCTTTGAGCCAACGCTAGCTTCAATTTCGTCAAAACAACGAATATATTTCTGATGTTTCTGACAATCTGACAAAATGCGCCCGTTTTTACCACTGACCAAAATTTCGCGGACTCAGCCACTACTTCATAAGGTAAAGATAGCCATATTTGGCACTATAATGTTCGAAGAGCCTTGCGTGACTCAAGGCCTGGGAAATTATCCAAACTCGAATTTACACCCTTAAAGCTCTCTCAAAACTATGCAAAAAAGTACTTGGACTGGAGGTCATACATCGTCTGTGTTATCTTTAGACGTGAACAGAGAAGGTATTTTAGCTTCAGGTGGAGAGGATGAGCTGTGTATCTGGTCAAAGGATGATACATCTCAAAGCAAACTTTCGTTTACTTCATATCTGTCCGGTGACCGTGACACCAAAGAAGTAAACAGCGTTTGCTTTTGTGTGAAAAACCCTGAACGTTTATACGCTTCTTGCGGGAACAAAATATTAGGTTATGACCTGAGAAATCTTGCATCTACCGTTTGCGAATTTCAGTTCAACGAGGATGAAATTAACCAATTGGCCATTCACGACAAGGGAACGTTCCTTGCCGCCTGCGATGACAGCGGTGAAATTAAAATAATAGATGTGGCATCGGGAAGATTATTTAAGTCACTGCACAACAAAGACGATAACATTTGTTCGACTGTTCAATTCAGGTCTAACAGACCTTGGGAAATAATTTCCGGGGGCATGGATTTCAAAGTTGTCAGCTGGGACTTTTCCTCTGGAAGACCTCTTCAGGAACTTAATGTTCAGAAACTTGGAGGTGACAGTCAAGAAGGGGCCTATTTCATCAACCCACCATTTGTTCACTCCATTCACATGGCAGGAAATGGGAGAATGTTCGTGGCTGGATTAGGTATCAACACATTTACGTTGATGTAAATAATATTTCCTCAACTTCCATAGGGTTTTCTTCTGGGCACTTGTATTATGGGGTAAAGGATTGTTGGGGTTGCTTTAAAGGTACAGTTTAGAGCCCAAAGTATCTTAATAATGAAAAAAATAATAGTTAAGACTTAATTTATTCTGGTAAAAGTAAAGCTGGTCAGTCAATCAACAAAGATTGATTGACTGGTATGAATCAATGACCAGTACATTGACAAACATACTTGCAGCTAATTTACAAAAATATCAGTTAAAATCTAGAGAAACCTAAGCATTACTCGTACAAATATGACTGGCGCTGTCCATGTTCATCAAGTAAGTGAAAGTGTTCTAAGCTCAAGTATCTCTCTTGGCAGTTTGTTCCAGGCACTCGCAGCTGAGAATTTAAACGACGCCTGTCCACCGTTGGTCTGAACTGGTGGTAGATCTAATGATGTTGGATCCCTGAGGGATTGACAGTGTCTTTGTGATTGTTTTACTAAGTAACCTGCCAACTGCTTAGGGCAGTTACTGTTCCCAACTCAGCACATGTATGTCATGAATTTTGCTCCTCGGCTGCCCATATGACATACTGGGTATGTCAAAATTTTAAGACACTCAGTCAAACTCCCTGCACACCAGAAACAACTTTTATCTGCATCTGAGATTTGTCAGGCTACAACATCTTGTTTTGCCCTTTTTTTCTTTTCTTTTTGGCATACAAAGGTTCTCACAGCTCCAAAATTTTGATTTCAGGCAATGGGAGCATCCAACTTTTCAGGTTTGAAGGAAAGAAGAAATTTGTTCCTGACAAGTGTCTGAAAAAACATTCCTCCAGTGCATCTCAAGTCCACTTCCCTAAGTTTAGTCCAAATGACATGCTAGTGTCAGGTGGAGATGACTGTAGAGTTGTTCTGTGGAATCTAAGTAGCCGCCAGTGCAACGGGACATCGGTTGCAGAGAACATTGCAAAAGAAGCCAGTTCTGTCTGTGTTGTCCATGAAGTCCAGCATGGATCAAAGATTAACTGGATTTTATCTAGTTCACCGACACAAAATATTTTTGTGGCCGATCTAACAAATGATATATCTGTGTACTGTGTGACATGAAGATTGACTTCAATTTACGTTAATACAAAAAATGACACACTTCAGATTGAAAACAGTTTTTAGGATTTATTACCACATGGTACCTTGATTTGGAAATTGTGGAGAAAACAACCCGCTATTCTGGTTTTTCCACAACTGACAACAAAATCAATTTTAAAAAATGCAGGATAATCGCCTTGTACATAACGCTACAAATAACGCTTTCATTTAAATGGTCATGTACTAGGGCTTTCACAGCATACTTGTAATGAACAGCACCACATAAATATACTCCATAGTATTCACATGAATGAACAACAAAGGGGCAAAGCTGCATGTCTGGGTTTTCTTGGACGAAGTAAACTGTTGTTAATATCAGTGTCTGTATTATGGAGGTCTCTGTAAAGGTAGGTTCAACTGTTAAATTGCTTCCCCTTGAATGGTTATGCACTAGGGTTTCATCGAGTCTCCAGACTACCGTAACTTAGAACTAGGTACCATAAACAGTACCATGTGAAAATCTTGCGTAACAGCGATCATTTGAATGGTCACACAGTAGGGTTTCATCCGTGGTCTTTCAAAAGAACCTTCGAGTCCTACCCTGGGAGTGAAACTGAAAATCATGAAACTCAAATTCCTTCCAATCTTAAGTGGGCAATTACCACTATTAGACATGCCTGCAGGGAGTCATGGTAGTTCTATTCATCATCTTAGACTGGGTTTTTTTTTCATCAATACAACTACCATGATGCCCAAAGGCACATTTGATAGAGGGAGGACAACAATGCTGTTGGCAAATGTACTTTATTGTCCACATGATTAAAGGAACAATGTTAATATCAAAGTCTAGTTTTCACATACTTCAACTATTTCGTTGGCTTGTTGGAAGGTCTTTGGGAGAAGAGGATGTTACTTTATAGACGTTTATACATAATAAGATTTTAAGTTTTAGGTGGTGCCTCCTATCTATGGGTTATTTCATCACAGGCTCAGAATGACATATGGTTCACAACAGCCATGCCAAACGTTTTTTTTTGTTTCTTCAGTCAAAGCACCTTGTACGCAACTGAGATTTGTTTCTTTGTTGAAAAATTCATTAGGTGAAGCACTAATTACTTTCAAGCTGAACACAACTTCAAGTGGGAAGCTTTACTTCTACCTTGACGAGAAATGTCCCCAGGTTGAAAAATCTTCACAATGCCAAAACAAGCTGGATATGGCACAATATTCATGTAAGTTATGAGTGTGAAGTGATTTGTTTTATGGCATAATTTTATGTTTTACTCTGAAGCATTTAACCTCTTACATCACATGATAATTTTTTTTTCGTCTATAGTAGTGACAGCAGTAGTCAAGGCACACTGACTTAGTGGTCAGTGTGATGGTCTCTGAAACTTTGTAACAAGTAGTCTGGGTGAAACTGTGGCCAGGGTTATTGCAATGCGTTCTTGCCAACTTGGCAATACACTTTACTTTTCTCTTTCTACCATGGGGTATTAATAACAATTAACATGCAAACTAAGTGGCTGGGGTGGTAACCCTGAATATGTGACAGGCTAGTACACCCAATCCAGGGGGGTAATAGAAAATGCTCCTGATCATATATGTTAAGAACCAGCCAAATGTGCCACTCTTGCACAAACTTGCCAGTTGCTGAGGACTTCTTTGATTATTCTCCTTAGATTACTCAGGCTCTCAGAGCCATCTCCACCCCTAAGAGGGGAGGGGGGGGGGGGTTACTAGATACAAAGTTTTATACATAGAAGCTCTGCCCCGAGGTCCGATGTCCAACCCCTTCTTTTGTATACCCTCCACTATCTCCAAGGGGTAGAAAGGGGATTATTTACTATTAAATAAACCTTTTTGATTTAGTGACTGACTATTTTTAACACAATAACCATTCCCTTTCAGTTGGACTAGACTCGGTGTCTGGAGAGAACAAATTTTCCCCCTGGGATGACCCCAAGGTCTGGCATGTCTTGTACGCTGATTCTGTGACTTGCGACCCTAGTGTGCCAGCTCTTGACGATGTTACTTTCACCTTGGAAATGCTTAATCCTGATTCTGGAGGAAAACCATCTAGTCATTGTGGTTGTGATGAGACAGGTTAGCCTTAATTTTGCGGGTTATTTAAAAACAGAAGTCTACATGTTTATTATCAAGATCACAAGGTGGTGTAGGGCGGTTCCATTAAGTATTTATTAATTTAGTAATAGTAGCTTGAAAAGATAGATTCTTGTTAATTTCCCAGGGTTGCTGTCATTTTACGAAGTGCTGGCATTCCTGTATTTTGCTGGAGCAATAGCTTATGGTCAGCGTCTGTGGCAAACGATCCAGAAAGGTGGACCCATGCACCTGGTATGCTTAATATCAACTCTCCTTTCTGGTGTCTATGTATTTTTTTTATGTTAGTTGTGAGAATTTAATGATACATCAGGTTTAAATTCCTTAGATGATGATTTTTGTTATTCTCATCACCTGTCTGCTTGACTTTATATTGATACTGTAAGGAGAAATTGGATTTTGATCAAGCTTCATTTTAAGATATTTACATTTTTATTTCATCAGTTAAAATCTATCATGTCTTCACATAAGCATCATTGCAATCGGCTGAGGGAATTTTTGCTGATTTTACATAATGTGTACATGCACTTTATTGAGCATCTCTGAAAAGGGTTTTTCAGCATCGAGATTGAAATACAGAAAATCAAATCACAATAAATAAATAACAGAGATATCTAGAAACATTACATGACGTTATTATCTATCGTTCATATCTCACTAGCTGTATTAGGAACACAGAAGTAAAATTATGAAATGTCTTGATTTTTAGTGAGTGTGGCATAGTAGTAAACGGCAGTGATACAATACACAGCCCAAAATACTAAATAAACCAGAGAAACGTGCCTTTAAATGTTTTTATTCTTTCTCTTTATTTCAGGTGATAAAAATGTTGTCTATTGCTATGATTTACCAGGCTACAGGGCATTTTCTTACTTTAATTCATCTCTACAGGTAATTGAATCCTTCTCAGCCTTTTAGAGAAGTTTCAAAACATCTTCCATGCTTTCTATTGACTTGTTGCAACATAAGTGGAAGTTTGGGAGAATGAGAAATGTTGTGTGGAACAAATCAAAATGAAACAATCCTAGTTAGAGGAATTATTGTTTTGAAGGAAGAAAAACATCAGATGTAATATAATTAAACAATTAACAGCAACAACTTACAACACCAGCATTTAATTATGTTTGGTTTACAAAATACTATAATAATTTATAGTGTAATAAAGGAATGCATTGTATCTCAGGTGAAATGTGTTAGTTTACGTGCATTGTCTATGAAAATGATGGAGATGTAACCACAGAGCGTATTTGATTTTTCTCATTTTTCATCTTTGACAAAACTCAGATATTCAAAGGATGGCGAAGGTTACTCTTTTCTCAGCAAGCTGTCTACAGGTAAACATTAAATAAAACAAGTTTAATTGAAACTTGTTTATCTTTTTACTCGTGGCTTGCTTGTGATTATAATGTAACTACCATAAATTTTGCAATGTTCATTTTGGGAATTTTGGAATTTACTACCGTAGTAATTTTTCTTAGGTCTCTTGGCATCGTAATCCCAAAAGGGCCTCTTTAGGTTGTTTCTATAAACAAGTCTGTTTTTGTGAGGTTGGACAACAGGCCAAATGATTTTTTTGTTCCTGTGATAACTATTGATGCCTTCTATAGGCTTATTACTTACTGTGTGTGTTTATTTAATTTAAAGTCATCTTCTTTGTTGTGTTTGATTTTACAGCTGCAGATGGCCTAGGTGGCTATCAGATGTTACTTATGATGGCCAAGTTGTCCACAGGATGGACTCTTAGTTCCTCATTCTCAACACTGGATCCAAAACAGATGAAACAAATTAGTATTGGCGTGATTGCAATTTCAGTTTTTGAGGTGCAGTTTTGTATGTTTACAAATAGGAAGAAGTTGAGTGCACTAGTGAAAAAAAATTGATCATCTACATGTAATTCAATCAGACTTGATCAGAAACACACTCTGTAAGATTTTTATTCATTGTGGGGTTCCAGGCAATTTCCACACTTGCACGAAGAATGGTTATTTGGTTTGTACCCCCCCCCCCCCCCTTTCCCCCATGGAATTTCTAGTACCTTCCCTTTAAAAATTTGGCTATTTAATCACCCCAACCCCCCTGGAATTTCCAATGACTATCCTTGACCAGTGTGGCTATGGATATTTTATGGACCTGCACATTCTAAAATAGGAAAAGACTGCAAATGAAAATGTAGCGAGTCCCCAGAGATTAAAAGTTTTAAGATTCATTTAATCCACAGTCATACCGTATTCTATGATTCAGTTTATCTTGGTCATTAGTAGAGCAGAACAATAATGAAATGTAAAATACTGACATAGTGCAAATTCTAAACTGTTTGCTGGTATTTCCAGGTTATATTAACCTCTTGGGAGATGACTCTTCTTCTAGTCCTTGTTAAAATTGTTGTAGCTGGAGCATTTGCTGTAAATATAAGTAGAAAAGTTTCAGAGGAGAGAAGTACACTCCGTAGAGAATTTTATATTAAATTTGCAAAGGTGAGTGTTGATCCATTTCTTTTTACGCCATACAAGGTGGTTTAAATTTTTATGTCACGAACCTTGGGCTTGTGTTTGACCATTCAGATCCATTCACCATTCAGATTGTAAACATTATTTAATCAAATTGGGCAGTCCTTATTTGTGGTATTGTTAATTATGCTGTGCAAATTTGGTCTAACTCATGAAACTCTAGTGTGTGGTCATTCAAATGAAAGCTATTGAGCAGTACTTTCATGTGGTACTGTTTATTATGCTGTACAAAGTGGTTCTAACTTCTAAGTCTGTGGATGAAACCCTAGTGTGTGACCATTCAAATGAAAGCTATTGAGCAGTACTTTCATGTGGTACTGTTTATTATGCTGTACA
The DNA here is from genome assembly GCF_964199315.1 of Orbicella franksi. Lineage (NCBI taxonomy): Eukaryota > Metazoa > Cnidaria > Anthozoa > Scleractinia > Merulinidae > Orbicella > Orbicella franksi. The sequence continues at coordinate 7,065,999 of NC_138151.1, forward strand.
AAGTAGTTCTAACTTCTAAGTCTGTGGATGAAACCCTAGTGTGTGACCATTCAAATGAAAGCTATTGAGCAGTACTTTCATGTCATACTGTTTATTGTGTTGTACACATTATGACATGGAAGTTCTAACTTTTAATGGTGGTTTTCTTTCATGGAGTGACAGTTTGACTTTTGTATATTTTTCCAGTGTTGTTTAACCTGGCTTTTAGCATATCCTGCCTTAGCAATAGTGTCATTGGTTTTACCTGTCCACTCTAGATTTAAGGTAAGTAATATGGAACAGTTAAAGTAAAACCCATATATTTACCCCAATATAACAAAGTACAGCCAAAGGGATTCAAAAAATATGTTCATTGGAATGGAAGTATAGCAGAAGCTAATCCCTGTCAAAATGAATTCGCATTAAAAGTATGACACAAGGACCACAAGGCAGTGTGTACAGGCCATGATAAGACTGGATTGATCGCCAAGGATACTAATGTTGTGAATGATGTACACCTTGAAATAAAAAAAATCCTTATTCATTTTGCCCAGTTTTTCTACAGTTCATGTTTTCTTTATTGCACAATGTTTCACGCTGCAAGTAACTGAACGCCTGATAGAGGCTCTTTCTCTGGAGTTTTGATATGCCACACTTACATTGAGGAATGACATGTCTCTTTGAAAAATATCTACTAGCCTACATTTAGCACTCTGATTACTGATTTGGTAATACTGCTATTTGAGAGTTCACATTATATGCCAAATACTTCTTACTAGATAAGCAATTAAACTCTTTTCTGCTAGCTAATGCAAGTATTAAATTTTGAACCGCTACTTAAATGTATTTCTGTTCAATTCAGGTAATAACATGGGGCTTGTTGACAGTTCAGTGCATATCAATCCTGTTATTATACAGACTGTTCTTATCACGGAGTCTGTACTGGGAGGTATCTTCCCTCGCAACTAGCACGCTTCCTCTACGACTGGACAGAGGCTATGGAGCCAAGACCTACAATTCTGAAACGAGGACTGTTAGAATACATAAACATATTGCAGTGAATTAGGCCAATTCTGCTCAAAGATTATTTTTCTGTTTGTGGTTCTGGATGTTCAGATTGCCTCTGTAACTTCAGACAATATTCTCCAAGGAAGGAAGTGCTTGTGGGGGAATCTTTCCTATCAAATCCTTCAGTATAATTACAAATTCAGCTTTCAGAGTGGACACTTTTGGGACCAGCCGCTGCACTGTCCAATTGAACCTAAGCGATATCTGTCGGAGAGAATCTGTGTTTGTTAGTGGTCTGCCCTTGATGCCGCGAAGTTACAAAAAAACCGAATAACCACCCTGCACGGGTAATCGTAGTTTTGAAGCTTCTTTCCATCACCTCTTCCGAAGGGTTGCAAATGTTGCAGGGTTGCTACGTTTGGGCGTCTATTATGTATACCATATGTGGATTGATCCATATCATAGCATATAAATGTTTTGAATAAAACTTCTCGAAAGTAATCAGTCTTTTCCTTTAATGTTGATGTGATATATCAAATACGAAAAACCGTGTTTGACCACATTTCCAAACACCGAGAAGCGAGTTGAAAATACGACGCACAGCGGAGTATTTTTGACGAACTTCGAGGGGCTTGGAAATGTGGTCAAACACTGTCTTGAATGTTTGATACATCCTCTTAATCGAAGCAAAAAATAAGTCAAACGTTTTGGGTAGAGGGGTTTTCGTTACTTTCGGAACTCTTCGCTAGTGATCCTCCTTAGTGACGTATCTGGTATATTTTGGAAACGTAATTAGCATAAGTTTTATTTAAAGATGCATTGAAGTGGGAACACCCTACAAACGGAGAAACCTTTCAATCCCTTCTGTTATCTAGTCGCAAAAGATTTTTCAAATTAAACTGCGCGAAGTTGCTTAACATTTCCTTTGAGATGTGATTCACGACGTCAAAGTTCGCGAATAAAAGCGTGAAAAGAAACGCAAACATTTGATTTCGTGAAACATTCACGTAGTTGTGTCAAGATTTCCGGCAGCCAGCTACCCTGCGAGAGGGGGTGCTTTACATTATGCCAAAAATTTCCGGTAATTTCGGTCAAAAGTCAAATGGAAAGGTCCGTTTCGGTTCTGTCCAATCGGAATTTTCGGGGCCACCTCTGGAGGTGATCCACTTTGATCGGTCAGACCGATTGGACCGAAGTTTGCCGTTCTATTTTGACAAACCGGTTTATTGCCCTGTTTGTCTTCAGTAGATTTCAGTGAATTCGGGAAAGGATTTAAAAATGGTAAGGGTCATTCCTCTCGGTTGGCCCGGTTCGGATCGGAAAATGTCGTTCCATTTTCCTCGGTTAGTCCTGCTGGCCGTCTGACCGATCGCTCTGGCATAAAGGAAAGCATCCAGAGATTTCTTTTTCTTTCTGCTTCAAATGTTCGTCTCGCAGGGTAGCTGAGCCGGGAATTGTTTCCAAAAAACTAGATACCCGGCAGTGAAATTCTAATAGGATTTCCACTAAACATCTCTTGGAATAGAGCTTTCTTTAGAAATGTCAAGAGATTTCAAGTAGTTGTGTCGAGTTGTGGAATTTTTCGAGCTTGGCCTTACTATAGGATCTCGATGTTCTCGACATTTTGCAAATATTCGCACTCTGGCTCACGGAGTCAACTCTCATAGAATGATATCCACAAAACTTACAACAGGCCATTTTCGAGTTACCTTGTGCCTCTGTTTCAAAACCGAGCCCTCGCGCAAATCTTTTCATATGAAAATGAGTTTGATTTAACCTGTAGGGGGAACACATTTTCATATGAATGGTTTTGCACACGGACTCGTTTCGACACAGACGCAAAAGGCAACGAGCTAGAGTGTTCGAGATTTGTTCAGAAATGCCAAACGATTCTAAATATTGTTTTGCTTTTGTACTGGATGGAGGTTTTCGTTTTATTATTGACTAATTGATTGACTGATTTATTCATTTAATTAAATATTGATTTTTGACGTTAATTAGTTTTTAGCTAGGACTAAAAGATCCAAATCAGTTGTAAAAGTTCCCAAGTTTATTGACCTACTTTATTAAGTAAATGTATTGTTAAGGACGTTCGCGCTAATAGTTTCTGCGCATCCTTACCGCGCACGCAAATTCACACGCCACGTCAAGCATCGAGCGTTGGCGCTAAGTACTAAAATAAACAATCATAGGGCAGATGGCCATAGGCCCTTTGCAGCTGGGGTCATGTGACCAAATTTTTCCTAGAAAATTTTCATATTATGGGCTACAACTTGAAGAATGCCAGAAATTAAAAAAGAGCGGATCGAAAATACTAAAATGGCCAAGTTTGAGGCCCCTGGCATTAAAGAGTAAGTTTATACGACCGTTTGAATTTTCGGAAAATTTAGAGGATTTGTATGGAAAATGTTACTGGAGAGCAAGACCTTGCTCTCCAACAACTTTTTCCATACAAATCTTCTTATTCTTTTAAAAATTCAGACTGTCGTAAAATCTCATTCTTTAATGATGGGGGCCTCAAACTTGGCCATTTTGATATTTTCGACATGCTTTTTCCATTTCTGGCATTCGTTAAGTTATAGCCCATAATTTTATGAAAAATAGGTCACGTGATGGCTTTGCTGCAAAGGGCTTATTTCTATAGCTTTGCTTGGATGTAACGATCTTGGCCGTTCGGTGACCTCTACTTTTCTTTCCAGAAACAGATTTTATTTACAGTTATCTCCACATGTCCAAAAATAAACAAAAAGTCAATGTGGGAAGTAAAAAAAGTTTCAAGATTTCTGTCCACGGGACATCGAATCCTGCAATCTTGCAGCTGCAAGGCGCATGAAACTATGGTCGCTAAATGCGAACTTGGTCTTAAAGTAACCTTACTAGTTGACTAAATTCACTTAACAGGTCCACTTAAACAATATTTGGCAGAGAACATTTCACTTTAATGTACTAGTTACAATATTTTTGGGCTTACAGACACTGTGGCCGTATTCAATAACGAAGTCCTATTTTTTCAGATTTAGGGTGTTCTTCCGGGCATGTTCTCTCCAAAACAAAGTCGGTGACTCCCCATTTTTTTTTACATTTCTGACATAATTCACTCGTCATCCTACAGTGGTAAAAGTCTCAGAAGAAAAATCGATGTTGAAATGTTTTCGCGCGAACGTCTTTAAGGTGGCTCCCTATAGTTTACGATCGCACGCGCGCTGAGGACGAAGGTTCAAGTAATCTGTGCGCGCTCGAAGGAAAACGTCAGTGTTTTTCGATATTTTATGACGTCAACATGAGCACAAAAAGCAAAACTGACAGTGAAGTTTTTCGCGTTTCCTTCGGTGAAATTTCGTAAAATTCGGTAGTACATATCTTACTTAAGTCGGAGCTCATTTTTGAAGGAAATCTATAAGACCAGTTTTCTGGCTGGGGTAAAAGACGTAAATTTGCAAAAATCGAAAAACCTGCCTTAACAAACCCTACTTCTTTCGTGTTTAAAATTCGTATCCCGCAGGATGCGATGTATGCTGTGAAAATTTTGGAAGATTTCAGCGAAGAAATTTCAAGGAAATCACAAATAAAGCCATAAAAAAAGCAAAAAAACACATTCGTTTGGGCTTTTATAATTTAAGACTAAAACCCATAATTTTAACAGAGATGATAGTAAAATACTATTTAATGCAATAAGTTTCAAAAGACTGGGTGTAAAAACGAATGGAAAAACGGCATTCAAAACATAACACGTGCGCGCGCAATGCCATAAATGATTACCCTATGAAGCCACCTTAAGTGGCTGGCCATCTTGAATATTTTAGTAGAACGAAATCTGAGGAGAGGGCGAGAAGTTTTTTCCTTCCCTCAGATTTCGTTCCCACAAGTATTCAAGATGGCCAGCTACAAACAGTCTAGTTTTCGGTTTTGGTCATTTTTAAGATCAGTTTTTCAGTTTTGCACTTACGATATCCGGTTTTTCGGTTGTGGTATCTCTTGCAGTTTTCCTTTCTTAGCATTTCGAAGATAAGAAAAGTTGATAACTCACTTGCCTACTTCCAAGGGCTTCTGTATTCGCTTGAAGATTAGAATCATCTTCTAAAAAGTGAAAGAGAATGAGATTTTTGCCTGGAAACAGCCATCTAACTGCCGTTTCTTTGGAAAATCTAGGGTTAAAACAGGTTAAAGGAAAGGCAAAACTTTCAACTGAAGATGGTCTCGATCCCTCAAAAATAGAAACGCACACATCTTTTGTTTCTGTATTCAAGTTTATGAGTTTGCAGTTTTAATCATCATGTTCGGCAGTTTTTCGGATTTGGACGATTTTTCGGTTTTCAAGATATTTCGAGCGGTCTTCCGGTTTCTAGTAGGTCCCATTACGCTCCTCCTAGTTTTTTTTTTCCTGCCTCTCTGTGGAAAACAAAAGAAAACGCGCGCCTGATTCCCACACCACTCTTGGACTCAAGTAAGAATCAGAATGACTTCGCGAAGTGACCAGTTCTGTAACAACATAAAATTGTATCATAAGAAAAGCGAAGAAGATCAGTTTTATGATTTTGTAATCAAAGACAAGGATGGCGCAGAAATCAGATCTCACAAGTTCATTCTTGCCTCCCAAAGTGAGTACTTCGCCGCATTGTTTCGCACAAATCCAAATGCCAGCGAAACGACTTTCAAAGATTTCTCCATCGATGTCATCAAGGAGTGCGTCGAATATTTTTACGGTCTTGAGCTGAACTTGACTAGTGAAAATTTTCAAGATGTGCTGATGTTTGCTGACTACATCACTCTTAGAGAAGTGATCGCTATTTGTATTGACTATATTCTCGAGAATATCGACGAGTCTAATTATGCTTCTGTAATCGACCTTGGTAACAGGAGGGAGATGTTCAGTTTAGTCGAGGCAGGAGTTTTGTTGGCCCTGAGAAACCTCACACGAAGTATCGATAGTTTTGACGAGCTCACCAAAGCGATGATTATAAAAGTTGCTGATCAACAACAGCAGATACCGATCAAGATGACAACGGAGCAATGGAACATCAATCGACTGAAGAAATTTCTGGCGGCACCGAAAGAAGAAATTGTCTTTCAAGCTCGTGGTTCTTCAGTTTACGAAGGCGATTTAAATAATTTTGCACCCAAATTAGCCATTAACGGCCAAATTTCGAACAGACATGTTATTTATTTCCACTCGAAAGGTGAGATGAATCCATGGCTAGAGGTGAAGTTCCCTTCCCCTGTGCTAATCTCGGCAGTGACCATTATCAACCGTAAGGATGGCTGCTGGGAAAGGCTAGTAAATGTGGAGATCAGAGCTGGAATGGCTCCTGTCCCTGACGGTTTCACAGCCCAGGAAAGAGGAGCCGATGCTAACAAGATGCTGGATGTCAACTCCAGGTGCGGATTCTTTGCCGGTCCACCCGATAGGTTTACAGAGGAGGGACGTCATCTTCTTTGACCGGCCAATTCTGGCACAGTACATCACTCTTCAGCTTCTGGGGGCTGGATATTTACAGATTAATGGCCTCAAAAGTAACGGAGGTGACTTACTAAATTATGATAACCGACAATATCGATGGTAACTCAAATTTCAAAAGATAGAAAAGTTCTAATTAGTTCTAAATGAAGATTAGAGATTTTTAAAGAACACCGGAGCATGTTTTAAGAACGTTTGAGCGAAAATCTTAAATACTTAGATTTTCTTCCCATCTGTACTTTTATTGCGGTTAGATTAAGAATTGAACTATCAAACAGAACTGCATGGCGTCTGTATTGCGTTACAATGTGCGCTATACTTTTCAATGGCAGAAGAAGGTTCATTTAAAAACATTGTGATTTTTTTGTTTTATTTTTCATCAACAAGAATATAAAATGTTCTTATCTGGTAGTTTTGTTGCAACACTGACGTGTAGGAGTTACACAGAGCAGACTACACATAACCAAGAGTAAATATCAATGGTTCATTTTTACTGAGCTGGTCATTTCATATATCTTTGCAATGAAAATACACTTGTATTATGATGGCTATTTTAAGATTGCAAAGAAGCATGTTGTAGGTCGCATAAAAAGGCATCTGGCAAAGTTCAGTCGCCTTTGCAACCACTAGCGCCGGAGTCACGCACGAGAAGTGTTTCGTGACTTCGACGCGAGTTGTTGTAAAGGAGACTAGGCAAAGTGCGAAGAGTGCATCCACCTGGGACACTGAGTTTCCTGTTTTTCCGGTATCAGCTCGACCTTTCTCCATTAGCACATCAAGGGTATCACGTGATAAAATCTGAGATGAAGGAGGCGCGAAAGGCCGGAAACTGGATACGACGGCGATGCGCGGGCAACCTTGTTCCCAAGGTCTCTTCCTCCTCTCATCTTCCCTCCTCGCTCCGGAGGGCGAGAAGATGAAAGACTCTGGGAAATAAGGTTAATGCGCAGGCTTGACCGGTAGATAACTTGAAATGGCAAGCACCACATTGCGGAGCTGTGGCCTTATTCAATAACGAGGCCCGATTTTTTCAGATTTAGGGTGTTCTTCCGGGCATGTTCTCTCCAAAACGAAGTCGGTGACCCCCCCTCCCCCCCCCCCCCCATCTTTTTTTCTACATTTCTGACATAATTAACTCATCATCTTACAATGGTAAAAGTCTCAGAAAATAATTCAATGTTGGAATATTTTCGCACGAACGTCCATAAGTGGCTGGCCATTTTGAATATTTTAGCAGAACGAAATCTGGGGAGAGGGCGAGAAGTTTTTTCCTCCCCTCAGATTTCGTTCCCACAAGTATTCAACATGGCCGTCTACGAACAGTCTGGTTTTCGGTTTTGGTCATTTTTAAGATCGGTTTTTCAGTTTTGCACTTACGATATCCGGTTTTTCGGTTGTGGTATCTGTTGCTGTTTTCCTTTATTAGCATTTCGAAGATAAGAAAAATTGATTACTCACTTGCCTACTTCCTAGGGCCTCTCCATTCGCATGAAGATTAGAATCATCTTCGAAACAGTGAAAGAGAATGAGACTTTTGCCTGGAAACAGTCATCTAACTGCTGCTTCTCTGGAAAATCTAGGGTTAAAACAGGTTAAAGGGAAGGCAATAATTTCAACTGAAGATGGTCTCGATCCCTCAAAAATAGAAACGCACACATCTTTTGTTTCTGTATTCAAGTTTATGAGTTTGCAGTTTTAATCATCATGTTCGGCAGTTTTTCGGATTTGGACGATTTTTCGGTTTTCAAGATATTTTGAGCGGTCTTCCGGTTTCTAGAAGGCCCCAGTGTCCTCCTCCTAGTTCTTTTTTTTCTGCCTCTCTGTGGAAAACAAAAGAAAACGCGCGCCTGATTCCGACAACACTCTTGGACTCAAGTAAGAATCAGAATGACTTCGCGAAGTGACCAGTTCTGTAACAACATAAAATTGTATCATAAGAAAAGCGAACAAGATCAGTTTTATGATTTTGTAATCAAAGACACGGATGGCGCAGAAATCAGATCTCACAAGTTCATTCTTGCCTCCCAAAGTGAGTACTTCGACGCATTGTTTCGCACAAATCCAAATGCCAGCGAAACGACTTTCAAAGATTTCTCCATCTATGTGATTAAGGAGTGCATCGAGTATTTCTACGTTCTTGAGCTGAACTTGACGAGTGAAAATGTTCAAGATGTGCTGACGTTTGCTGACTACATCACTCTTAGAGAAGTGATCCCTATTTGTATTGACTATATTCTCGAGAATATCGACGAGTCTAATTATGCTTCTGTAATCGACCTTGGTAACAGTCGGGGGGTGTTCAGTTTAGTCGAGGCAGGAGTTTTGTTGGCCCTGAGAAACGTCACACGAAGTATCGATAGTTTTGACGAGCTCACCAAAGCGATGATTATAAAAGTTGCTGATCAACAACAGCAGATACCGATCAAGATGACAACAGAACAATGGAACATCAATCGACTGAAGAAATTTCTTGTGGCACCGAAAGAAGAAATTGTCTTTCAAGCTCGTGGTTCTTCAGTTTACCAAGGCAATTTCAATAATTGGGCACCAAAATTAGCCATTAACGGGCAAATTTCGAACAGTGGTGTTACTTTTTTCCACTCGGAATGCGAGATGAATCCATGGCTAGAGGTGAAGTTCCCTTCCCCTGTGCTAATCTCGGCAGTGACCATTATCAACCGTAAGGATAGCTGTTGGAATAGGCTAGTAAATGTGGAGATCAGAGCTGGAATGGCTCCTGTCCCTGACGGTTTCACAGCCCAGGAAAGAGGAACCGATGCTAACAAGATGCTGGAGGTCAACTCCAGGTGCGGATTCTTTGCCGGTCCACCTCACGGGTTTGTAGAGGAGGGACATGTCATCTTCTTTGACCGGCCAATTCTGGCACAGTACATCACTCTGCAGCTTCTGGGGGCTGGATATTTACAGATTAATGGCCTCAAAATTAACGGAGGTGACTTACTAAATTATGATAACCGTTTCCGATTGATTTAACTGTACCGGCATCTTCGTGACAGAAATTAATTTTTAGAAATCAGACAATGTTATTGATGATAATTCAAACTTCAAAGAGCAAGAAAAGTGCCAATTAGTTTTAAATGAAGATTAGAGATTTTTAAAGTACACAGGAGAATTTTTTAAGGACGTCCGAGCGAAAATCTTAAATACCTAGATTTTTTTCCTAGCTGTACTTTTGTGGTCAGATTAAGAATTGAACTATCAAATAGAACTGCATGGTGTCTGTATTGCGTTACAATGTGCACTATACTTTTCAGTGGGAAAGGAAAGTTCATTTAAAAACATTATGTGATTTTTTGTTTCATTTTTCATCGACAAGAAAATAAAATGTTCTATTCTGGTAATTTTGTTTCAACCCGTATAAGAGTTACACAGTGCAGATTACACAGAGCCAAGAGTAGATAGATATCAATGGTTCAGCTTTGTTTATTGAGTTTTACTGAGTTGCTAGCTCTGTTTATTGAGTTTTACTGAGTTGCTCCTTTCACATATCTTTGCAATGAGAATACACTTGCATTATGATGGCTATATTTAAATTTCAAAGAAACCTGTTGTAGTCCAGGGCCATCCATATCAAAAGGCATCTGGCAAAGTTAAGTCGCCTTCACAACCGCTTGCACCGGAGTCACGCACGGGAAGTGTTGCGTGACTCCAGCGCGAGTGGTTTCAAAGGAGACTACGCGAAGTGCGAAGAGTGCATCCACCTACGACATTGAGTTTCCTGTTTTTCCGGCATAAGCTATTTTTCTCCATTAGCACATCAAGGGTATCACGTGATAAAATCTGGAATGAAGGAGGCGCGAAAGGCTAGGAACTGGATACGACGGCCATGCGCGAGCAACCTCGTTCCCAGGGTCCCTCATCTTACCGCCCTCCTCTTCCCTCCTCGCTCGGGAGGGCTGGAAGATGGAAGAGCCTAGGAAATGAGCTTGATGCGCACGCTTGGCCTGTAGATAACTTGAAATATGCGCTGGATCATTTCAAAGGCAAGCACCCCAAGGCGAAGCTATGGCTGTTAATATCTACATGTATCTATTATCTTCTATCTTTGCGATCACCGTCGTGATTTCTATCGCGTCTTTCGTATGTCCTGCCTTCATCTTCTGTACGGTCTCTTAGCTTATCAAATCTTTCCTTCCTTTTTTCGTCAACCTCTCGGTCTTTATCGTGACGTGATGCGTGATAAGCCCTGTCCGTTTGCTCTCTCGGGTCATACGTTGAGTGATAATCGTGATTGTGACGTTCACTCGCACCACCAGAATCACGTTCACGATAATCACGAAGACGCGTTTCACGATCGCGTTCATGAACATCACGATCACGCGTTTCCTTATCACGCTCTCGAATGTCTCGTACATGATTTAGCGCTTCACGGTCACGTCCACGCTCATGCACATCTCTACTTGCGTCACCATCTTTAAAATCACGTTCCCCACGATCACGCTTATTATCACGCGTAACTTTCAAATCTTGAGAATCACTGTCACGCTGTACACCTCGGTCAGTCCTATCACGTTTGTCCTTCTCAGTTTGGCTTGCTCTAGCAGGCGCTTTTTCTCTCCACGGCTCCTTTTCAAGCTTTTTCCTTTTTTCTGCGGGATCTTCCTCGCCTGAGCTGACCGTCGTTTTCTTTTTCTTTGGCGTTTTCTCATCTTTGTGTTTCTTTTGTTTCTTTGCTTTCTTCTCTTTTTTCCTTTTCTTTGGCAGCTCCAGTAATTCCTCTTCCTCATCAGAAGCCGGTGGTGAAGGTGACGGTGTCTTTGGTGCGCAGCCTTCCTCAATAATCTCCTTCCTGTTTCCGTGCTCGTCCTTCTCATCTCCTTTGGGTCGCCGATAATTAGCACAGTGATCCACTCGGATGATCCTGCCGCCAAGCTTTGAAAGCACATCCAAAATACTGCCATTACTTATGAAATCTGAACTACAGTTTCATTTGCTAATAAGTGACATTCGAAAAATCAACGGTAAATTCCAGTTATATGCAATCGTCAGTAGCCCCCACCCAACCACCCAGCCCACCATCACCAAAATTCAGGATTTTTGAGCTGGATTATTTCTTTGTCCTTACCTCTTAGAATCGACCAGTGCTTAGAGACCGATTATGATCATTCAGCACTGCATTAAAAACATAAACTACTCCTCTACGAATTTGAACACACTTTGAAAAGTCTTAATGATACTAATAATTAATATCGTTACGACTTTTCATTGTGTGTTCAAATTAGAATTACTCTATTCTCTTTTGCTACCCTCAGCTGAATAGAAAACATTTCTTTTATAAGGGGGACAAATGAATATTATACAACAAATAGTTGAGAGAGCCGCCAGCAATCGATTATATTCACAAGAAACTGAGACACGGCTGAATACGGGTTACAAGCCAGGGAACAAACATAAAATGTTACATGCTTTTTCTCACAACAATAGCAAATTGTAATAAAGAAAATTAGCCTATAATTATGCATGCATGTATAGCAGGAGCCTGCTGTATTAATAAAAATATTTTATCAATTTCAAGTCTCTCTGGCATGTCAGAAGCACTCAAATCAGTTTTACCCTCCTCAGGGGGTGGGCTGTTAACAAGATTTCATTCTTGTAAGCAACCAGCTCCATTTACAACCCCTTTTTTCATATCCTTGAGGTGGTTGCTTATAAAAGCTTTGACTGCAGATTGATAGAGATCCTAACCTTGATGCCATTGAGGTTGTCCACAGCCAAAATAGTACTACGTTGGTCTTCATAACACAAGAAACAAAATCCTTTTGGTTTTCCAGTTTTCTTGTCTCTGACTAGATTTACATTTACTATTTCACCATATCTGTTGATAGAAAAAGTTATGTGAAAATCAAATATTAGGACGGTTCTTGTTCACAGGCGACCTTGATCCTGGACATTGACTGTGCTTAAGATACGTCAAGCTAAAAACTCACCTTTTCCGTCATGCATTTTTATCATAGTTGTTTTCATTATTGTAAGTTTGCCTTTATTGTAATTTAAGCTTTTTAAAATCATTGTAAGTTTACTTTTAATTGTAACTTTAGCTTTTTAGCCTTTACATTCCGTTTTTAATCTTGTCATGCACATTTGAACATTTTATGAAATTTGCACATTACAAATGTTATCAAAATTGAAATTGAAAGTGAAGAATGATCATCCCAGTTAATTTTCCAATTTAAGCAATTGGAAAGAAGAAGCCTGAAAAAATCAGGGCTTCAACAGGATTTGAACCCATGACCTCCACGATACCGGTGCGATGCTCTACCAACTGAGCTATGAAGCCACACATTGGGAGCGAGGTCAATTAGTTGAGTTCATACCTTCCCGTGAGGAGTTAAATGATGTGAAGTTTATATGAAATAATTCATATATGAACTGTGGTTGTAGATGAAAGTAAAGAATAATCATGGCAGTTAATTTTCCAATTTAAGCAATTGGAAAGAAGAAGCCTGAAAAAATCAGGGCTTCAACGGAGTTCATATATGAATTATTTGAAATTAAGATAGACCTTCTATATATTGTGACAAATACATTGTCTATTTACAAACAACTTGATATTGTAATGCTAAACTTACTGTGAAAAAACACACAAGACGTCACCTTCTGTAAGGTCGTAAGGGAGTCCACCTGTCAAGAAGAAATGACACATTTAGTATGTGTAATACTTATTAATACACATGAAAACGTGAGTTATTGTTTCTCTTAACTCAGTTCCTGTAAGCCAGAAAATGCAAAATTGACCACATTGCATTCTTTATTTAATATCTCAACAACTATTTATAGTAACATAGTATATAATTTTGAGCTAACTGTAAAATTACTTTCTTACTACTTGAAACACCTCTCGGATTGTCTTCAGCCTCGGGAAAAATCAGTTTGTAACTTTCACTGAGAACTTGGAGGTGTGAATTTCCCATTGTTTGGTACCAGTTACATGAACATGAATTTGATTGTAATTCTCACTTGTTTATTGCATAATCTATGTTTGTTTGATTGGCCATTGTATTTGCTTTGGTTTTGGTTTTACCAAGCTTTATTAAGAACTGTTCAAACACCAACTTCTATGGCTGGCCTCGGGGATGGATATGGGATTTTAGAGGGGGTTTGACAGGGTTTTCAAATTTAGCCAGCACCCAGCGCAAGTCACCGGCTACTTCAAGCATTTGCGCCAGGTACTTTTCGTATTCCAACTTTTACCAATGTAATTGTAAACTGATCTTTTCGTGGAAATATATATATGCTAACAGATGAAAAAAATAAATAAAGAGTGCGGCTACTATATGTACCTTTCGAACCAGTTTCAAATTTCGCAGCAAGAGCATTTTTTGGAGAAATTCTGCTTGTGTGCACGGACTGTCATTGGAATGTGCATGTATCAGCACGAAGATTTCTTCTCACATGCACAGTTTCCAAGATGAAGCGGAGGCAGCAAACGATGCTGTCATTTCTTTCCACAGCCAAGAAGTCACAAAGACAAACAGGTAAAAGTAATTTTAGGAATCAGAGTTAACAAATATTATGTGTTGTCCCGGTTCTCAAAATGACGATAAAACAGTCTGCTTAAGCTGAGGTGACCACAGTATGGATGGCTGTAGCCACGTTTGTGTGGTGAACGCGAAGGGAGTCTTCCTCGTGAAATGTTACTCATTACGGTCTTGATTGTACCAAATGTATTTTAAATGAAAGGTTGAAAGAATTCTTAACAATGAAACCCTTCAACAACACGAGTGTTCAGAATTTTAGACAAACAAACTGTAAATTGCAGCAAATTGTTGGAATCAATGTAGAAACGAAATGAGACCACTGACTTTGTTGTGATACTTTATGTACGTAAAAGGAGATATCACGGAAATATTACGTTAATTCTGTTGATTCATTTGCAGCTCTCTTTCTACTTTTTTTTAATTTGAAAACCTTGATTTGAGAGACTGACTACAGATGGTGGTCCCCTGAAGAAATTGAAAATTGTTAAAAATTGTCTTGGGGCATCCTCCCCAGGAAAATTTTTAAAATTTGAGGAAATGGGATTTCTGTCATTCTGAGGCAAACTCAGCGTGTTTTTATGTCTAATTTTTTTTTTTTACATTTAGGGGGTTAGACCAAACCCCCTGAACCCCCAGTAGATCTGCCCCAGGGCCTGTTCGACAGTCTTACCAATGAAGACGTAGGCACTATCTTTGTATTGTTTGTGCCAAGCTTGACTGTCTTCCACTCCCATCTCCAACATTCGTTCATTCATTTTCTGAATGTTCTTTACGTTTCTGCAAAATACACCCAGTTCATATGTAAACTAAAGCTAGGACAGAAAATTACGGCTATCACGCGTGGTGTCACAGTGCTAATGGTGACAACGCAAAACATCAGCGTCATAAAGTAGAACACGGGTAGAAGCTCAAAGCAAGTTCAATATAGTTACGCTTATATTCTGCAATGACAGAAGTCTTCAGTGGAATTGATTGCTTTTTGGCAAAGAAAAACAAGTCACAGAAGGAATCATTACTTACGTTAACGGATTCATGTCTGTCTGTGAGCCAACGCTAGCTTCAATTTCGTCAAAACAACGAATATGTTTCTGATGTTTCTAACAATTTGACAAAATGGCGCCCGTTTTTACCACTGACCAAGATTTCGCGGACTCAGCCACTACTTCATAAGGTAAAGATAGCCATATTTGGCACTATAATGTTCGAAGAGCCTTGCGTGACTCAAGGCCTGGAAAATTATCCAAACTCGAATTTACACCCTCAAACCTCTCTCAAAACTATGCAAAAAAGTACTTGGACTGGAGGTCATACATCGTCTGTGTTATCTTTAGACGTGAACAGAGAAGGTAGTTTAGCTTCAGGTGGAGAGGATGAGCTGTGTATCTGGTCAAAGGATGGTACATCTCAAAGCAAACTTCCGTTTACTTCATATCTGTCCGGTGACTGTGACACCAAAGAAGTAAACAGCGTTTGCTTTTGTGTGAAAAACCCTGAACGTTTATACGCTTCTTGCGGGAACAAAATATTAGGTTATGACCTGAGAAATCTTGCCTCTACCGTTTGCGAATTTCAGTTCAACGAGGATGAAATTAACCAATTGGCCATTCACGACAAGGGAACGTTCCTTGCCGCCTGCGATGACAGCGGTGAAATTAAAATAATAGATGTGGCATCGGGAAGATTATTTAAGTCACTGCACAACAAAGACGATAACATTTGTTCGACTGTTCAATTCAGGTCTAACAGACCTTGGGAAATAATTTCCGGGGGCATGGATTTCAAAGTTGTCAGCTGGGACTTTTCCTCTGGAAGACCTCTTCAGGAAGTTAATGTTCAGGAACTTGGAGGTGACAGTCAAGAAGGGGCCTATTTCATCAACCCACCATTTGTTCACTCCATTCACATGGCAGGAAATGGGAGAATGTTTGTGGCTGGATTAGGTATCAACAAATTTACGTTGATGTAAATAATTTTTCCTCAACTTCCATAGGGTTTTCTTCTGGGCACTTGTATTATGGGGTAAAGGATTGTTGGGGTTGCTTTAAAGGTACAGTTAGAGCCCAAAGTATCTTAATAATGAAAAAAATAATAGTTAAGACTTAATTTATTCTGGTAATAGTAAAGCTGGTCAGTCAATCAACAAAGATTGATTGACTGGTATGAATCAATGACCAGTACATTGACAAAAATACTTGCAGCTAATTTACAAAAATATCAGTTAAAATCTAGAGAAACCTAAGCATTACTCGTACAAATATGACTGGCGCTGTCCATGTTCATCAAGTAAGTGAAAGTGTTCTAAGCTCAAGTATCTCTCTTGGCAGTTTGTTCCAGGCACTCGCAGCTGAGAATTTAAACGACGCCTGTCCACCGTTGGTCTGAACTGGTGGTAGATCTAACGATGTTGGATCCCTGAGGGATTGACGGTGTCTTTGTGATTGTTTTACTAAGTAACCTGCCAACTGCTTAGGGCAGTTACTGTTCCCAACTCAGCACATGTATGTCATGAATTTTGCTCCTCAGCTGCTCATATGATGTACTGGGTATGTCAAAATTTTAAGACACTCAGTCAAACTCCCTGCACACCAGAAACAACTTTTATCAGCATCTGAGATTTGTCAGGCTACAACATCTTGTTTTGCCCTTTTTTTCTTTTCTTTTTGGCATACAAAGGTTCTCACAGCTCCAAAATTTTGATTTCAGGCAATGGGAGCATCCAACTTTTCAGGTTTGAAGGAAAGAAGAAATTTGTTCCTGACAAGTGTCTGAAAAAACATTCCTCCAGTGCATCTCAAGTCCACTTCCCTAAGTTTAGTCCAAATGACATGCTAGTGTCAGGTGGAGATGACTGTAGAGTTGTTCTATGGAATCTAAGTAGTGGCCAGTGCAACGGGACATCGGTTGCAGAGAACATTGCAAAAGAAGCCAGTTCTGTCTGTGTTGTCCATGAAGTCCAGCATGGATCAAAGATTAACTGGATTTCATCTAGTTCACCGACACAAAATATTTTTGTGGCCGATCTAACAAATGATATATCTGTGTACTGTGTGACATGAAGATTGACTTCAATTTACGTTAATACAAAAAATGACACACTTCAGATTGAAAACAGTTTTTAGGATTTATTACCACATGGTACCTTGATTTGGAAATTGTGGAGAAAACAATCCGCTATTCTGGTTTTTCCACAACTGACAAAATCAATTTAAAAAAATGCAGGATAATAGCCTTGTACATAACGCTACAAATAACGCTTTCATTTAAATGGTCATGTACTAGGGCTTTCACAGCATACTTGTAATGAACAGCACCACATAAATATACTCCATAGTATTCACATGAATGAACAACAAAGGGGCAAAGCTGCATGTCTGGGTTTTCTTGGACGAAGTAAACTGTTGTTAATATCAGTGTCTGTATTATGGAGGTCTCTGTAAAGGTAGGTTCAACTGTTAAATCGCTTCCCCTTGAATGGTTATGCACTAGGGTTTCATCGAGTCTCCAGACTACCGTAACTTAGAACTAGGTACCATAAACAGTACCATGTGAAAATCTTGCGTAACAGCGATCATTTGAATGGTCACACAGTAGGGTTTCATCCGTGGTCTTTCAAAAGAACCTTCGAGTCCTACCCTGGGAGGGAAACTGAAAATCATGAAACTCAAATTCCTTCCAATCTTAAGTGGGCAATTACCACTATTAGACATGCCTGCAGGGAGTCATGGTAGTTCTATTCATCATCTTAGACTGGGTTTTTTTTTCATCAATACAACTACCATGATGCCCAAAGGCACATTTGATAGAGGGAGGACAACAATGCTGTTGGCAAATGTACTCTATTGTCCACATGATTAAAGGAACAATGTTAATATCAAAGTCTAGTTTTCACATACTTCAACTATTTCGTTGGCTTGTTGGAAGGTCTTTGGGAGAAGAGGATGTTACTTTATAGACGTTTATACATCATAAGAGAAGTGAAAATTTAACCTTCAGAGGTCACAGTGTGGTTAAAATTTGAACTGTTACAGAAACAATAGTCTCCATTTCACATGGAAATATGCTTGGGCATTTGTCCATGGACATCTGTTCCAAGAAGCGAACAGTTTTCTGAGAGCGTAGCTTGAGGAAAACTGTGAGCTTTGAGGAAAAGATAATGTCCAAGGACAAATATCTGAGCATATTTTTGCGTCAAATGGAGGCTATTGTGTTTATCATCCTTCAAATATTTTTTGGAACACGCGCAGTTTTGAAAATTGGGAAATATCACTAAGATACTCCCCAATATCCGGTGTAGCATGCATGTGGTTCAATCAGGAATGGTTGTCACTGTCGAAGTAAGTATAAGCATGAAGCATAAAACTTAGGAGGACAGCAGTAAAAAATGTAAGCACAAGCAAAATAAGAACAAGAATATTCTTGTGTTGCTCTCACTTAGAAATATAGTGGCACAGGTATTTAGGCATGACAGCAAACGGTTTGTTTTCTTTGAATGACCAAAACGGATCAATGTCTGGTTGCACTCAAAACGCATGTAAGAATTTGATGTACAGTAAAATGGTCCACACCTTTCAGATGCAAAGCACATTTTGGTATTCTGGGGAAAGAAGTTTGAAAAGGGTAAATGTTGGAGAGAAATGGGAAAAATTGTTAATTGTAAAGATGGAGGAAAAACACTAGTAGAATTACTCAATAGCCCATTTCCAAGTTCCTTAAGCCTCTATCAAAGTGAGGCCTGGTGCACCATTCATATGATTGAAAATGAGTTAATTCCCACGTGAATGAAATTTCATTTTCATATGAAAGGATAGGCATGAAGACTCATTTTGAGAAAGAGGCTAAAGGTAGTTCGGAAATGGCCTATCACTTCCATCACATTCAAACCAGCTGTTCATTATTTGTTTGTTTATTATGGGCTACAAGGTACCCATTATTGCACTTTTCAGGACTCTACCTGAGGTGCTGTACAATATATCATAAAAGAAAGCTAGCTCTATGAAGGCTTTAGAGCTTAGCTCCAACATGCTAACACGTTAGAGCATGGTACACATGGTAGAAACCCATTTGGTGCTATAAGATACACATTCAAATTAGTCCCCATAGCAACAAAATGGCATAAAACCTCTACATTACCACTTTCGGTTATCAAACCAAAACCAAAGAATACTGTAATGCTATCAAAATTAATTCATTCTCTTTGGTTTCATATCTTACTACTCCAGCTGATAAACATCACTAAATATTCTACGGTATTATTTTCATCTGTGTTTGTTTCGCTTCGTGAAATGCTGTACGTACACGTTTGGACATAACAAGTGACTATTCCACATTCTTTTAGACATTCTGTAGTTCTCTTGTATCAATTAACTTGGTCCTATCTGCATTGAAAAACAACTTTAAAAGCCTCACACAAACCAAGAGTAAATAACATCAGGCATCACTCATGATTAGCCAGTAAAAATGTACAAGATTCAACGTTTACTGCAGTCCAGAACTAGAATAAATCATGAATCTCACATGATAATGCCATTATAGCTGACACTGTCAACTCCACACACTCATACACATGTATTTTTAAAACGTCCTTAAAAATCAGTGATGTGAATTCGTCTCATCAGTGTCCATAAATCCATCTTGCGATAAGTCAGAAGATGCGTCTGAAGCTGGAGAAGAAGGAAAGGAATATGGAGACATGGTTCTATGTGAGGGGCCACTGTCACTTGCCATTGAGGATGTCCTTGATGTGCGATTCTGTGTCCTTGAGTTGGTGGTTGCCATGGGCAAAGGTGAAGTGACATGCCCTTGAGATAGAGGAGTGGCCAGTGGTGATGAGGGGGTGTTTGGAGCAGGAAGAGGTGACATTCGTGCTGTAGCTGAAACCAATGGCGAAGCTGAAGAACCTGATTTGCTACATAACAAGAAAAACAAACTAATGAAATCAGAAGTTACAAGACTGAAGCACAGAAAAAGGTAACTACTGTTTCACCATCATATTGGCCCTTAGAACAGAACCAATAGTTGCTGAAGGTAATGCCAGATGGGTTGAAATGAGCCGACACAAGGAAAAGTCTCTACCACTGAACTTTCAGCATAGGTTGTCCACTAATGCCCACCACCTGACCCTATTTTGAGCAGTGCATTTTGCTTTGCTTCTCACAAAGAAGTGCAGATCAAATAGTTTTGCCAGTTACCCTCCTGCTGATAACGTTAACGAAACCCCTAAACTTCAAAAGAGAAGGAAATACATAGAAATGTCTTGGTCACTCCTTGTAGCAGTGCTCTGGTGGCATTAGCAGAAGAGTTCTGACCTGGCATTCCTAGGGGATGTATAACAGAGGAAGTCTTCAAAACACCTGGAGATGTTCCCTCAACTAGTACCAATAAGAGAGTACTATGTGTACACTTCTATGTGTACTGCCACTGCTCTTCTCAGTCAATTTAAATGATTGGCACTGCATGGTGAAGCAAAATCTTACTTTACATTGCAGGGCTGTCATTGAGTTTTGAGTCAACTGTCGCCTTGATCTTCACACCCGTAACAAACTTGTTACCTTTTAGGTGAATTGTATCAACTATAGTCCAGTTCACCCATAACATAAAGGGCTCATCAAACATACTCAGCCGTAGCGGGTGTCACAGGTTACGGCCCTTAATGACAACCCTGCGTTTTGTTCTCGAAAGCATGTTTAATTATCTTTTGCAGTTTCAAAGTGATTTCCTTTGTTTCAACATGCTCCAAATTTAATGTAACAGCCAAACTCTTCCATGAAAATAGAAACAATGGTGGTTGACTGGGGCCTTTTAAGACAGTGCAATCTACTCCTACTGCTGTTGAACTACATCACATCAGTCTTAACTTACTTGGGGGTGGTGTGATTGCTGAGGACTCCACCAAGTCCAACTGGACCTGACTTTGCCATATCTTGGGAAAAAAAAGACACAATCAAATTGAATTTCTTTTTACGGGCAAAATGACTTATCAGAGATGGGGCCTAACTCCAGTAATTGTAGCATGAAGAGGCCAGGAGAATTGCTACCAATGTTTGCCTGGCATGTATTTCCACTTCAGCCAACCAGACTGAAATTTCCCATATGAACAGACAATAAAATTTGTCCTCAGCTGGTAACTGTGCTAGCTTGGTTACCTGGCTCATATGAAGAGATCCCAAATACCTCTTTCACTTTAGTTCTTTCACTTTCACTTTCACTTCACATTATTTTATCCTACATTGTAGATGCTATCATGAACCAGTCATAAAAGTAAACTACAATGCATGATTTACAAAACTACCTCACAAACTTACCCATAACATAAGGTTCAAGCGCCTTAGGAACCATTGTTCTTGAGGCTCTAAGGTTTGCCTCCGCACATTGCCCTTTCTCCAAACCAAATGCCATTCCCATTCTTTTTAACACCTCAATATCATCATGGATTTCAAATGTGTTATCGAAGTTGAACAGATACTCAAATCTGTGAAGCAATTTAAGTAGACAATGATTATTTTCATACATGTATAGTTGGGCAACCAAGTAAACAAATGCCTCCATTTGAGTACTAGTTTCTGAACACTTGCAGGAGATGTCCAGGCTTTTAAGAGCAAAACAAAACGCAAAAACAAAAACAAAAACAAAAAACAGATTGATCATATATGCACTACAGCCTCTCTTAACCACTCAAAGAAATTATGCTCACTAATTAAGAAGGAATTTTTCCCTCTGAACTCAATGAACTCTCTTTGGTGTCAAAGAGATGTCTTTATAACATGTTAAGTCAGGTTCTAGAACATATCTTTGTTTGACTGATTGTTTCACAGGGCTCAAACACATTTTAAACTATGACTGCCGAATGACTACTATCAGAGTATTTCTATGAAAACAGTACATGAAGGGATGGTCGTTGTCATCAGCTGCTACCACAAATGCCATAACCACTATTGGGACCACTATTCCATATGATTTTTGCAAAACGCCATTTACTGAATGAGAAGGACTACGATCAGAGTACAGCACAGGTGGGTGTTCAGGAGTACTGTGGACGCCCACTTTTTAAAGGAAGTTGTTTTATTTTCACATTTAGCAGACCAAATAGCACATTGTGCAGGTCCAGAAAATATCCATACTCCTGCCACAGAAGCGATTGGAATTTCCTGGGGGGTGGGGGGTTCTGTAAGACCAAAAAATTTAAAGAAATATGTGAAGCTTTATTGGAATTTCCAGGGGGGTGAGGGGGTCTTAGAAAAAATCCCTTGCATGGGGGAGGTATGGATATTTTCTGGAACTACACATTTTGGACACCCACTTTTCAAATCCTGGCTAAAAACCTGGTGCAGCAAAGAATTAATAATGGTTATGGAAATGTACTTGTGCCAAAGCAGAGTCTTCAAAGATAAGCCATGCAGATTAGACCCTTAAACAGGTTTCAGGCTATTGTCCTTTCCTCCTTAGTCTCACCCTTACTGGTAAATGACAATTAACTACTAACAACTGCAATATTAGTGGAAGACTTACTTGTCATTAGATATGCTACAGTCAATGACAGTTTTCTTGCTTGTGTTTACAATGATAAACGGGAGATGAATAGCTGTGTTGGGGGCTGGAGAACCCTGTTCCTTTTCCACCTGTTTGTTGCGCTGAACAAGGTTCTTGAAAGCTATTTGCTGAAACAGAAACACAGATTGAAGTGTTAGTACAAACAAGCAGGCTAAAGCACTGTTTTTGAGGCAAGTTCAGCAACTGACTAAATGATGCCTCAAACAAATTATTAACAAATGGATCATTGGATAATGTACTGTAATTCAAGATTCATTGGCTTAGCCATCCTGGTATTCATGCAATTATACCATGCTCTACAAACATGGTAAGCGTACACATAACTTTTGGGGCTTTTTGCACTTCTATTTTAGTTTTTTTATATTTTGGGGGCATTAAAAAAAAAATTCTTCCACTCACACTTGTTAGATATAAGATGATTGTAGCCAACTTGGCACCAAACACCTTGTTGGCTATCTATCATCTCATATCTAACACCCACTTGTGGAATAATATTTAACAATTAGACCCGTAGCCCTTGCGGGCTATTGACCCGTGGCCCTTGAGGGCGAAGGGTCTAATTGTTTTAGTATCACCCAACTAGTCGGACAGAAAAGGTAATAATAAAGTTAGCAAATGCAAGTTGAAGAAATATTTATTTGGGAATAAAACGAAAGAAAGCGTCACGCTCGATGGCGCCAATTTCGCTACTCAATGAGCCAATCAAAATGCAGGATTTGCATTAGTCCACTAGTTGGGTGATACTAATGATAATTATCACTAGCTTACTTGAAGGATTAGTTCCTGAAGCTCAGCGGTCTTTTGCCTTATTCTTTCTTGTCTTTCTTTCTTTTCTTCCTGCAGGTAACAAATATTTTTTGTTAGAGACACTTTAACAGTCCAAGTTTGCCCAGCTTTGAACTCAAATCAACATACTACACAGTCATTTCTACCTCTAACTGTTGGCATTCCTGTGCAGAGTTTGTAGGTAGTCCCACCCACTTGATTTCTTTCTTCTCTTTCGATATGATGTTCATGGCCATCAGCACATTCAGGGCATCATAAACTCTTCTTCTGATGTTTTTCTGGTCATAAGCCTAAAATACACACAACTCCAACGTGACTGACTGCGCTACACAATACGTAAAAGCTAGTTGAGAGTTTAAACAGTGAGTTTTTGACAACACAGCCTTGCAGCAAAGCTACGTGGCACAAACATTCTGGGACTATTATGCCGATCTCGGCAGTAGCAGGCAATGAGCATCTGTTCACTAATTTCATTGATATGATTATAAGTTTCAAAGTACATGGAGATGGCTGATCAAGAAATAGGAGGTCATATCAGTGAGCAACAAATTCAAAAGCAATGAGTCACAAATCCACAGGGAGTGGGAAATGCCAATGCTCGAGAGATTTTCCAGAAGAATTTTCCACCAGAAATGCTTGCTTCTTTGGGGAAAGATGATACATTTATGTTGTTTAATTGGATTATGTGCAATAGTTATGGTCATGTGCAAGTTTTAACTTTCTATAGCCAAATGGTGAACATTTTTGTAAAAGTTTCTAATATGCTTTGTCCTGGCTACGGTTCTCTTATTTTTATGCAGTAAGATTGTTCATCTTCAGCATTGGTAGCATGAGGTAAGAGATGGCTAAATAGCTGGCAGTTTTGGCTGGCTACTATTCCTAAACAACACTCCTGATCTGGCAAGTCCTATGGCACTAAGCAGATTTAACAAAGGTACTGCAATACATCCTGTTTGCAAGATCAAGGCCACATTGCACACTGTGACCAGAATGAGACAGTGTTCTACAGTGCATGGGCTGAACATTGGCATCATTTTGTCTTTGCTTAATTTGTGCACTGCCTTTCTCATACCAGCCTACTTGGAAGTTAGTCCTCATAATTTACAGTGCACATTTATATACCACTATCTCTACACACACTGCAATAACAAAGATTTTGATCAAAACTTACCTGGTCTGTTGGTGAGAGATGTTTGTCAGGATCACTGAACTCTTGTACGAGCTCATCAGCAACCTGAAAGAAGATTGTTCGCCACTTCAATGTAAAATACTTTCAGCAATGCATTCAAACCCTAAGCCCAAAGTCCACTTATGGGATGTTAAAGGTGTAGTGTCTGCATGCTACTGGGATTACATGACATAACTGAGTGTCTGCTGGTGGGTTGCGTCTGCCTACAGGTCCTGGTTAACGGGGCTTTGGCTTTTTCTTGATATCAGAGTTATAAGTAGTCTGTCCAAATGCACATGTGATGAGACATTGACATTGTAATGATAATGGCCTTTAAGCTAATTGGAATTTTCCGTTTCTGGAAAAACAGAGAATTCAGTTTCTCAAAAGAAGTCTAGAGACCTCTATTTTGTCTTTTCCCCAGCACAACCCCCTTTGTGTTTCAGCTAGTTCATATTCCACATGCCAGGTTAATATTTGGCTAAGCTTGCGATCTCAATGAACTCAAGACAAAATGGAGGCTCTGTGGACAGACTAGGTAATTAGCTTCAAAGTAGTTAAAAACGGCAAAAAACCTACAAAAAGACAGTTATCATCTATTCATCCATTTGACCATGTTACCTCATTGTATGATGTTGTTCTCTTCTGTTGAACTTTCTCACACACTTTCATTGAAAAATGCCTCAATCCCTTTCCACTTTTATCTCCACCTGAGCGGCCAGCGCTGGGCAGTCTTTTGCCTCGCTTCCTGCAAGAAATAACAGTTACTGTAAATGAGTAAATGCATACTAATCATTAATTTTTCTTCAAAGTTTAACAGTTACCTTTCTGCACTGTCTAGTAAATCATTTTCCATGCAATCCATCCTTCTTTTCTTCCCACTATTTGGAGTCGTGTTTACTCTATAATTCAATAAAAAAATACAACAAAATATTGTTAGGAATTCATAAATACCAAGGGCATAGCATGTGGTTTTTTCCTTCATTTTTGCATTCTTCTGACCAATGGAAAGAGTACTGGAAGTAGCTCTTTAATCAGAGAAAAGAAAAATCTGTCTTGACAGTTGCATCATCCTTGCATGTCTGATGTTCAAGATTTGAACCAAAAAAAAACATCATTCTGTGCTCATGATGTCACATTACTGAGATTCACAGTGTCAATGATTGCGTCCATGATTGTTAGTCACTCAGTTCTGAAATTCTTCTACGGCATTAACAACCAATCAGAGACCTTACTCACTCAAATCTTTGCAAAGCTATGTACATAATCAGCAAAGAATTTTTGGGGTCAAACTTTCTGGGAAATACAGTCAACTAATAATTAGCGTGCTAACCTTGAAATTAAGCATTCAAAAATACATAATGAAAAGTGCTAGAAGTAAAGAGAAGGGAAATTTTGAGCATAGTTTAAAACAAAGGAATATGGACATTATATTGATTTCGTAGAAACAATCACCTTGGCCATGAGGCTGCTGCATTAGCTGGTACAATTGGTGCGGCAATCATTGTTGGGGTTCTTGGACTTCCACCCACAGCGATAACCTGGTGCGGTCCAGGAGAACCAATCACCTTTGGAAAAGTATAGTTACTTAATCCATAAGTACAATGTAGCTTCTCTGTACAGGAAATGTTAAGGTCAAAGATAAAGTCTGTGACTAAGCCGTGCAGCTTATCATGTCAGTTTTTGTCCCTGGTTTCTGTAGCATGATCTGCAACTAAGAGTATTTCTACCCCCAACCCACGCCACTGGACAGGAACAGCCAGCATTTCATTCGCTGGTTACCATTAACATGTACAACTCTGAGTGGAGAAAGCTACTATGAGAATAATCAAGTTCTGGCCTTCACTGCTAACTACTTCAGCTGTGATCTTGTATGCTACTACAATTAATGTTTTGACAGGGCTGCTAAGATGTGTGTGACTTCCCAATTATTGCAGGGAACAATACTTGCTTTTACCTCTGAAATAAGAGTGTAGTGCAAGTCTCTATTCTTCTCATCTGACTTACTAAACACTTGGATTCCTTACCATTGGTGAAGGTGCAGTATTCACTGTTTTTGGCAAAATCACAGGTGACATTTTGGCAGAGGTGGCAGGTATAACAGTTGGGCTGTTTGCAGCTGTTGATAAAATAAGTGATATTCGTGAGCACACCTTATGACTGAGTTGTACTGATACTGGCTTACTTATTACCATTAATTTGTCATCACCATTATATGCATCCAGTAGCTATGAAGTTAAGTTTATTTTACGTCAACTACGAATAAGATTTCAAGGTGTGGGCAGCAGAAGTAGATGGGATCTCAAATGAGGTCCAAAGATACGAGACCCCTATAAGCTTCTACAGTTTCACCAGTATGTGTGATCCTGCACTCCTGTTGGGAATGGGATCAACTGACATTCACACATTCAAACCTCTGCTGCTGGCTCCCTCTCTACAATGGACCCAACAGTGCACCAATTCATACACTGTGCTCCCACTAAAAACTCTTTCCAACAGCCACCTTTCTGTAACATCCAGTTTATTCTGCTGTTCCAAAGAGAGATCCAACTGCAGTTCCCTTATAAGGGCTGCGTTTAACCTCGTGTCTAGATATGATGTACTCTGTGCGTCATGAATTTTGCCTCTCAGTTGCCCATAAGACATGCTGAGTATGTCAAAATTTTAAGAGATTTAATCAAACTCCTGGCACACCAGAAACAACTTTTATTGACACCTTGAGATTCGTAGGAGCTTTTCTCGAGTGAATACTAATTTTCCATTGCTGTGATGTCATATGGATATCAAATTACGTCAACCTCGGCAAAATTAACCACATTGAAGAGACATTATTATGACTTTTCAGAAAATGTATCCATGTCTATAGTTTAAGTAAAATAGCTTTTTGCACGTTTGCAATCAAATAATTTACAAAGATTATCACAATTTTACCGACTCATTTCAGCTGGGACAAAATTTTTTTCTGTCAGTTCTTTAGCCCAGCTTATATAGATCTACATGCAATCAATATGTGTGGGTTTATTGTGATATGCATTCTAAAAGCCCAGAAGGCTGTGTAGATGTTTTTAAGTATGATTCTGCTTTCTACATGTATGCAAGTTTTTTCTGATTAACCTGGGGCTTGAAAACCCATTTTGGAGCAATGATATCAGTTAGACAACTAAAATCAGGGGTTTCGTGAATTTGGGGCCGAGCACCAAGCAAATAGTTGTAAGGACGATTTTGCCCGCCTGGTTTGACCACCAGGCAAATAGTTTTTCCTATAAAAAAGTTCTGTTCAAGTAGTTTTGCCCACCTGTGAAAACCAATCGCCTTCCGGCTGAAAACATGAAAAATGCCATGCTTTAATGTGTTCATGGCTACTGCTTGGGTGAAATGCATCACAAGACAGAAAAAAACATCAAATTTCAGTTTTGATTGAGAAGTGTCATGCTCCCATTAAGCACAAAAGACAGGTTTTTTAAGTTTTCAAAACAGCATTGTAGACGAAGTGCCTCAGAGTAGAAAAGAACAGTGAGGCTTAAAACCAATTACTGGTACGTCATTCTCACAAACCCTCTTCTCTAGATATGTATTCACCCACCAACATGCATGTTTATCTTCTGTCAATTTCTGTTTCTCCAAGAAAGATACGATCTACCAAAGAGTTTCAGTTAAACAATAAACAAACAAGGCCAGCTTCAAGGAAATAAATACGTAAGCTTATACAGCGTGAGAATCTCAAAACCGTAAGCTTATTTTCGCTTGAGCCAATAACAGAGTCCAAAGGCTTTGGGCAATTAGAGTTTCCATCAGGAGCTATGAAAACGATATTGTCGATTTCAAGCAATTCTCGCGAGCGGAGATAAAATGAATATGAATAGATTCAAGTCAGAGACATCTCAAGGGAAACTGATTAACATTTGGGTAAATCAAATCCAAAAACAAACAGGCAAAGGAAAACTCACTGTTGACTCTTGAATGAGAGGCATCTTTTAGGCCATCTATGGTTCCATTGTTGTCAATCACACCAGCCTGCCAGTCAAAGGCGAAGAATTTAGTGTTAAAGCTGCTACAGCGTTGGAAAAATCTTCTAGTTAAACATATAAAACTCTTTCAAGGAGAGCAGTGGATATTCGCGCAATAAAGAACTGATCAGAAGTTCAACAGTATGCAGTCGATCTTAGTACAAGCGGCCCGACGGAGAACGAGTATGTCTCATCTACATGAAGAACTTTGGAAATATTATCATGAATTATGAATAGCGATGTTACAAACTATCGCGGATAAATTTAAGTATGCTTTATACTGTTCCTCGAGTGATAAACTGGTGCAATCGCTTATTGAGAAGTAGATCGACACGAGGTAAGGTCGATTATCCTTACCTCTCGGGCTAATGAATCAAGTCCACTTTCTTTGTAAAACTTTAAAAAGTCTTCCTGTACCATGGAGGTGTCCCGGCTCACGACTCCTTTAACTGGAGTAGAGGGGTTACTTTTCACAGGGCTCGGCTGACCTACAAGAGATTTGAATATTTAGCAGCCTTCACTTGTAAATTGAATTGCTAACTTCTTAGGAGAAAGGAAAGCGTGTCTCCAAAGAACACGTCAAGCTAATACACTCTACACGAACCTAGTCTCTTTTAGCAGCAAGGCTGCGAACGAAATCGATGGAAAACAATGCCCCACTTTCACAAGTGCTGGCGTAAGAGAAACGTAAACCTCGCTTGTATAAAGAAAAACGCATACAGCTCATTTCATGTTAACACATAAACGGAAAACAAACACGTGTATAAAACGAAAATCGGATACCACTGACCTTCGATCCACAAGC
This sequence comes from Orbicella franksi, assembly GCF_964199315.1. Lineage (NCBI taxonomy): Eukaryota > Metazoa > Cnidaria > Anthozoa > Scleractinia > Merulinidae > Orbicella > Orbicella franksi. The sequence continues at coordinate 7,095,253 of NC_138151.1, forward strand.
TTGTGAGTGTAGCAGTTGGATTCGACATCAGTATAATCTAAAGCGAAGTTAATACTCTCACTGTAGCTCCAACCGATCGCATGGGTGATTCGTGTACCAAAGTTTGCGCAGAGCCTCAAGCGTAGAATGCGACAGAAACTTGTCGAAATCGCCAGCAGGGAAACGGTTTGATTTCGACGCGATCGTTATAGAAGTACTCGGAAATGTTAGATCTAGTGCAGCATTGGTTGATGAGACATATTTGAGGGTTACTGTAAGAGAAATTAGGTTCTAGTTTCTTAATTCCTCGATCAAGCGGACATGTTTTTGCACCGACTTCAGGCCCTGACAAACGATCTTCGCGGTGGGGTTTAATTTTGCGCTCTGATTGGCTTATCATTAACCACGTGGCTAATAGTTAAGCACTGCGCAAAAGCAACATTCCGGGCATTTCTTCGCTGCCTCGTTCGCGGGAAAATCTCGGCTGATTATGATTGGTCAGTTGAGTTATGGAGGGAAAATGTCCCTGAAATTTCACTTCAGCTTTCACTTTACGTGGAGAATCCACCGCAGTTTGAACAAGATTTTCATCTTTCGCCAGCGCCCTTTACAAAGACAATGCCGCCCGTTTTTAAATTTGTAAAAAAACGCACTCAAGCATTGAATACAAAATACAGAAAATCAGCTAATCTTTCTTTCAAATTGCATCTTATTATACGCTTTCTAAGTCTATTGATACTCAGGGGGATAAATAAACTAGTTATCTGCTATGCCGGAGAGCAGTAATTGACAATATCGGAGTCAATTTATGTTCAGGAAAAACCGCAGCACAGGTTTTCTCTTTCGTCAGTAGTCTTTTGACTGTAGTACGATTTTTTTTTTACTAGTAATAATTTCAAGACCTCAACATAGGAGTGACCAGAAAAATATGTTCTACTCTAATAGCTTCTAATAACACAATTCGTCCTTCTCGTGGAGAAAACGTTTATAGTTTCTTTTTTATGCTCAAATGCATGCTCTTCCATGCGCGAGCTGCGAATACATTGATTCCACTAAAAATGAAATTTGTGCAATATTTGCGGCTACACACTTGAATAACCTTTACCTTGCTAAACTAGCTTTTCTTGAATAATTTAGCATTATTGTGAAAATCCACCTTTTGAAGTTTTCCACGTCCCAGATCTTAAAGCGTATGCAATTATGACTTTTTCTATTAAAAGTTACATATAAAGAGGGGCAAGCACTAAAGGTGACCAAAAAATATTACGTTGAAGAGTGACGAACACAACTTCTCGATTAGAACCTGAGAAAGGAACTCGCTAGATCTAGATTAAATAAACATAAAGATATCCTAAAACATGTATTGTGATGGTAATTCGTCAGAGAGACAGAGCTAATATTTTTAACTTTTCGCGCTCTGGTGCCTGCTCACAAAAGCGTAAGTTATAAATAGTAATTACCAGAAGGTAGGTAGCCGAAATGTACGGAAAGAGCTGTACTTTGAAACACAACTCGATGTATTATTTGAATTCGTCGTTAAAGAAAATAGGAAACTTAACAGAACCGTGGTGATTTCCCAGCTTGTTAAGAGTTTTATCCGTAACCGAAACGTTTCGCATTTGCAGCATGATCGTTTCTGCCAAGCAAATATTGACACACCAGCCCTTTGCCAGTTGCATGCATAATAATATTCATCTGTAAACACAACAGTATGCACTGCCTTTGCACTGCTCTAAAGTGTAGGCAAAGCGTCTGCAAATATATTTTCCGTATACTATTTTCCATGAAATTTCGTCGGAGACGCGGGCCACCGGGTGGAGGAGGTGGGGGAAGGGGTCGGAAAACTGAAGTAGGTATCTAACCGTGGGGCAAAAATTAAATCTTAGCTCAATAACTTTGCCGATAATCGTAAATTTGTGTTAATGATATTTTTTATGCATCTTTCCAGACATTACCGGTAACACCTAGTTGATGATCAGTTTTCTATTCTTATTGCGTGCATAAGCCGGATGTGGACATAAGAATTCTTCCTACAGTACTGCTTACATTTCTTATAGTACTAGTTTGGAGAATTGAGTTAATTATCAGGGTTCAATTGCGATCATTTGCTAAATTCAAGACCTGTGCGATGGAGTATGAACTGATATTACCAGGATAAATTTCATTTTGATCAGTCGAGACTTACGGGTTAACAGTGAATCGAGAGAATAACAGCATACGGGGAGGATAAATTAAACAGAAAAGACTGGCAATCCAAATAACGTAGGTCTTAAAATTACCAGCAGCCACGATAAGGCATTTGCTTGGAAGAGACGAGTATGTGGAAATGGTGGCTTAGTGCCGCAAAAAAAAAAAAAATGTAACGTAACGCGCAAATTGATGCACAGGTCCGCAAGAACTTCACTCACTCTTTTATGTGCAATGCTTTCCACTACACTTGGCCGCACCATACTTTAGCCACACGTAATGCTATCTCTATGTCTGTCTGTCTGTCTATCTGTCTGTCTGCCTGTCTGACTGTCTGTCTATCTGTCTGCCTGTCTATCTGCCTGTCTGTTTGACACCAAAAAGTCGGACCACGTGCATAAGATGCTCTCAACGCTGGATTCAAACGCTTTCAGAGATTAAATCCCAGCAGCCAGAAGTGTATAGCTTTATTTTAATAAACAAACCATCTCCACTGTAACTAGTGAATAAAATTCAAAGATACCATACATTAAAAAGTCTGACAATACTAGCCTATCCTGCAAATACGACAGTTGAGAGAATTAGTAAATGTTTGTTACTATAGCACTGCTGTATAGTTCAAACATAGTGTAACTCTCTGAGAGGAAGTATAAGACTTAACATAACAAAACGATAAAGAAAAACTTTTTCAGTGCCAATTAAGATCACAATTGCTTTCTACGATAGGCGTAATTTGAACTTATCTTACAAAGGAGCTTATGAATAGAAAATATTTGAGTTCCTCATTGAGGGTAAGGCCTGGTTCTCACTACAACATAAGCACAAGCTAGAAGCATAAGCAACACGGTGGTGAGGACACCCATAACACTAGCAACAAGCGTAAGCACACGGTAGTTAGGAAGCATACAACACAAGCATAAGCACAAGCAGAACAAAACTTTTTGTTCTTCTTGTGCTTATGCTTATGTCAAGTGAAAACGCACTACCGTAAACATGAGCATAAGCGTGCGTACGCCATCTTGTTTCATTGTATCGCGGAGGTATGGAACTGAAAATAAGGTAATTATCCATTCCGCGCATGCCTGCCTGATTATGTTTGTGTTGTGGACGTCCTCACTACCGTAATTGTTATGCTTGTGTTTATGACGCAGTGAAAACCGGGCTTAATTAAGCCTAATTTTGATATGCCACCCACGGGTGGCTCTGCGATTGTCACCAGCAATTGCCCAAGCATTTCGCACTGAAAATGTCTTCCGCCAGCATGCCACGAAGACCTCAAGCATGCCTGCGAAGTTGAACTCTATTGAAGTTTGCCGGCATGCCGATACCTCCGGTAATCTACACGGCCACCAGTATCCCACCCAAGCAGTACAACTGACGACAACGCTGGCGCTACCGTCGAGGTAGGAGCCAGGTGCGGTTTGCAAAAGCGTACGTGAGTTTCTATGCGTGCTGCACGTGCCCGCGTGCATGTAATTCACACCTATCAAATTGAAAACATGTCAAGTCGTCTGATAAGAATTGTACATCAAAACGGCTGGTACTTGGTAGGATACTTGACCAGAAGGCTTTCTCTGCTCGAGCGTGCACAATGTTCCCAGCCAAGCTTCTCGAATAGCTAAAAAAAAATAACAACAGAAAATGTTCAGTCATTGGTGATAGTAGTCTCTAATGTAGGGTGTCGCCACGCAAAGGAAATCGACGCGAGATGAAGTCTCGCCATCTTAACAGTTTAATTGGAGACTAATAGCAGTACTGAGTGAATCAAGTAAATCTGTTCCAATCAAAAAAACTCCGTAAAAGAAGGCGCCTGCAACGGGTCAAGCCAAAAGCAAGAACAAAATCACCAATCAAACCCAAGCGCAGGAACTGAACATATTCACTTGCCGGTGACAAGCGCGGGAAAATGTGGAACAGGTGGGATGCGCGGGAAAACACGTGACCAGTGGTAAGCGCGGGAAAATGGTGGTAAGCGCGGGTAACGCGGCCTTATCACGGTTATTCACTGGCTTTGCACCCCACCAGTCAATAAAACACTTACGCCTTCATTGGACAATTTTACGTCTTATTTTACGTCAAATTATTCCCGACATAGCTAGCTTACCTCGATATTTTTGTCATCATTTGCCCTGTGTGGTGTGCCATCTCCATTCTGCTTCATGGAGGACTTCAAAGCCAGGCCGTATAGCTTCAATGCCTCGGCGCGGCGAATGTAAAACGGCAAAATCTTAAAACAAGGGTAATAATGTCACTCAGAAAAAAATCAATAACGACTTGAATAAAGACCAAGCTAGACGATAATCAGTATCTAGACTTGAGGATAGTCTTTTAGCTTTTTTTGTAATTGATTAAAAATGTCTTTCCTACTTATGCCGAAACCAAGAGAAAGAAGATTGGGAGATAACTCTTGGAGTCTCAATAGCGTGTAAGATTTAGAAATTCAATCATCATCTACTAATTAACAAATTGACGTCAGTTGATCATGAATTTCGTCATAACATTGTCAGAGTAGCTATGGATCCACAGACTCCTTTGACAATGTTATGACGAAATTCAAAGTCAATAACAGGACAGACGCATGAAAAACTGACGTCAATTTGTTTTTTTACAATAACAAAAAGGCATAAATTATAAATTCATGGGTCTGTCCGCTTAGTGACAATGAAAATTAGCTAATGAGCGCGCGAGAATTTCTGCAGTTGTAGAAAAAATAATTGATCAGTTACTCCAATCAAGCATGCATGTTCAGGCTGTTGTTGAAGCTTGGTTTAACATCTGGATTTTACGTTAACAGAACATTTTCCGGCAGACCTACCTTTGAATCTGACACGTCTACCCACTTTACAAGCTCGTTAAAAGTTTCGTTTATTCTATCGTCTAATGAAAAATAAAAAAAATTAAGTCTTATAGATATATCATTTAACAGTTTGAAAAAAGAAGTATATTTTTAAATCACTGACTACATGGTGCAGTTCTTTCCTGACTGTTGTAGATTTAAATTCAAACTAATCACGCCTGACCACAGGCGGCCCAGACGTTGAATACGATTAATACGTGACATTATTCTGTTGGCGATTGCGTTACAATTTTAACCGTTTATAAGACAACGTATGAGAATGCTTCGAAAATTACTCTAAATGCTACGTGTAGAAAATAATTTGAATAAAATGGCTTACCTTGTGTTTGCATTGCGTTATTTTGATGTCTCTGGGTTCCTGGAGGTGGTTTAGAGCCATTTAGGCGAGTTTTACTTTCTGGCGGTTTGCTTCCCCTAAAGAGAAACGAAAGGCGGGCGACCCACTGGCCCGACGGCACGCACTCAAAGCTCCGTAAATTCCACAAAAATGATCTAATCTCGTCAAAATTGCCTCATGGCAGCCCTCGATAACTCTTCTTCCCATTCGCTTTCTCCCAAGGTTCCAAAGTTTATCTTAATCGCCCGAGAATCGCTGGTTTTCCAGCTCTTGCTTTCCATTTCTGCTCCGTCTCGATCCGTAACCGATTATCTTGGGCACAGGATTTGAATTTCTAGCTTAACGACCGCGCCATCGTGACAAAGTCGCCTTCAACCGTCGAGAGGCACGGGGAATTGGTCAGTTACTTGTTGCCATCCCTCGTTGCAGTTAACAGTGCTTTTAGGCGCTAAATTCAGCTGAACATTGTTTACTTCTTGTATTCTTGCAATTAACAGTGCTTTTAGGCGCTAATTTCTGTTAACACTGCGGCACGGTGCAATTCGCATGATCAAAAAATGCCCCGTGCCTCTCGACGGTTGGAGACGACTTTGTCACGATGGCGTGGTCGTTAAGCTAAAATTCAAATCCTGTGCCCAAGATAATCGGTTACGGATCGAGACGGAGCAGAAATGGAAAGCAAGAGCTGGAAAACCAGCGATTCTCGGGCGATTAAGATAAACTTTGGAACCTTGGGAGAAAGCGAATGGGAAGAAGAGTTATCGAGGGCTGCCATGAGGCAATTTTGACGAGATTAGACAATTTTTGTGGAATTTACGGAGCTTTGAGTGCGTGCCGTCGGGCCAGTGGGTCGCCCGCCTTTCGTTTCTCTTTAGGGGAAGCAAACCGCCAGAAAGTAAAACTCGCCTAAATGGCTCTAAACCACCTCCAGGAACCCAGAGACATCAAAATAACGCAATGCAAACACAAGGTAAGCCATTTTATTCAAATTGTTTTCTACACGTAGTATTTAGAGTAATTTTCGAAGCATTCTCATACGTTGTCTTATAAACGGCTAAAATTGTAACGCAATCGCCAACAGAATAATGTCACGTATTAATCGTATTCAACGTCTGGGCCGCCTGTGGTCTGACCAATCATAATGAAAGTAACACGATTAACCAATCAGAACTGGGGATGCAAAACGTGCAACAGGTTTCAAGCGCGGGAAAACGCACCTAAGCCAAGTTGCGACTTGTTTTTTTTTTTGATTGGTTGAAAGACAGCAGGTTTGTTTTGATTGGTCTGTTGGATTTTATTGTCAGTAAACACAAGAGGAAGGCCATCAGAGAAGAGCAACCTCCTTCGAAACTCAACCTTTCGTTTGGTTGCAGATCCCACTGTTGTTGGCCTGGCCACGTGAGATCTGGTTCCGAGATTACATGACCGCTTTGCGCCGAGTGTGTAAGCGCATATGAAAATGGAAAAACAAAACGGCCGAGCCACTTGTTGAAAATTTTGCACTTACAAATTGTGTCCTCCGTCTCTGCTTTATCTTCAGAGCTGCTCACATCTTGTTCAACTGCGGTAGAGAAGTTGAAAGTGCAGCGAATTTTATTATAATGTGGTAAATAAGATGAACTAAAGGAGCTATTTAATTGCTATTGTACCTGGGCTTTCCTCGCTTGGCGTCACTTCTGAAGGTTTATTTAATATCTGATCAGCAAGAGCTATTCCCTAAATACAAACCAAAACAAAAAAAATATGGACACTTGAAAATGACAAGAACGTTCGTTTCAATTTTCGAAATCACTTTATCACTTAACACAGTGATTAAAAACAGGATCTTCAGAGCAATGGCCACAATAGGCGCGCTTTACAAACACAATTGACAGCAAACGGAAGCAAACCACCATCTCAGTATAAACCACTTTCATCTCCTCTCAAAGCAGTTTCCAACTGAATGTCGTAAAACCAAAACCACTCTGGCCAATCACACAGACAATCCAATGAACCAATCAAAACTTGAAGTGAAGACAGGTAGCTGACTTGAAGCGCGGGAAAACGTGCGTTTGGGCGTCACGATTGGTTTTTGTTTTACTTCTGACTGGATGAAAAATTGGCGCAATTCTTTTAAGCCAATCGCTTAACCTACTAATAAAAAACCAAAGCAACTAACAGTTACTTTCGACACACGTGAAAACCGCTCTATTTCACTCTCTTTTTATTATTCTTCCCTCTCTTCTTATAAGCCTGCCAGCGGGGCTTTAGTCCGTGGTGTAACAAGAATACAAGAGATGCACCGGAGCGCAAACAAATCCTTACCTTCCTAGACAGTGCATCCACTAATGAAGCTTTTTGGTTATCTTTCTCGCTGTTAAGCCACAACAATAAATTGGAGTTAGTAAGTACAAAGTCTTGCCAACAGTTCGATATCAGCTCAAACTTGTTTAGAAAATGCTCCATTGGGCTGAGGATGTTGTTAACGAAGATGACGGTAATAAAAGTACTCGTTTGATAATTGTTGTTGGAGAATTTCATGACCAGGTTTTTTTTATTTACCCCTAGCCTCAAATTTTAGCCTGGAATTTGTCGGTTGTCGTCAGAAGTTAATCAGGGGTTGCGGTAAATCACGGCAATTGTTCTTCCACCGTGAACGCGCTACAGCTTTCGTTTTTCAAACGACGATAAAAAGAACAATTGTTTGAAACAATAAATCTGTATATTAAAAAAAAAATACCACAAGCGTGACACCTGGTGCTAGCGGTTTGCGGTTCCAGTCGAAAACGTGGATCTAATGTTTCGATTATTGAAAACTGTGCGGTACCCTGAGTCGGTGACACCTGTTTTATTTGCATGGGATAAGTAGTATTTTATTGCATATTTTTAACATAAAGTAATTAACTACCAGCGTCTAGAAAGCCGGTTTAAGAGGCCCTGCGCCTAAGAAACGACCGATGATTTCCGGCTAAAAAATAAAATCGGCCGATTTTTATCTCTCAAGTAGAGGTTACCGAATACTATTTAAAAATGAATTTCTTTTGTTTCAGTTTCGCTTTAAACCAAAAATATCGAGCCGCAAAGTTTTTCCGTCTGAAAGCAGCAAAATCAGGCCGAAAATAAGCCCCCGCAAAAAACTGTTCAGAAATTACTATCACAACGCAAAATAATGAGAAAACTACACAGTGTTGAAGAAAAAGGCCTTTTAATGCAATATCATTCGATAAACATCAAAAAACTGCCGAAGCGATTAACAAATAAAGTTTCAAATATTGCATACTTAATTAGATGGAGCGTTGGAGCTGATTTTAAAATAATTATTTCTCAAAAGTTCAACGCTTTTGAAAGCAATCACAGTGATGAATGAGACATTGGAGGGATACAAATCACGTTTCTGGAAAAACATTTTTCGGCCAAAGTATATTGACCTTGTACAAAGCGTTCAAAGTTACCGTTTTTACCGTTTTTACCGTTATCCTGCTACTTCGGCGAAACGCTTCTCTTTTGCCAATACGGCCGTGGATAGCGTGTTAAACGCCACTTTAAACCTTGCTAGGCATTCAAAGACCGTCCTAAGTAGAAGGAAGTAGAATTAAGAGAGAAAGGAAGATGAAAAATACACAGAAAAAGAAAATAACTCGAAATTACCATCTGCTAACGAAAGTTGAATCTGGAAAATGTCGTCGCGTGACAGCGGCCATTGACGTTATTTGTATCAATAGCGGTGGAATCCAAACGAATGCACAAATAGGAAAACAATTTTTCCCGGCCAGAAAACGTTTAGTGGAACAATGTTATGTTATTTTTCACAAATGATGGTCACTCAAAGAGAAAAACTTCCCCAACAGCCACACCGTTTTGGCCGAAGCGTGATCTGAGTTATGGGGTCACGACTGGATCTCCAGCCGCTGACCGCCCGAAGGACATTGCAGACTCGTTTTCCCACGCTCTTGCGACCTTTGTGACCAATGACGTCACTGACCGCTGTCACGCGACGACATTTTCCAGATTCAACTTTCGTTAGCAGATGGTAATTTCGAGTTATTTTCTTTTTCTGTGTATTTTTCATCTCCCTTTCTCTTTCAATTCTACACCCTTCTACTCAGGATAGTCTCTGAATGCCTAGCAAGGTTTAAAGTGGCGTTTAACACGCTATCCACGGCCGTATTGGCAAAAGAGAAGCGTTTCGCCGAAGTAGCAGGATAACGGTAAAAACGGTAACTTTGAACGCTTTGTACAAGGTCAATATACTTTGGCCGAAAAATGTTTTCCCAGAAACGTGATTTGTATCCCTCCAATGTCTCATTCATCACTGTGATTGCTTTCAAAAGCGTTGAACTTTTGAGAAATAATTATTTTAAAATCAGCTCCAACGCTCCATCTAATTTAGTATGCAATATTTGAAACTTTATTTGTTAATCGCTTCGGCAGTTTTTTGATGTTTATCGAATGATATTGCATTAAAAGGCCTTTTTCTTCAACACTGTGTAGTTTTCTCATTATTTTGCGTTGCGGTAGTAATTTCTGAACAGTTTTTTGCGGGGGCTTATTTTCGGCCTGATTTTGCTGCTTTCAGACGGAAAAACTTTGCGGCTCGATATTTTTGGTTTAAAGCGAAACTGAAACAAAAGAAATTCATTTTTAAATAGTATTCGGTAACCTCTACTTGAGAGATAAAAATCGGCCGATTTTATTTTTTAGCCGGAAATCATCGGTCGTTTCTTAGGTGCAGGGCCTCTTAAGTTTCCGTTTAATTTGAGGGAACCACCTTAAATACTGACAAAGCCGGTTTTTGACATCGAAAGCTTTAGTATATGTCAATAAACAAGATGGGCTGAATTACTTGAAGCAACCTTTGTTACATTTTGTTTAATATTTCCGAGTACAGTATTGACAAGACAGATGTAATCTGTACCTTTTTATGGTAGCTGCCTCTGGACGTGAGTCGGTCTTCATACCGTAGTAGCTGGACAACTCAACAGGGTCTATCTGTAGATAACATGGCGAAATAACAATGTCAGTCGGTTAGTGAGTGGGTCAGTTAGTGCATAGATAATAAGAATACAGAACTGTATTCATCAGTCTTACCATCTGTATGATTTTTTCTGCAGCACCTATAATTTGTGGAAGCTTTTGCAGCCGATCCTATGGAAAAAAAGTAAAAACACGCTAGTTAGATGCTACATTATATGTAGGCAAAAATAAAGTCATGCCGCGTATATGAGGGGCGGCGTGTAAGCGCGAATCTATATTTCAATGGTTGTCTCAACTCGACACCAACTAAAATCAGCCAATGGCTACAGTTGTTTTAGACTGTAAACAGTCTCTTTCTTTTCCTAGCGTGCCACGCGAATACATGAATGCCAATAAAAAGAAGAACGATGGAGCAACAAGAAGCGCGGGCTGAAAGAGAAGGTTTTTTTTTTGTCTCGCCTCATTCTCTTCTCGTTTCTTTCCCTAGCTAATCGGCAAAATTGTAACTTTTCCAATCGCACAGAGGATTTGAGGGACAAAACCCGACTGCGATTGTTTATCTGATCAGCTTTTCGGCTAGTACAGGACAGGGAAACGTAGCAGTTTAGTGTGTGGCAATCCACGTCGTGAGAGAAGGGTTAAAACCTGACCGGGGTCACTGTATTGTGCTGTCAAACAAGACACTTTGTTCGGTCTGATAAGCGTCACTAATCACGCTGGAGCAATCTTGGCTACAAGCAAGATGCTTGGGGAAGGGCTACTGTGGGAAGTCTACGAACAGGAAAACTGATGAATCATTTGGCTAGTCCGATATCTAGGATTTGAGCTTTATTATTTTCTTGAGGGAAACCCAGTTGTTTTGAAGGAAGCAGTAAACACCAAGGCAAAAAATAGACCATGCATGTTGAGTCGTGCTTTACAATTCTTTGTTTCTCGGTCTATTCGGGAACGGCGTAGAAACAGGACTAATAGCTAGTCACTTCTCGGTCCGTCACGCAATTAAATACAAGAGATAATTCCACAGTTTTTTTTAGCAAGTGTCAAATCAGAGAACATGAATCATACCTTGCAATTATCCAAGAAATGAAGTCGTGCTACATAAAGTGGTAGATGATCAGAGTACTGTTCAACTAACTCATCAAATAGACTGAGGTCGTCCAGTCTGAAATGAAAATGAATATAGTTATCTTAACAGCACAAAATAATATTATTTGGCGACTGAACATCAGGCACTACACCTCTGAGCTCAGGAAACTCAAAGTCTAAGTGCATGAAGAATATCGTTCTCTTGTATTCTTTTTACAAAGTTTTGTACTTTGCTTATTTACGTTACGTGTTCATAATGACTATCTCTCTTTTTTTCCTTTGATATTCCGGGGAGGGGGCTATGGCAAAAGGTGAAGTGACACTTACTTTAAGAATAAGCCTCGCCCTGTAATAATACCCCTCTTCTCGGACGTCCGAAATTACGATAAGCTTCTATTCACGGGAAGAAACCTGCAGAGCTTTAATTTTTCATCAAAGAACGTAACAGACCTCTACGGCTTGTTTCACATTGAAACATATCCACGTGGAAATGAGATATGGAAACAATTCGCTAGAGAACATCATATACCTTCAGCTGAAATAGGCAATTTACATACAGGAGAAAATGAGGTAGATCGCACTCACCTTGGTATCCAGGAGATTTTAAGGCCTCTCACTGCCTCCTCGAACTGTTGCTTGGGCTGAAAATTGCACAAAGAATTACTAATAGTAAATTCTTGAAAGATGATAGAGGGGTTTTCAATTGATTGTCGAAAGTAATCAGGCAATTACTTTGGTTTTGGTTTTGCTACGGTTTGAGATTGGCTGAGTAGTGTAACTGGTAAGTAATTAGTTTGGTTTTGGTTTTACGACACTCCACTGAAAACTGCTCTATACACACACGCACCTCAAACAAACAAAAAAACAAACTCCAGCGAAACAGTTAATTCAAACTGAGACTGAAGCCGTCACCTTACATCACTTAACCCTAATGATGATCAGAATATAATTTCTCCTCACAATATGAATATCATGTCAAGTGTGTTGCTTATGAGAAAGCAGGAACTTATCACAAAGACCGATTCCTTCAAAGTACAATCGAATTCCAGAACTTGCACTGAAGTAAACACGGCACGGCATCGGAGTAGGAGATCGAGCACGAGCAACGACAGACCTAGAGCGTGCGCTGGTCGGCAACAGGAGGAGTGAAGGCTGTGGGAGCGCAACTAGAGTAAAATTCGAAACTTAAGCTCTTTCTCGAATAACTAATGTCTAGATGTCCATAAATTCTTTCCTTGAACTGTACCTGCTTTTCTTCTGGTTTGTTCGTGGCAGCTTTATTGTTCTGTTTATTGGCTGACACAGGGACAATAAACTGGACTGGATACGTGCACTGTAACAATTATAAGCGTAACAGAAAAAAAGTTACCTTTCCCTCCGTAAAATTACAATTACAGTCTGAGCCCTACCACGAAAATCTCCTGAGCCCACGGTATCAGGGATGTTGCTAAGTAACATGACACGTGCGGATTACGACAAGCTCACGTGACAGTTTTCGGAAAAACTCGTCTTGATTTTGATTGGACAAAAGGAATCGGGAAGTCTTCGGGTCTTTCAGCTAGAATTCAACGGACACGGGGCTGTTTCTCTGCCAAATAGCTGAAAAAATTCCAAAAAGCTCCCTACGTACAATTTTCTTCCTCCAACTTTTTCTAGTACTACCACTATTTCTCTTCGTTTTTGACATCTCTTACACTATTTAAATTCAAAAATAAAACAAAAAGCTGAGATAAAAGTTTCGTTTAGTCGGTTCATGAATTAGTAAATAAATATCTTAACTGTCTGACCACTCCCCCCTGTGGGATTTTTCACGGCCAATGGAAACAAACAATGAAACAAATAACGCTAATGAACATAACATGGTTAAAACTCCCAGCTGGCAGGAGACAGACCAGTTGGCTATTTTACAACCGTGGCCAAGGAGTTGAACTCGGGTCTACCGGAAACAATCCCAGCTAGTGGCCAGAAAAGGACTTGATCCCGCGATCTCCGGATTTCAAGTCCGACGCCACAACCGCTCGGCAACGCTGCCTCCTCCTAGTGAATGCAAAACAAAGCAAAATACGAATTCCTATCCTTACCGCTTTTTTACCAGTCTCACTTTTCACGTAAGAAACTGTCCCCTTTAGAATGTGACCAGGCTTGGCAGCTTTGGGAATCCTGCGTTTGAGAAAAGGGGTTAAAGACCATAAACTTTAGAGTAAGATTATCAAAAAATCATGGTTATATCTTATGGGATACAAAGCGTGGCTGAAAAATTCTGTCTGCTTAGTTTTCCTGAAAAGTGCAATAATTTATTGACAACTGCAAACAATCTTCAGAAAAATGGCCATTGGGTTTAACAAGATTCTCAAAGCCATGGCGAAAATGACTTGGTTAAAACAGTAGGTAACATGGATTTCCTTCAACGCACTTTCATTCTAAATTTTACAGCAAACGTAAAAACCAATCCCAAAACAAAGGTTATCCGCTAAGACAAAGCCAATCATTGCGACAACTGTGTAATAGGCCAAACAGAACTCGAAGCTAAGCTATAACAAAACAAGGGCGGGAAAACATTTGACCAGTACCCAACACGAATAAAACAACCAGCTACAAGCTCGGGAGAACGTGTAGCCGGCAAAAAAGGCGCGAAACATGTGACCAGTAACAAGCGCGCATGAAACAACCAGCTGCAAGCGGCGGAAAAGGCGCGAAACAGGTGACAAGAGCAAGCGTGTAAGAATGTGTTAACGGTGGAAGGACGGGAAAGCGAGTGACCGGCAGCAAGAGCGGGAAAATTGATGCAAATTCAATTACAATCTGTTATAATTTTCCTCTTATTGGCCAACACAACATCTATGTCATCTTTGTTACGTATATTGCATGGCTTTTTTTATTGGAAGGTTGTTATAAAAGTGAGAAAATGCTAAACCGCTTACTTGTCATCCGCCACCGGCATAATGTAAACAGGACAGCTAGCGCCAGGACCCCGCGTGCATGAACTGAACTTGCCGGATTTCATGGAAGCAAGACGCGAGGAATGTGTTTCTAGAGTAATGGCGGGAGAGAGCTTCTGTTCTATTAATACAACCATGTCTTTGAGTTTCTCAAGTTGATCCTTGTTATCATGGCGAACCTGCAACGCCAGAAACACAAAATTAATTTACTCTGGTAAGGACTTAACTCACTTTCAATGAAACGCTTTTTACCAGCCTCAGCCTCATTTAAGATCACCTCATGTGTCTCCTACCTGAAGCTTAAGAACGTAGTCTCCCTTTTCTACCTTGACGGAGTACTAAAAAGAAAGAAAGAAAAAAAAGAAGAAAGCCCAACCAAATAATTAGCAACATAAGTCCTGAGTGATACAGGGCAAGTTTTGCTCAACAGTTCAAAGCTTTGAAAAGCAACTTTACAATCTACAAATTAAGTTGCCTAAAATTACGTCGTTGAGAGACAAAAAGTCCCTCTTTCTGCTTTTCAGGAAAACTTAGAGAGGCTGAGTCGACTCTACTCCACTCATCTCTTGAGAGGTCCATTGAATGAGTAGCAGTCGAGGGAGTCTCGATAAAACTCCTCGGCCACATGAAGGGCATCATGGGAAGGAAGAAGCAGAGAGAAAGACACTCCCTTCTATTTCTCCTTCCCATCACACCTCGCGTTCGCACTTCCATCGTTCATATTCCACGGAATTTCGAGACTCTTAATAATACCCCCAAAAATCTAAGGTTGCTTCAATAACAGTCTGTTGGAGGCGTTCTGTTAATTGGCGAGCAACGCGAAGAACGCACTAAATCCCTCGTCTTTTCTACTCGCCATTCTTCGTTGGAAAGTCTTCGTTAAGGAAATCTGCGTACCGCTGAACAGACTAACCGAAGGCCTGAAAGAGCCTACCCATTTGGAAGTGAACGTACAACAACTCGGCCTTAGTCTTACCCGGTCAGCAAATGCATCTCCGCTTCCCAGCATCCTCTTGTTTGAGTCGAAAATCATCCAGAGCTGAGACTCGTATTCAGATTCATACAACAGGTCCGACAAGTATGTGGCATTGGGGCTAACTTCACCTGCCTTGGACTAAAATGAAAAAACAAAAGAAGAAAGTTATCTCGCATTGCATATACTCAGAATACATCAAGTAAAACGTTTTTGGAGCCCAGTGGCTTGCCTTCGTAACGATGCGAAAAGGCGCTGCCTCTTTTATTGTTACACACCAGAAAGTGGTAATATTTGCACTTTCACAGACGCACCTGATGGAAATTGTAAGTGAGAGTCAGGGCATAGATTTGCCGTCCATTTGGCAGGACATCCCTTGAACCAAGCGGATTAATCTTGTGTTCTGAAGGCCTGAAACAAAGAGAATGTGAGCGATCAGGAAGCTGCCTCATCCGACTACGCAACAGTCACACAAGCTACCGTCACTCGACGCTATCAGTATGTAAATAGGAAAGCTGCTCGCTAAAAACACACGAAGAACGCTAATGTCTATTCAGCAGACCAGGCAAAAAAAAAAAAAAAAAAAAAAAAAACCGGCTAAAAAAGAGATTTACCACCGGGTAGAGGTTGACGATTGAACGACGAAAACAAAGATTGCAAACGCGTGCTGTTCATATTACTACGATTATCAGTTGAGTGAGGCGCGACGGAGCTTTGGTGACGAAGTTTTGGACTTGAAATTACGGTGTTGCACGGGCAACTTTCCTCGTTTCCAGTGGTAACAATACCGTCGCGCGCTTTGCTGCCAATGACGTCAAAGGCCGACAAGTTGCCACTGGAAACGGAGCCGGTTGCCCGTGACAACAACACAAGTTGAACGTTAAAACTCGGTCACGAACTTTCGTCGCGCCTTACTCAACTGATAATCGTAGCAATAAAGTAACCCAAGTTACCCCACGTAGAGCAAATGTTGCCCTATATTTAATTAGACTACAACTCATGGAAACGAAATACATGGAATACATAGATAACATGTTAACACTGCTAATAAAAAGAAAGTTAGCGATTGAATAGTCGAGTGAGTCCCTCGATACGAGCTTGTTAAAAAGGTCATAAAAATGTTGGTGAAAAGACAACAAGCCAGTAAACTACATACCTGACTAGCTGAGCGTGTGTTTTGAGTGACACTGCTGGTAAAATTTCCTCCTCTCTAAGGGCGGGTTTTACATCCACTCGGCAAACCTTTGACGTTTGCTATAATGGTAAAAATAAACTTCATATTGAATTACTTTCTAACAGCAGTGCATCTGAGGTACACACCAAGGGCAACAGATTTATTCAGACTCAAAGTGACGTACTTACCAATGTTATGTTTTTTTCGCTAGGTACGACTCCGTGAAATGTTACGCTTCTTTTGAGAGCACACTCTCCTAAACTTGCCCACCATCTTGCTGTACATAATTCTAACGTCTCACCACCCTAATGAGACAAGAATAAAAAAATATCTTAAACGAATTTTTTAAAAACAAAAAATTGGTCAAGCCCGGAAAACCGATCACAACTTGGCTTGGGCACGTTTTCCCGCGCTTGCAACTGCTTACACATCTTCACGCGACTGACTACCACTAGTTACATGTTTACCTGCGCATGCTACTGGTTGCTGTTTTCCCGCGCTCGCCACTGGTTAATGTTTTCCGGCGCATGCCGCTCGCTCCAAGTTTTCCCGCGCTTACAACTGGTTGATGCTACTAGTTACAAGCTTTACTCATACTATAACTGGTTACACGTTTTCTTACGCTTCCCATGTTTCCTCACGCTTTTACGCTTTAGTGATTGGCTTGTGATTGCTCTAGTTTAGATGTCACAAGATTCACCAGAAGACCGCTGCACAAGACAAAGTCAAAATTGTTCTAGTGATAGGATCAATAGCGTGGCGCAAAAATGACGTCACGAAAATGTAACCCCCGAGTGTAACTCAGACAAACAAATCAAGTGATGTGGGATCAAAAGATGGTCCATCGAGGAGCAGAGCTGTAACCCTCACAAGGAGCTGCTACCAGTCTCATATTACACATCTCTGACCTGGTATATAGACATATAAAATAGTTTTTACCTTCACTGCGAAACTCAAGGTTTTCTCTCCCAGTGGGGTAAGGGTGAAAAATTGTGAGTACTCGTGTTCCTTGTATGACGACAGAGGTGACAACTGTATGGCGTGAAGAAGAAAGCGACCATTGACTTCCTTTTCTAGTGACGACACTGAATATTCTGTTGATAACGAGAGAAAACAAATCAAACATTACCTCCGCAATACTGTGACGTTGAGGATCAAATCTTACAGATAGTTACTAAAAAAATAAAGTTGAATCAGCAAACGTGAATAATATTGCGTGACGTGACAAACCAAACTAAGCCGTTACTTGGGTTGTCACGCGCTGCACTGCACTGCATGGCAATGCAAAAGCGGCAGCGAATAGAACGTACATTAACGGAATCAAAAAGAGTTTTAACACATTGCTGTCAAAGCTTCTTCATTTACCGTGGAGTACGAAGGAAACAAACTCAGTATTTACCTCTAGGTCAGTTATAAAACACTTATTACGATGACCACTATTACCTGCCCACGTTGCTCCTTCCGGGACGTGAACAAAACTCCTGTGGACCTGTCCAGGCTTGAATTTCACCTCTTCCATCTCGTACACGTAATGGTTTTCATCACTTACACTAGGTAATACAACAATCAAAATAAACTTTTCAGTTCCCCGTGTAAAACCTTTTACTAGAAATAAACACAAATTCAATTTAATAGATTTACAATATCATCACATCCTGGTCTCATACACAAAGGAAGAAAGTTGGAGGTTACAATACAACCTAAATTTTAATTTCTAATGAAGCAGTAAGCCACCTGTTTGGTTTAATGACTGTAACGGGAACTCTGAAGAGAGGTCCGCGCTGCGGACAGCTGATTTCATAAGCGGACACCTAAAACAAAGTCGGAGGAATTTTTTAAAACAAGCCAACAATGAAACGTGCCGCTGTTTAAGTGACGCTCCTGCAAACCGGAGCAAAGTGTATTCGCAAAAAGGAAAAAAAAACAATTTCTACCATTATTCCAAGACCAAATTCTGTCTTTATTACAAAGATAACAACCGCACATGTAATTCAATGGAATACCGACACCTTGAATTTCCCACCTTTTGAACTGTCACGCATTAAATTTTGACACGCCAGGAAATAAGAAAATCAAAACAAGCACCCAAACGTGGCAAGTCTCAAGAGTAAAGAATCAGGCTGGGGGTAGTGGGGGAGATTGATTGGCGACTAAGAGTATCGCTAATCCCCACCTTCCCCCCTTCCCTAGATGGGTCCAACGTAGGTTGTTACTTCAAGCCTTCTATAAGGTTGCCGGCTAACAGTTCACTGGTGTCCAGAGTCCACTCGTTTTCCCAAGTGGAGGGAGGCACTGTGAGAGTAAAGGTGTCCAAGAACACAATTTAACGAACCTGACTGGGGTCAAGACCCTCGGGGTAACTGCATTTTACTCAGCTTATAAATAGCAAAACAAACAATTACCTCAGCATAGTGAACACCATGTGGCAAACCACGAGGATCAACTTTCACATTAAAACTGCGCACTGAAAGAAATGTTCATGGAGTAAACTTTAGTTGACAAAACTCGTTGAAAGTTAACACCAAGCGAACACATCGACAGACGCTCTTATCTGTTTAACCGAGCAAGACAGCAATGGCTTTTTTTCACAAATCAACAGTAAAACCCAAAATGGTTTTGCTTGTTTAGAACGGTTTTCATTTGAATGATTGGTTTGCATTACTTTGCTACATGATTGGCACAAAGATTTCGCGCCACTTTTTATCCAATCAAATTAGTAAAACCAACACCAATCATGACGCGTTCGCACTCGTTTTCCCGCGCTTTGCGTCAGCTACATATGTTTACTTTGGATTTTGATTGGTTCACTGTATTGCCTGTGTCTCCTGTGATTAGCTAGAGTGATTACTTTGGCTTTGGTTTTTACGACACTCAATTTAAAACCGCCATATCCGAATTTCTTGACGACAGTTTTGCTTACTGAATTTTCGCTACTTCATCGCAAGAGTAAAATGGCCAGATGACGTTTTATGACAGCCCTTAGGACACCACAGTAACTTGAACAAACCTGTGTTCATGAGGACAAGATGGTCCGGCACACTGACCCACGACACAGAACTGACCAAGCTCAGGCGGAGATTGAGGTTGAGTTTTTCATCGTTAGCTTCATGTTTCATGATATCGGAAAAATGGAGTAAAACATAACGACAATTAGAACACTGTATACATCTATGTATTTTAAAGCACAGAATTGTTGTCCAGACACAAATTGCATTAGTTCCCTGTACTCACCAACATCCTCATTATAGACTGTGGTCACAGACACACTTTCACTGAAGGGTTTACACAACTGACGAGATTCTCGGAGATAAATTCCTCTTTTACCCCCTGAACAGGAAATCTGAGGAAACAAAAAAACTCCATTTAAAAAAAAAAAAGATACTAAAAGAAAATGGAAAGATTGAAAGAATTCTGTAAATAACTGCATTTGATCACAAATAAATAAAGGGTTGCCTCAATAAATAATCTGTCGCCCATACGTATTATATGCCTATGATGGAAAATAATTAAAATCATAGCCCCTCATGGCAGAATTCGATAATCTAGCCTCGTATTACCACAATGCTTGCATGATCCCAGACAAACTGCATTGTTTAATATGCACATTCCAGTGTCAAAGGGACCCTGCGAGCAGAGGTCCCTTCGATCTTCCTAGAAAAGTCGAGAAAGATCGAAGGGACCTCTGCTCGCAGGGTATGTCAAAGGCAGCCTTCAGTTCCTTTAACTCATCATGTACGCAAGTCTTTTAGTCTCAGCTTTCTCCATTGTTCAAAGTATAATTAGCACAGTTTGGACTGTAGCCGTTCATTGGTCACTTTTAGGGAAATATATGTGCTGTCAGTGTGGATTAGATGTTCACTATGAAAAAGAAAAGCTGTATAAATATGATGAAAGATTACATGCGTATACAGCTTACCTGAAACCTAACATCTCTTTCAGGAACACTTGAAAATTCACTGCAAAACTCAAATGCCTTGTCAACCTAAAATGAAATACAAAATACAGTTATCCCTATTTAGGTCCCCTAACTAAAATTACAATCTAGAATTTAAAATTTTAAAATATCTATTACGTAAATAATTAACAATTTAAAATTTAAAAAATTGAAATATCTGCTAAGTAAATAATTGACAATCTAAAATTTAAAGATTTGAAATATCTATTATGTAAATAATTAACAGTCCAAAATTTAAAATCTAAAATATCTATGATATCTATAATATTAGGTATTGTGGCATATAATTAATGAATATTCATCCACTTTTTAAGGCTTGATTTGAACCTGTTTGCATTAATGTCGTTGATGTCGTGTCCCAACAAGTGGTTTGGCAAATTATTCCATTCCTTAATAATTCTAACAAAGAAGGAATACTTGAAGGCATTAATTCTTGCTGATTTCGTTTGGATCTTAAACGGATGGTTAGCTCTAGTGCTTTTGCTTCTACAACACTCAAAATAATCGTTAAAGTCTAAACCATTTAATCCGAACACTGGTCCTCCTTTTCAAATACTCTTTGTACTCTGTATTTGAATAAAGTATTATTATTATTACAACCTAAGAAATTCAAACTCTTAAAAAAATAAAAAACTGTATTTTTGAGAGGTCTAGGCATAGCGCTCAAAATTAAAACATACTGATTTCCGTTTCACAACATCTGTAAGATTGGCAAAGATCTTGCAACGGGAAAGAGCCACAAACAGCTTTCATCAAGTCTCCGATATTACAATAAATTGCAAAAAATGTACCAAATCAACTGCTCTTGAAATAGGCTCTGACTTAGTTTTCTTTTAAAAACAACCTTCCACATTTTTTAAAACGTTGCATGTACTTAGTAGTCAAAGCAGTGTACTTCAAAATGTAACAAAATTGATACACTATTACTAAGAAGATTTAAAAAACATTAGCCTTACTAAAAATCCTCAAATACAGATTTCTTGCTGTGGTTATGTATTTCACCAATACGGCATACAATCAAAGGCAAGGAGTTATACTGAACGTCAATAGCACAGACTGAGTGACCACATTGTTTCGTCTAAAATATTATACATTTTGACCTAGAAAGATAACATGACTGTACATCTTCAACGTACCTGAAGAAGGCCATGTCCCTGAGTTAGTCTATCAAGTCCTGTAAAAAAAATCGCCAGTCAGCTGATTGTTGCTGAAAATACTGCTTCAAGTGTCGCATTTGGTGATAGACATTTCTTTTTTAGGTAAGTGTACTCTGTTAGTAAAGGGTTATCCAAGCTGAACTAAAGCAATTCAACACATTGACAAAATTTTTATTATTTATTATCATTACAACTTTAAGGTTTCTTGTAATCGATCTAACTGTTCTTTCTGAATTTTCAGTGGCTTATTGATGTGGAATTTTGCACTTAATAATATTATTGACAAGTTAATTTCAAATCTCTGACTGTATAATGTCATGAATATCTCAAAATGACGACTTCCGTTCATTCTAAGGATAAACATGATAACTCTGTAGCTTTTTATTTTGATCCTTAAGAATGAATTGAAAAGTTCTCTCTTGATTTTAGATCTGACACCCCTGTATCCTTTGTAGCCATTAAAAGAGTCACCACACAACTTGTAACCACCAGATACTGGCTACCAAAGGGATTAAAAGATATGACAAGACACATCATTTGATCATCACACTGTAGACCCAATATCATGCACATGCATGTATGAGCAAGAACCCCAAGTAGTGTAGCAGCTCCTGTAAGCTTGTAATTCTTTTTGTCGTCATTGCAGCAGCTGTTATTGTTTTGGAGCTAGGGGGCATTGTTTCTGCCGTTTGTTCTATTGTCCTCTCAAAGGGTTTCAAGCCATTCATGTGAGACCTTACGAGAGCTGCAACAAGTCCCATATAAAAAGGGCAGGCGTCCTCATCAGAAGTTTTGACAAGAAACTTTAAGAGGTAAGAAGACCCAGTTGTGTGGGCATGGCTTTAAATATTTTCCTCCCCTAAGAGGTACCAATTCTAAGGCAACACATTAACTGACACTGACTTTTTTCAACTCAATATCCTAAAATGTACCGTGAAAGCTCCTGCTGTGGACCTTTTGAGGCTGAACACCCCAAGAGGCACTAACACCACCTTTTTAAGAGGCCCTGCACCTAAGAAACGACGGATGATTTCCGGCTAAAAAATAAAATCGGCCGATTTTTATCTCTCAAGTAGAGGTTACCGAATACTATTTAAAAATGAATTTCTTTTGTTTCAGTTTCGCTTTAAACCAAAAATATCGAGCCGCAAAGTTTTTCCGTCTGAAAGCAGCAAAATCAGGCCGAAAATAAGCCCCCGCAAAAAACTGTTTAGAAATTACTACCGCAACGCAAAATAATGAGAAAACTACACAGTGTTGAAGAAAAAGGCCTTTTAATGCAATATCATTCGATAAACATCAAAAAACTGCCGAAGCGATTAACAAATAAAGTTTCAAATATTGCATACTAAATTAGATGGAGCGTTGGAGCTGATTTTAAAATAATTATTTCTCAAAAGTTCAACGCTTTTGAAAGCAATCACAGTGATGAATGAGACATTGGAGGGATACAAATCACGTTTCTGGAAAAACATTTTTCGGCCAAAGTATATTGACCTTGTACAAAGCGTTCAAAGTTACCGTGTTCACCGTTATCCTGCTACTTCGGCGAAACGCTTCTCTTTTGCCAATACGGCCGTGGATAGCGTGGTAAACGCCACTTTAAACCTTGCTAGGCATTCAGAGACTATCCTGAGTAGAAGGATGTAGAATTGAAAGAGAAAGGAAGATGAAAAATACGCAGAAGAAGAAAATAACTCGAAATTACCATCTGCTAACGAAAGTTGAATCTGGAAAATGTCGTCGCCTAACAGCGGCCAGTGACGTCATTGGTCACGTAAAGGTCGCAAGAGCGTGGGAAAACGAGTCTGCAATGTCCTTTCGGGCGGTCAGCGGCTAGAGATCCAGTCGTGACCCCATAACTCAGATCACGCTGCGACCAAAACGGTGTGGCGGTTGGGGAAGTTTTTCTTTTTGAGTGACCATCATTTGTGAAAAATAACATAACATTGTTCCACTAAACGTTTTCTGGCCGGGAAAAATTGTTTTCCTATTTGTGCATTCGTTTGGATTCCACCGCTATTGATACAAATAACGTCAATGGCCGCTGTCACGCGACGACATTTTCCAGATTCAACTTTCGTTAGCAGATGGTAATTTCGAGTTATTTTCTTTTTCTGTGTATTTTTCATCTTCCTTACTCTCTTAATTCTACTTCCTTCTACTTAGGACGGTCTTTGAATGCCTAGCAAGGTTTAAAGTGGCGTTTAACACGCTATCCACGGCCGTATTGGCAAAAGAGAAGCGTTTCGCCGAAGTAGCAGGATAACGGTAAAAACGGTAAAAACGGTAACTTTGAACGCTTTGTACAAGGTCAATATACTTTGGCCGAAAAATGTTTTTCCAGAAACGTGATTTGTATCCCTCCAATGTCTCATTCATCACTGTGATTGCTTTCAAAAGCGTTGAACTTTTGAGAAATAATTATTTTAAAATCAGCTCCAACGCTCCATCTAATTTAGTATGCAATATTTGAAACTTTATTTGTTAATCGCTTCGGCAGTTTTTTGATGTTTATCGAATGATATTGCATTAAAAGGCCTTTTTCTTCAACACTGTGTAGTTTTCTCATTATTTTGCGTTGCGGTAGTAATTTCTAAACAGTTTTTTGCGGGGGCTTATTTTCGGCCTGATTTTGCTGCTTTCAGACGGAAAAACTTTGCGGCTCGATATTTTTGGTTTAAAGCGAAACTGAAACAAAAGAAATTCATTTTTAAATAGTATTCGGTAACCTCTACTTGAGAGATAAAAATCGGCCGATTTTATTTTTTAGCCGGAAATCATCGGTCGTTTCTTAGGCGCAGGGCCTCTTAACCCCTAAAAGGTACAACAAACACCCCTGTCCTTTTTTATGGGAGTCACCCCAGGGGAAGAACTTTGCTCAACAAAAATACAATTTTAGAACATATTCTTTACTAGGGACAGTCCAGTGGCAGAAGTTAAAAATAAATATGAGTAAAAACATTTCACTATACCTTCCACATGCAGAGCTGTATTTTCCAGTGCTCTGCGAATGCTGTTTAAAGAATAAATGGTGCATTTTGATTACTTTAAAGGACTGACACTCTTCATTTAAAAGAGGAAACACTTGGGTCAACATGATTTCAGAAAAAGAGAAAGCTTTGAGATTCAATTGAACATTTAACAGTCAACATAATGCAAGTATGGGTAAAGAGAGATGTGTGTTAAAAAGCCTACAAATGACTATCAGCTTGCTGGGAATAAAACAGAGAAGAAAAAATGACATAGGTCTCACCTGTGAGGCGAGTAAGGGATGCTATTTGCTTTAAGACCAGAGAGCAAAAGTGCTGGAAAACAAAACAAAAAATCATTCATTTGTTAAATTGTTTTGGTCTGAAAGGGTTAGGAAATGTTCACTACAGTGCTGTAAGTATCTTTAGAATGAATGCTATTTTTCACTGTAGTCTGTAGTCTTCATACCAATTCCTCCACATGCATTTGGTGAAGACATTGATGTCCCATTCATCAATTGTGTTCCTCTTAGCGTCCAGTTGGGTACGGCAGCTATAGCACCACCCGGAGCACTTATATTGACACCTAGAGAGCCATCTGTCCTGTAAGTTACACATGAAAGATCAGTGGTTATTAGAAATCAGCTTGCATCATTTCATGTTTCATTGACTTTAACACTAAGTTATTCCATTCTAGACAAGAGGGAGAGTGTATATACATTGTACTGTGGTTTGCTTATTAGCAACAGTCCATGGCTCGAAAAAAGTGCCGTCTGGTCATCCGGGACAAGTAGATTCTCTTTCTGGGCAAGTAACATTTCACTCTCATTTGCCTATTAGGCAAAAGATCAGGCAAGTCTTGTGCCAACTAAATCATTAAGAAAGGCAAACTAAACTTGCACAAGGCAAGCAAAAATTTAGAGCTACTTGTCCCAAGGGCAAGCTGGAATTCAAGATTTTTTTTAGTTCTGAGCACTAGATAACTGGCAATTCAAGCAGTTATGAAAAGAAGATAAGATACGAAAGACAAGACCTTAGGTGCTTGATGCCTATAGCAAGAAACAACTAGTCAGAGTTTTGTTATCCTCCCCTCCCCCCAATGAACCAGAAGCCAGTCCATTCTAGCTATGGTGTTACTTCTTCAGCATGTCAAGTTGCCCATGGGAAGCAGTTTTTCAATACCAATTTACACTCTTGGGCGATGTAGTGCAACTAGTAAAATGCTCTGTCCAAAAACACTATAAATAGCCCCTGCAGTCCAAACCTCTTACTCATAGAGGGTAGAGGTAGGGGTATGTCTGTGTTTAAGCCTAGTGACTCATCAGTTGCTTATCTCTGTTTTTGGCCGTATGAAGCAACAAGGAGTATTTCTACTCCCCACCTCCCCAGATGGGATGCAAGCCTATCATAGTACTACCCCAAGCATTAAGTTTGTGGGTACTGCGAATATAGGCACTGTCCTGCCCAAGAACACAGCCTCTGAACTGCAGCTCACAGATCATTTGGCCACCCTACCCACCACAAGAAAGAAGGAATCATGCGTACTAAAGGCATTTGCAGCTGAGTGTCAATTGATACCCTTGACTGACTCACGATCGACCTTTGATCAGCATCTTAATCAACACTTAATTGACATTCCGATCGATACTTGGTTGACACTCGGTCGGCATCTCACTTGACACTTCATTGACATTAGATCAACAGTTGGTCAATAGTCTGCCATGTGGACTGATTCATATGCATCGATCAACAATTAGTCGACTCTTGACCCACTGTCAAACAAGATGTACATTTTGTGTCAATCAAGTGTCAACGGAGGTTTTGAGGAGTGTCAATTGAGCATTGATTGAGTGTCAATCGAGGGTCGATTGAGGGTATCAATCAACACTTGACTATGGATGTCTTTAGTAAAAAAGTATCCAAAAGAAGTATGAAAACCCAAGCTCCTTACGTGGGACCTCTTGATGACCATGTGTACTGATTTCCTGGAAGTTTTTCAAGCAAAGAGTATTCAGCAGCCATCATGTCTGGGGACACATATGCACCAACACCTGAAAAGCCAAACAACATGCAATAAGCCTGATCACTAACACAATGGTGGCTGATAGCTTAATAACAGAACTTTGGTTTGATAGATAGTACATTGTAAATAGTAAAAGCCTTGCTTACAAAGTCACTATACTGTGATTCCACACTTATATAACAATATGACCAAACTGTCTTTCCAGGGAGTTGAGCTTGTCACAGGCTCTTTTTGGGCTCTTAGGATTTCTCTGATTTCTCTTACTTATATGCCCAGTTTGTCTGCAAAAACCAACACTTCTGATCTGGAAAATTAAACTTGTACTTGTTTTTGGCAACATCCAGATTGGATTATGGTCAGACAGATAACTCTAAAAGATTAGGCAGCATGCAAATATGTGTGTGTACATGCCATACATATTGCCTCAAAAGAGAACTTTACTATCCAATGGTGAGATTTTCACTGCCAAGGATTTCTGTAGCTTGCTTGTTCTCAGCCGACTGATGCTTAAGACAAACCAAGTTTAGTTGAAAATGAAACCCTAGCTCTTGCACAAAAATGATGACTTTTTGAATGACATCTTGGTATGATCAGAAAAAGGTATCCTTTTAGTCTGCTGGGTGAATTCTTGGCATTGTGAACAAACCTCAATGGTCTTTGCTTATTTATCACAACTGTGAGGACCAGATACGATCTTGTTTCTAAGGTTTTCAACTTATTTGATAATTATCAATCAATATCTGGTTGTAATCTTAACTAGACCTTCTCTTCTTTGTGAGATACTTCATCTTACTAGTAAGCAAAATGCTGTTTTGAATTTTTACCAATAAGAGACTCTGCAGTGCCGCCTGGACATCCAACTGTGGAGAGAGCAGGGCCGTTGTTACCAGCGCTAGCCACAAATATCACTTTGTGTTTATCCACAAGTTCATTCATCATTTCAATAATACGTCTGAAATATGAAGACAACCGACAAGAAATTAGCCACACATGATCCACATTTAGTATCACAAAATTTATGAAACAACATAACCAGCAGCAGCAGTGTTAACATGGTAGGCAAAGGTAAAGTCTGTATATGAGGCAAGTGGCCAATCAGGCTGGAGCTTTTCCCGGTTTCTGTAGCATGAAACAACTAGGAATATTTCTACTCCCCCCTGGATGGGATGCTAGTCCATCACAGGGTTACCCACAGCTTATATTTAATTCACCGGTACCCATTTATACACCTGGGTGGAGAGAAGCATTGAGAGAGTATAGTGTCTTGTCCAAGAACACAACACCATGACCCTGGTCAGGGCTTGAACCC
This sequence comes from Orbicella franksi, assembly GCF_964199315.1. NCBI lineage: Eukaryota > Metazoa > Cnidaria > Anthozoa > Scleractinia > Merulinidae > Orbicella > Orbicella franksi. The sequence continues at coordinate 7,123,154 of NC_138151.1, forward strand.
AAACTTCTCAATCTGGAGACAAGGGCACTAACCATGAGACTACCGTGCTTCTCCCCATTTTAACATAAATACATGCAATGGGACAAGACCAATCAGTTCTGCAGACATCACATAACAAATCCCTTTACACAATTTACTAGATAAATGTTTTGGCATTTTAACAAATCCTGTCCCATCACCCTGCTGGTACATGTGCACCGTTTCAGCAGCATGTCCAGTAGCCACAAAGAGCTCTGACTGACAAACGATTATGTGGTTAAGAAAAGGAAGAAACTGAAAAATCAAAATTAACCACTCCTTACCCTGAGTTAGGCCAATGACTTGCCTCTCCATAACTCATGTTGATTAGATCACATTTATACTGATGAACTGCAATCAACTAAAAGCAATGTTCTCAGACATTATTCAATTAAATAGCTGATCACCAAACAGAGACAGGGACCAGAAACAGACCCAAAGAAAGCCAATCTACTCACCCCTCTAATCATGGAAGCTCCAGTTTCCATCGTTTGTAGCCTTGTATCCCCAATCTTCACTGACAGAATCTGAAGAAAAATAATTATTTCATAGTAATTGCGGTCCAATCATAACACAGAAGTAGGTCTTGCCACTTGCACTACTATAGCACGTAAGTTACAAGATAGAATGACGTTACAGGTAAACAAAGATCATTTATGAAGAATTGCAGGGGACATGTGCTTTGCAGTGCTCTACCAACACGGACAGCTGACTATAATGCATGTTACTGCAGAAGTGTCGAGCTATGTTAATTAATACACTGCAGTGATATAAAGGTCATATAATACTATCAACACACCTGAGCCCCTGGAGCAATGCCAATCAGCCCTGGATCATCTGGGCAATAACCCGCTGCTATGCTGGCCACATGGGTGCCATGAGCACCTGCAGCACAATGACAGGGACATTATATTCAATCAACTTTAAAATCAAACTGCTCACAAACAGATTTATCTTGAATAAAAATATACCAAATATACCTCCATTAGCAACAATAGAGAGTATTTTGCCTTCTTCATAAATGTTGACGCTGTAGTTGAACAAATCTAAAAGATATATGAGAAGAATAACTCACTGTAAAGTCAGAAATATTTATTCATTTATTTGCTTATTTAATATTCTTATTGTAGCTGTTAAAAAGAATGTTAATCTTAAGGTTTTACATTATATTAATAGCTTTTAGAACTTAGTCTTGGCATACAACCCTGCTAAGTTATAAATAAGACAAATGGAGTATATCTATATCCCCCTGGATGCAATGCTAGTCCATCGCGGGGCTACCCCCAGCATTACATACACCGGTACTCATTTATACACCTGGGTGGAGAGAGGCACTGTGAGAGTACAGTGTCTTTACCAAGAACACAACACGATGTCCCTAACCAGGGCTCTAACCCGGACCGCTCGATCCCGAGACGAGCACACTAACCATGAGGCCAACGCACCTCTGACACTTAAAAAGAGAACCCCCTTAATTTAAAATAACTAATTGTAATTTATTGCATAGGCCTGTATGACACGAAAAGGGCTAAAGCTACAAATGTCTCTGCATGCATGTCATGCCTAAAACACTAAACAACAGAAGGTTATAAATATAACAGTTATATTTATTTATTTACCTTCTTTTCCAAATGTAGCATATTGTCCAGAATCCCTGTAGTTTGACAACACAGTACAGCTGGCCAGATCTCCACTTTCAGACGTGTCAACACAAGCTCTGTTGATGGTACAGAAAGGTTGAGTTTCTTGATATCTAATTAGCAGCATTAAGCCCCTGGGAGACTCACTTTCAGTTTGCCAATGTACAGTACCTAAGTGAAGCACTATTTTTTAATTATTAATAGACAAAATGACATGCAATGGAGATCACAAAATAGGGTAAAGTCAGCTTTCTTGAAGCTTACATAAAAGTGGCCTAATAACCAAGCCAAAACTATAAATTTTGGGAAATTCAGAATTAGCTGACTAGTAGCACTGCTAGTATCTTCTGATTCACACTAATATTAATCATTTCACTACCACAATCCTCACTGAAACAAAAATGAAATTCTCTAAATAAATTTTTAGGAAACGCAAATACTGTGCAAGACATTAAAAAAATAAGATTACACTATGATATCATAAGGGGCTGATGCCATTTACAACACCTTGAAGTAAAAAAAAAAGAATGATATATTCCAGTCCTGAGTATATTTAGAATTGCCATGATTATCAATTGCTACCTCCATGTGTGTCCATCATGAAACACGACACAGTCAAACACAGGACCTGTGTCAGCATAATTTTTATCAAGACTGGTGAGCATTTCCACTTGTGCTTGAAGATCTTCCCTGATTAGTTTCTCTTGCTAAATAAACAGAATAAAAGAACCTTTACAATAAAATGCCATTATTTTTCCAGAACTGTCTTTGGTTTTTCAAACTCAGGCATGTTGAATTTGTCCATGGAGTGTATTTCAACATTGAAAAGGGGGAGAGGGTGCTTTGGCTATCAACAAAAAGATGCTTTTTGAAATTACGGAAGGACGCCGATAGAAAGCGCTCGTTTTGCTCAAATACGTGTCAACACTTTTGTCCATGATTGAAGGCTACTGATCACTTTTGTAAAAGAAATAAATTTATTTACACTACTGTCAATTCAGTTGGCAAGGCATACAAAGTTCAAGATGACAACTTTACCACTGATGGATTAGGGTGTTCAGCATCCCACTGATCCAGCCTTCGTGTTGCTTCAGCAATGCATACATGGTGAGGTGGATCCCACAGTTTCTCGCGTCTCTCTTTCTACAAGTTCAAGAAAAGGATTATTGTAAATAGTTACCATTAATAATGATTAGTTCTTTTGTTTTGTTTTTGGTTTAGGCACTCTTTTGTTGTAGCACTCCTGAGTATGCATGGGCATCAAGGAATGGACCTTTTTACAGATGTCACACAATATCAACAATTTTTAGTATTTTGCAAATATAGAAACAATCACCTCCATAGTTCAATTTACCTTCGCCAAATTTAGTAAATCAACAAAGTTTTATAAGAGTCCATTGCAAACTCACAAAAATATGGAACCCCAAACTTACAAGGAAATGTCTGGTAGGGGGCAAGCGTTGTCCCCCTGGCATACATTTCTCTATAGCAATTGGCCGGTTAGGGGTCCCATATTTTTATGCGTTTGCAACAGATTCTAATGAAACTTCAAATATTTACTAATTCAGCAGGATAAATTGAGTAGTGCGGTTTAGTTTTTGTTTGAATTAAAAAATCAGAAAAGTGCACATCATGCCATTCAGTAAAAACTGGTCCATTGCTGGAGAAAGCTATAGATGGGGTAAGAGAGGTGAGGGAGGAAACCTGTAGGGGATTAGCATCCCAGCAAGGAGGATTGCCAACATTCTTAGCTGCTTCATGCTACAGTTTCCATGTAAATAATTGCAGGATCAATACATTGCAGGACTAAATCAAGGAGGAATATTTTTAGCAGATTCCTTGAACAGTCAATGGAAACGAAAAATGGTTTGAGAAATCAGAAGTTCAGGGTATTGAAGGTGGCATCACTGACGTATCAAACGACTGAAACTGAAAATGGTTTCTAAAACTCATCCCAAGGGAGCCTAGAATTGGTTCAAGTTTAACAGAGTTTTAAGTTTGGGAATTTGGGATTCCACCCCATAACCAATAAACTCTCAAAGGTGATTGCATGTGACAACAGAAAGAATGAACAGGGCTCTTAGTTTTAGGCAAAGCTGTCAATGACTTACCACACGTCTCCCTTTTAGCCCGCCTGGAAATAAACTGTATGCACTCTTGACACCAATAAAAAACTTCCCAGAAGGATTTTCCCAGTCATCCGGAACCTGTTTATAAATATAGATCCCCACATTGGAATAATAGTTAAACAAATTAATCCATTTTGACAGGAAACAAAGAAATAAAGGCAAAGACTATCATAGATGAGGCACAAACCTGAAGCTTCCTGCCTGTCACTCCAGTAAGGCAACCATCCACTGCTTCACAAACTGTTGAAGTATCAACATCACCACTACCACTGGCATCAATCAGATCAACAATCTTACGTCGTCCATCAGGAGTTTCCTTCAAAATTAATATAGGTAGAAATTGCGACTATAATTTTAATTGCCATGTACCTTTTGAGTATAACTAAATTTCAGAAATCACCCAAACATTCAGCATTCAGGATTTCTCCCTGAATTGTACTCCACTCAGTCCAATTACTGTTACTTACAAAAGAATCTATAATAATTATAGATGGCAATAATTGTAGATAATTACTGTACATGGAGTAGCCATTTATGAATAGGGTGTATTCACACATCCTCTCCACTCAGGATCTACTTGTAGGTCAACACGTTTTGTCAAAGTAAGTTTAATTCCACGGGCAGTCATGTCATTCTTTTTGTCAAGCTACAATTCCGGACAAAAAACTTGGGACACCAAGCAAGTTCTCCCCTTCCTCCACTTACAATTTTGATAATCAGGTGGCTTTTTCCCATTTTGTTGAAAAATGTGACATTTTCCAACATTGATTAGAGGGGATGGGGCATATGTGATCCATCTCAAGCGTCCCAACTAATTTTGTCTGGGATTGTAGTCAAGATGGCCATGTTATGGCTCAGTAAAATACCGTAAATGGCATTCTCATACAAGAGGTAAGACTAAGACATACATATTATTAACCAAGTACAAGGGCCATACTGGGAGAATGTCAGCCCAGGGTCTTAATGGTATGGATCAAGCGTAGTGAGGTCCATAGGGGAAAGACCAAGGACCAATATAATTTCCCTCATTCCAGTCCTAAATAAGCTTGGTTAAAAAGAGATTTGAAACATGGGTTTATGATTAATCATAAACTGTAGAAATCTTTCCCACTTCATCACTAGTCTTAGAAAATATTGGACTGATATTTAAACATTCTGATTGGTTGATCTTTTAGTTATGCAATACAGTAATCCAACAGTAGCCCCTAAACCGAGTACTACTAGTCCAAACAAATCCCAGCCTGTCACTTTGCCCAACTGTAAATCTCCAGTCAGGCTGAAAAAAAAAGGAAAATTGGAAATACCTTTGAAGTAGATCACTGATATGGTAAAGAAAGCCAGATTATATCGGCTTGAAAACTCAACGTTAAGCTTAGAAAGCAAAAACTCACTTGCAAACCAGGAGCTCCTGGGTCAACACCCGTATCAAAAACAGCGATGACAATCCCACGACCATCGTACTCGGGATATTTAGCCAGATATCGATCAGCGCCGGTTTCTCGCTTTGGTAAAAGTCCATGAACCGGGAACTCACCAGTATTGATGGCCGCCATCTTGGAACAGCTACACTATCGGAAACTACCGCTGAACCGGTGCGAATAAAATACTAATAGGGAGAGGGTAAGTTCCTTTCTTTGTTTTGCAACTTTCCAAAGGACGATATTCCTTCCTTCGGTGTAAAAGGGTGCATTATTTTAATTAATTTATCTATTTTTTGAATAGGAAAACCTCATTTGTATTTTAAAGGACTAATAATTAGAGAAAAAGGCAACGAAACCTTTACGTCATTATCCCACTCCACTCCAAGACAAAATTTTGCTTTCGCCTTATTTCGCGCGACCAAAGATGGCGGGTGATGTGAAAAGCGATGACTAAAGTGTTTTTTGAAATTGAACGAAATTCAATACAAAATTTACACGTCAGTCGCAGATATCATGATGTAAACACTCCGATTGTCAAAGTGACGATTCAAATCTCCGTGTTTGTGCAAAAAGAGAAAACTTTGTGATCGGTCGAAGGAAAAGTCTTGCAATTTGTGAGATCGACCATGTTTCAACGTCGTAGAAGAGGTCCTGGTATCGGTCTGTTATTATTAATCAGCCAGCTATACAACATCGGGTTCAACAGGATTCCTCCAGTGACACTCTCGTTTATCGGTATAAACGTCGCAGTTTATCTTCAGCTATTGAAAAGTCTTCCACCTCTTGGGAAAGCTTGTGTCAGTGCTCATCACGTCTGGTTTCATGGCGACTGGAAGCGTCTCATTCTCGCTGCATTTTACCACTTGGACGACTTCCATCTGTACTACAACATGGCTTCGTTCGTTTGGAAAGGCATGTCACTTGAAAGAAGAATGGGAAGCTCAAGATTCTTGTACGTCTTGGCAGTGTTTACCGCCTTAACAAACACGGTGCTGGTTGCACTGGACATTGCTCTGGCGAACATAACAGAAGATTACTCGTACATTTACACTTGTGCTGCAGGATTTTCAGGAGTTATATTCGCCCTGAAAGTTCTTACAACTTACCACCTACCCTCTGGTGTATCTATGGTGATGGGTATGTTCCCCGTACCCATGAGATGGGCTTGCTGGGTCGAGTTGATTGTGATTCAGCTGTTAGTCCCTCATGCCTCATTTACTGGTCATCTGGCAGGTATTCTTGTTGGAATGATGTACGTGAAAGGTCCTCTGAAGTATTTCATGGATAAAGTCAGTGGTGCAGGTGGGTGTCTCCTATTATTATAGTGTTTGCAGTAACGTTTTCAGCAAGCATTGTATTCCAGTAGATAGGAGTGAAAAGATGGCCCAGGGTGCATTCTGCCAGACTTTCATGTCGAAGATACCCTCAAGGCTTTTTAAATTCCACACCACATGCCTGGCAAGCGACCAAAGTGCCATGCCGAAGAATGCTATTTTAAAAATGCTGCCGGTAACCCAAAGCAGGTGGGAAAATTTGGACTCATGTGGATGGTATAACATGTGTGTTATCAGCCAGGATATGGGGGATAAAGAAAAGTTAAGAGGCCATTGTTATCAGGCCAAGTCACATTGCATAATTTAGCATTTATATGCCAGAACCAGCAAATATAAATGTGTACACGGCTATATGCCAAAAACTCCAACTGCTCAGTAGAACGCTGCTAGCTTTTAAAGGCTGTGCCAAAGATCGTCGGCATAACCTACACTGAATGCACCCTGGAAGATAGCACAAGGTGTTTATTATAGACCTTGTTTACTTAGTGTAATAAGCACTCAAGGGAAACAGTGAGTTTTTTTCCCTGAGGCCCTCAGTGTTTGCCGAGGGGAAAACTGAGGTCGAGGGGAAACAAAACTCACTGTTTCCCGCATGACCAGTTAATGATAATTTCAAAATTATCTAGAACTGTCTAGTACACCGAACGATCTTAAACTCTTCTCAAACTCAAGATGTAACGCTGGTGATCAATTCAAGAAGAAAATAGGACAATTATCCATCCTGGCTTATGTTCTTCAAAATACACAAAACTTTGTTATTTCACGTTGTTGTTTTGCATAGGATGGCTATGAAATGTACAAAGATTTATAAGGCACGTGCACAGCCATTGTTCTGCTCATTAAACCATTTGTTTGGTGACATTCTTGTTGCCCTTGGCATCGTGGTTTGCTCAAGCTCGCTAATATATATTGCATGATAGACTCTTCTCTAATTTGGTTTCTAGTAAAGGAAAGGGCAATAATGTTCTTTTTGAAAGTGTGCTTCCTGCTATCTTTCAGGCTCTGTAGTGACAAGAGGAATGAGACGTTCCTATACCTATCATGCCGGAACAACAGGTAATTTACTGGCTTGTCTTGTGGTCCTCTTCCATGCAAAACAGGAAGATTGATTTTTCCAGTGGGCATGAGAACTTAAGGCTCAGTTCAGATGCTGAACTTTTCATGAGCCACACTTAATTTCAATTTGGACCGACCCTAATTATCAAAAGTACGCCTGACATCAAACTTAATTTGCTGAACTTAATTTAGTTTGAACCACATCATTTCGAAATGTCACTAATCTTCAGGCAAAGTGTAAACTGCTTGTAAAATATGTTATAACAATTTATTTATGCATTAGGTTTGGAACATGAAAAGTTTGGTGTCTGAATTTAAGCTGTTCCAAAGCCAAATTTCCCAGCTGAGCTAGGCAGGAAGAATGGCTGACCCATTCCAAATTTAAACAGCTGTTCTTAACTGATTCCGACACCAAACTTTTCATGTACTTAATTCAACGTATTAGGTTAGGCTCGTGAAATGTTTGGCATCTGAACTGGGCCTAACGCTTAACGCTACGTCTTCTGTCAGATTAGCAATCCCATTTTCCCTACCCAGAAAAAAAAGATTCTTTGTAATATCCCTGTTTTTTGAGCATATTCCTCTGATTAGGTGAGGGGTCAGCCCCAAGAGGGAAGTGGGTGATAAGTGCATTAAACTGGGAAAGTAATATTGTTGAGAATGGTATTGACATTTGATTCTTGAGGTCATAGAAACTAGTAAACTTGCTCAAAAAGACATGTAGTTAGAAAGTACATGAAACAAAGTTAGTGCAAGAATGAGACCAAAACATTTGGATGGTGACAAAGTAAAAACTCTCACAAACCAAAGAATTCTCATAAACCTGTTGTCACCCTTGATCATATTGTAAATTTTATTTTAGCTGTGGTTCTAATAGCATGCAAACGCAGATGTATTTCCGGCTGTCACTTGTCTCCACCAAAAATAACTTATTTTCAGCGGAGACGAGCGACAACCAGAAATATGTCTCCTTCACAGGCTATGGTTCCAAACATTGCTGGGGGTTTTTTGGTACTCTTTCTGTGTTACCGTTATTTTATTCAGTGAGTTCTAAAGTAATTGGACAAACTACAGGAGTTTTTAACCCAGTTCTGGCCCCCTCTCTGTCATGCGACACTACACTATCAGAGTATGGGGAGAGAGGACCTTCTCTCCCGATACCGTAGGATTGCGTGACAGAGGGAGGGCCAGTCCTGGACTACAGATGTTTTCATGTGCTCTAAACCTTTTAGTGGGAATGATCAGTTCTTATCGCCTGTGCTCTTTCTCCACAGGTGGAAGGCAGAGAACTCCAAATGACTCTGATTCAGATGAAGAACTCAGAGCAGCCATTAGAGCAAGCCTCCAGGAAACACACATGAATCGATCACCCACTCTAGAGGACTATGATCCCGGGATACAGTCTGCGATTAGAGAAAGCCTTGATAGTGCTGGAGGGGAGCCTTCTAGATGGTCCAATGATCAAAGGCCTCGAAGAGGTGGGCCATCCTCAGTACCCCCGCCATATCCCGCACGAGACGAGGGTCTGTCCAATCCCCGGTCAACCACTCCTGGTGGTGCGACATCGCAATCTCCACCCTACCCACAGACAGGAGGCCTTTATCCCAGGCTCCTCGACCCTCCGTCTTACACAGATGCGACATTTTCGCGATCTCCACCCTACCCTTCACAGGGGGGAGGATTGTATTCCACAGGCCCAGAACCCTCAGCTCCTTCAGCGGAACACGTCGTTAACGGACACCCAGGGAGTTCGTTGCCATACCCCACGGAAAGCCAAAGTTCCTTGGACGAAATCCGGAGAAGAAGAATTCAACGATTTGAAAGATAGGCCTTAGTTTAAAATTCACCTTTACAGGCTTCATTGCGTGTATTGCAATAATTTTGTTGGACAAGAGGAATTTTCTGATGACGTTCTCAGAAACGGCCGTTTTCACATCTCGGCGCTATCAAAGACCTTTTCTTTACATCATCTATGTTCAAAAATACCTTAAGTGGGCTGTAATTGACTGATGGAAACTAAAAGGGATCCTATTCTCGGCCAGCTGTAATTTTCATTCGTTTTTACATAATTTAAAAAGGGAGACTGTAATGGCCGATCGAGGATGACGATTGTTTTTGCCGAAATCGTTGGCTTTCAAAAACCTTATCCAAGGTGAAACTTTCGTAAAACCGTTAGCTTTCAAAAGTTCTATCCATGGTGAAAATTCAAGGTTGTAGCATATTCGTATTCCCCTTTTTTTTCAAATTCGCCCAAACCAATGGCTTTTCCATCCATTACAAAATAAACCAGCGAGGTCTAAATTATATAAATTATTACAGATAATAGTAAGGAAGAAATTTATTCATTACAGGTACATTCACTGGAGTAACTGCAGAATACCCGGCCATTCGAAGGTGTACCCCTTAAAAACCTGGATACGCGGCCACGCAGTTTGTGCTGTGTCTTTCTCTTTTTCACGTTTTTAGAACGAGAAATGGACACGTTACATTGTTACGTGGCTACCTGGCCACGTAGTCGCGTAGCCACAGTTTCAAGAAGTGTTTTTGGAGTGGCCGGGTATTCTGCAGTTAAGCCCACTCACCCTACAGCAGACTAAACTGATTTAGAGATGGAAAGGAAGTACTTCTCTTACTTTTGTTATCGCTGTATTTGCAGGCCTCATGATTTTTGTCGGCAGCTGCGGTGTCAACGTTGATTTATTTGTTGTAGAAATAGGTGTACATTCAAATTTTAGCAGAGTAAATGTATATTAGGTTTTATATAACAGGTTTTCGTGCTTGTTAGACAAACGCTGCTTCGGCTTATTTTCATAAATTATCTTAACCACGAGTTCGCGATTCGTGATATCATATCAGAAAAAGCAACGGTTGTTACGTGAACTTGTCATCAGGTGACGCTATGTTGCTTGGTAACGTCCTTGCCTCGTTCCGGTACAGCTTTCTCCAAGGCCTTTAACGATCACTTGATTTCGGTGACGTATCCGGAACGACGTAACCCGAAAACGTTTAACCACGGCGAAATATCGTGGCCTAGGAACTAGGCAACTAACGTCACAGAAATCGCGGACTCAGTGCAGTCGGAAAGATGTACACAAACGTTCTTAGTGAAGTAGTCCCTGTGTATTGGTCAATTCAAGAGTTGAATAAATATACTGAACACTTAGCAAACCAAGACTGAAGTATTTGGAAAATTGTAGTCCTAGAGGTTCGAGTGCGATAGTTGTCAAACTGTAATTAACATGATACAAAGTTTCAAGTTTTGGCTTTTTTTTTTAAAAAAAAATTCTCTGGAGAGGGTTCAGAACCTCCTTAAATTTTCAGACGTTAAGGTCGCTCTGAATTCCCTCCAGTAATTTCGTTTTGGGGGCTACAATTATAAATACCTTTAAAGCTAATTTTAAGGGTGTTTCTGATAGGTAATCTGTTCCGTCAATAAAATGTTCAAAACGTGTTCACCATTGATTGGACATTTGTTTGATGCCATGATTACAGCTGTTCAGCTGATAAAAAGTGGTAGTGATAATCCATGAAAATATAACAGTCGGCAAACACCAGGGAACAAGTGGAGGGTACGTGAATCGCGGAGGAGCCCCTTCGTGAGTGCGCGTAGCACGCGTGTTGCAGTTGGGACAGCACACAAGCTGGTGCATAACAAGCGGATATTGGTTCATTTCTATGTTGTAGCGGGGACAGTTTGCTAGAACGGTGTGCACGATGCGTCATTGAAAATTGAGGTCATTTTGTTCCTACTTCATGACGAGCGAATTCAAACCAACTGAATTTCATGCAGTATTTTGCATCAACTTTTTCGCAAAAAACGGGCATGCCACACGTACGGAGAAAGTGTCATTGCAACACGTCTCCGCTTCATGCCCCGCAACATGTGCCCTGGTTAATGCCGACCTTACGGGCTGAAATGTGGGGGAAACTGCTTTAGCAAATGACAACGGCGACGCCAACGAGAACGTCACCAAACACAAGGTTTAATGAGTAGAACAATAGTTCTGCACGTGCGTTATAAATCTTTGTACAATTCTTAGCCGTCTTCAAAGTTCTACGTATTTTGGAGGACGCGAACCGCAATGGCTCAATTTTCGTTTGTTCCTTTGGAACTGAGCGTTCTCATTTTATGTTTAGCCTGAGCAAGTTTTTAGACCGATAGGCGTACTGAAAAGATCTACACAGTTGAGACATTCGAAGGTAAAATATAAATCCATTTTCTTACAAGGCGCCGTCCTCAGCGTCGCCGTCGGCATTGCTAAAACTCCTAACTAAGACAGCGACGCCGAGGACAACGTCGATTGAAAACTGAAGTTATATTTTACCTACGAAGTCGTGATACTCTAAAGTCATTTATTTTGTTTCTCTTAGCTATACTGAATATGGAACGAAGCGTAAAATTCGAAATAGGAATTTTAAAAATTATCCGTCGTGGCTCACGTTCTCCAGAATTTGTTCATTTCACGTTGTTGTTTTGCAAAGGACGGCAAAGAAATGTACAAAGAATTATAATGCACTTGCACAGCCATTGTATAGCTCATTAAACCTTTTGTTTAGTGACGTTGTCGTTGCCGTTGTGGTTTTCTTAAGCCTGGTTTTCACTAGCGACCCAAGCACAAGCGCAGGCAATAGGGATGACCCAAGTGAAAACGAAATTCGACGCAAACACAAGCACAAGCAAAATCATCCGTACGTTCCAAACTGTTTAGGCGCGAGGTAACCTGGATCCAGTGTTTTCATCGGCCAAACATAGCCACGTGTGGTAGATATCCTTATGCTCGTGTTATGCCTGAGCGGTATTTCGTTTTCACTTGTTGTTGCGCAAACAGAAGCATAAGCGCAAGCGCAAGAAAAAGGAAAAATTTTGATCCTTACGTTTGTGCTTGCGCTTGTGCTCATGCCTGCTTCAAGTCCGTTTTCACGGTGAAATAAGAATTTTTGTCTTTGCGCTTGTGCTTGCGCTTGTGCTTGCGCTTGTGCTTGCGCTTGTGCTTGCGCTTGTGCTTGCGCTTGTGCTTGCGCTTGTGCTTGCGCTTGTGCTTGCGTCGTTAGTGAAAACCAGGCTTTAAACTCCCAAGCCTGATAACGGTCTTCACCCTCTCGTCTTAAGGCCTCTTCATATGAGCCCGGTTGAAGGAGCTGGCCCGGTTACCGAGATCTCCCCTCATTTCAAATTTCGATCTTGCTTTCCACAACCGAGATCACAACCGGGATGAAAATTTCCCCATATAAACACTCCGAAAGAAAAGGTTTTTTGAGAAAATAGCTTCGCTTTCGCAACATAGCGGCCAAAATGGCATAATTTTTGCCTTGAGTGCATTTCCACTTAAGAAGTATGCGATTATAGTCAATAATAGTAAAGTCACGAGAGTCAAAAGGGTTACGCTGGTCGCGAACGATACAACTTTATGTGGCACCCAGGTTTCGATTCCTAAAATCATCTGTTCAGTACTGAAAATGGTGGCTTTGTAAATCGAGCAGAAGTTGTCTACAGCTATTACTTGGCCTGCGGAACATTTTATATGGATGTCATTTCAGATTTCTTTCAGCATCGGATGCGAGCGAACCTCCTGTAAGTCATATTTCCACATCACCATCAGCGCGTGGAGATATTTGCCGTTCAGCGATCAGATGAAAATGAGCCAGGGAAAAGTTCTCCCGGCATGCTTTGCGAGCCGTGTCCAACACCGCCTGTGTGGCACCATTTTGATTTCATCCCGGTCGACCAGGCTGAAATTTCCCATGCGAACAGACAATAATACTCGTCCCGGTAACCGAGCCTGCCCGGTTACTAGGTTGATATGAAGAGGCCCTTAATCTTTTTCGGTTGCGTGTCTCGATCATAGACTGCTGAAACCGCTAGAAATCAAACTTGCCCATATAGTTTTGATGGACCCAGGAATTCCTTAGCATTCACTTCAATTACGTCCGTATATAAAAGCTTGTATCGCAAGATTACGATACATTTGAGAAACTGAGATAAAAATCTGTCACCAGAAGAATAATTGTGGGCTGATGACAGGTGCAAATAATATTCATAATAAATATTCTACAGACTGATGAATAATGCTTTGTTCTTTTTACTCGCTGCTCTAATCTTGTTGTGACGGTGATTTCTTTTCTAAGATAACGTGTTCTGAAACCTTATATGACAAAATATTACAGGAAAAGTATAACAATATTTGGTCCGGATAACTTGTTTCAGAGCTTGAGGCAAATTGCTTCTGTGTACTCTGTAATATGTTTTAAATGTTGATATTTGTGTCAACGCTAAAAAGACACATTTTGTCATACTCGATTCGTATCTGAAAACTGCCTTCCCATACGCTACAAAATGAATTATTATTCAATTTTTTATGAAACAACTTGTTCATCACTTGTCTTTGTGAAAACATATTGCTGCTTACTAATATTTCTCCAATATTTACGCTTTCAGATGCTATATAATTTGCCCCTTTGTTTGGGTTTCCAGTCGCCAAGCAATTTGTTCTTTTTTATTCACGCAGTTAAATGCACACTTTATATGTTGCTTCGGAGCTGTACACTGCGCTCAAAAAATTTTTTTTATAAGCCAACAAGGTGAGAACAAGACAAAGCCGTTTGATTACTAAAGAACATGTAAGAAAACAAATATTTGAACATCTGGATTTCACAAATCAAGATATTTTCATGTCAAAATCATAACACTGTAATACCGTCCAAAAATTTGCATGTTAATTCGGAATTTCGTGGGTGTAAATTGTCACTGTCAGTCATCAACAAGAGGCTTTGAAGAAGATCTAGATTGCGTGCGGCTCACTGATTTTAAACAAAGGCAATTTGGTAGGTATATTTAACTGAATTTTCAGGCCAATCTCTGTCGTAGACTCTTAGGATAATCTCTTTGGACGTGCGTCAGATATCTTTTTACTTTCGCAAGAGTGAAATATCAAATCCAAATGACAGGAATTAGTGGTTTTTGTGATCATACATTCAAACGATTGTATCGTCTAATGCGGATAAATAAATGCTAAAATGTCGCCCTCGTAAATTTTCAAACTAACGAGTCCGAATTGATAATTATTTGCCAATCACCTGCAACGATATATTAAGCCTTTAAAAAATGGCGGCCGAGCTATGGGACAAAAGGCAAACATCAGGAAAAACAAAAAGCTTCCAAATTGCACCCTAGCGCAAAAAAATTAGAGTGCTCGAAAAATACAGGTGTTGTTGAATTTACACATAAGAACACTCGAAAATCACACTTCTCCACTTAAATTATGTATGAAGTCCTTTCGATAACGACTTAACTTTCATTATTTAGAAAGAATTAAAGTTTTGAAGACGACCTTTTTAAAACAACTCAAATCTGGAATAAAGACATCCTGACGTTCCTCTGTGTCTTTTCTTCGCAACTCTTCGCTTCCCTGAAGTCATTCTTGAGGACAGCTGCATAAATTATTCATTCCACGTTCACAGCTTTGACATTAACTGAGAGAATTGACAGGCTGAACCGCCGATGTCGTCCACTCTTGTATCACGGGCACACATCGGGTTGTTTACTCTCGTGCGGTCTATTAAATGACTCATTTGCTCCGAGAAAATCAACTTACAAGGTCCCAACTGACACACTGCAGTGAGAACACCTCGCACAGGAATCGCACAACGTTATCAGAATGTGTTCCTCCCGCGATTCGTTAAACCGCGTTATCTACGACGACCGTGTCGTGATAAACGTGAGCGGTATGATATTCGAAACGCGGCAGACGACACTTTCACGTTTTCCAGACACGCTTCTGGGCGACGAGGAAAAACGCAGCAAGTTCTACGTGCCGGAATTTCACGAGTATTTCTTCAATCGAAATCGCGCGGCGTTCGAGGCAATTCTTTATTATTATCAATCCAGCGGACGACTCAAGCGTCCTGAAGAGGTACCAATGTGTATTTTCAAGGAAGAAGTCGAATTTTTTGAGCTGGGGGACGAGATTTTGAGCGACATTCGCCTAAAGGAAGGCTACCTGAGTATGGACGAGGAAGCTAAGGAGCATCCCGAAAATAAACTTCAACGCAAAATCTGGGAGCTTTTCGATCAACCAGACACTTCCACAGCCGCGTCGTGTTTAGCTGTCTTTTCTGTGGCCATCATTGTTTTAGCGATAACCGTTTCTATCGCAGAGACAGTCCCCTCCATAAAGCAAAAGAAAAACTACACCAACAATTTTACAAATGTCATGGCGGAACAATCATGGACGGAGGACACCTGGTTCACACTGGAATTATCTTTCAACGCTTGGTTTACGATTGAATATTTGGTACGGTTGTTCACTTCCCCTAACAAGTACCAC
Source organism: Orbicella franksi (assembly GCF_964199315.1). Classification (NCBI taxonomy): domain Eukaryota; kingdom Metazoa; phylum Cnidaria; class Anthozoa; order Scleractinia; family Merulinidae; genus Orbicella; species Orbicella franksi. The sequence goes on from NC_138151.1 coordinate 7,139,076, forward strand.
TTTTTTGCGTCGCTTTTAAATTTCATAGACTTGATGGCCATCGCTCCGTTTTACATAACGCTGCTCCTGGACAAGTCCGAGACAAGCTCGGTTGCTGCGCTCCGAATTTTGCGGATTGTTCGCGTGTTCAGAATTTTCAAGTTGTCTCGCTATTCAAAAAGTCTTCAGATTATCGGTTATTGTGTGTTAGAGAGCTTTCGCGAGTTAGGTCTTCTCATCTTGTGCCTATTTTTAAGTGTTGTAGTTACTTCTAGTCTATTGTACTACATAGAAACGGGAAGCCCTGACACAGATTTTGTTAGTGTACCAGCGACGTTTTGGTTCTCACTGCAAACAATTACAACGATTGGTTATGGGGACATGGTACCGCACACCGCACTGGCAAAAGTAATGTCGGCCGCTTGTGCCATATTCGGCGCCTTGACACTTGCTCTACCCGTACTAACGTTCGTATCGAATTTTAATACCCTTTACTACAAAAACATCATGGAAAAAAACGAACGAAATATTCAAGACAACCGCGACACATCGGAAACAAGCGAACATTATTCGCCATTGAATTCAAGTGAAGAAACCCACTGAAACAGTACTCTTACAGCTAATGGAATTACGATAAAAATAAGGGACTTTTGCCATGTAATAGACAGAATTCATTAAAGAAATTCGATGAAAACCTACTTTATTAGTGTTAAGCCTATGTACATAAATTAAAAGTAATTTTACAACATATTCGATGTGTCTGCGATGCACACTCACTTTTTTCTTTAAAAAAAAGCTGAGATTGGCAAGCAAAAGACTTCAAATTACGTTCTTTTGACCACCGCATGTGTAATTTCTTGGGGTTATATTGCTTTGAGAAGTGGAAATTAATTGCAATCCTATCGAATGCTAAACAATGTCTTGTTTTGCCAAAACTCAATGGGCTATCCACCCAGCTGACTGTTCGTCAAATTAATTTTGGTCTTTGGTTAATGCCGAGGGCTGAATAAGACGAAATTCTTTGTTTGAAATTGTGGCGCGACTTTCTTTCTATCATTTGACGCGAAATTTTAATAAATACCAATTTCCTATAAATCTCTTTTCTTTACGTTCATTTGGAATGACGCGCGTGTGAAATAAAAGGTTGTGAGAGTAAATTATGTTGCCGTGAAAGAACCCATGGGGTGCAATGACCAAACTCAACGCAACGACTGGTGGAAATTAAAAAGCAAGCACGAACAGGTTACTAATAAATACCAGCCACTGAACCCGCAAACGAAGTGGTAATAATGTTTTCCTTTCATTCCAGTCGTGGTGAGAAATATGTATAATTGCTCATATATAAATAATGCCGGTCTTTTCTTTTTTTAAATAAAAATGAAAATTTTTCATTTGTAACCGTCCAGGCTTAAATTTGTTCTTGTTATAACAACAAAGAAGCTATTAATAACGATTTTCCTTTTTCCCGCGAACTGAAAAAACATTTTTTTTTATACTGGAATGGTGAAAATCGGACACGGGAGAGATTTAACTGGGTTTTACGTTTAGGTAGTTTGAACTCAGATTCTCTTTACTTAATTCTCCGAAACTGTTCATTATATCCGAGAGAGACTGGGTCATTTCATGAGGTAGTCGGAATGGAAACCTCTTGTATAATCTTGAAACCTCTTGTAGTCCTCTTTCATCTCCTGCAAGACGAGATTGTTTGTTGATCTCAGTGAGGTTTTGTCTGTAATTGCACAGAGCGGTTTTCATTTGAGTGTCGAAAAGTAATTGGTTTTCCATCACTGAATTACGCTACCCGATTGGCTTAAAAAAAACTCGCGCCACTTTTCATCCAATCAGAAGTAAAACCAAAACCAATTGTAACTCATTGGCACTCGTTTTCCCGCGCTTCGCATCAGCTACCTGTAATTACTTCGAGCTTTGATTGGTTCACTAGATTGTCTGTGTCTTTTGGGATTGGCGGTGATTGGCCAGAGTGATTACTTTGGTTTTGGTTTTACGACACTCAATTGAAAACCGCTCTATTAACATTTGTAAATGTAAACAAAGTGTGAAGACATTTCCACATGCAGTCTAGACAAAGTATTCTATTTCTTTTGTTAAAAAAAGAAAAAGATTTTTATCAGTTGCAGCTTCGGGTCGCAGTGATTCAAACTTTGAAATGTGTTCATAATGTAACCATTTGCTACCTCTGGGCTAGTCACTCTCACGTCCTAATTGATTTCTCTCATTTGCCCATTACTGTTCTACAAAATTAAACCATTTTTAAAGAAATTCCCAAGGACTATCTAACAAGCCTGTTGTTTAAGAAGACAACGAAGGTCCCTATATAGCGAGACGCGTCGTTGTTTTAGTCACAAGTTTTACCTGCTACAGTGGCAAACCACCTAACGTTATAAACCAAGCTAGTGGAACAACAAATTAACTACACAGAGGTCGCTTGCGGGGACGTAATAACTTGTTCTGTCTTTCTTGCTTTGAAAACAAATTTAATTTTCACGTAATTTTATTAGCAGAGGTGGTACAGTGAGATCAAATAAAGAAACGCAGCAAATCTCGGTTTGAGACAAGAGAGTTGCTTAGCACGCCAAGGTGTAAGCAAACGACTATTTCACGAGGAAGAAAACTTTGCATGCTGTGTACGAAGGCACTTCGTAGGAAAATCTACAAATAAGAAAGACAGCCCTTAACCGTCATTCTCACATTTTAAGGCTTTCTTTTCATAAAATCAATCTATAGAGTAAAAAAAAAAATTTTCTCCTTCAGAGAATAAGCACGCGCTGTGACCGGGTTAAGGGGATTCCACTGTATTACTAGTAAAAAGGTCATAAATGAAGTTCTTTTTCCACAAATTGAAAAAAAAAACTCAGTTCAATAGAATGTTCTATTCACACCAGTGTGGTGTACTACAGCTACAAAAGATGCCTTGTTAAATTGCCTCATCACATATTTCTGAAAACTTATTTTTGCGGGGGAAAGTTCTTCACGTAGTTTGTGGGATATGAACACAAAACTCTCTCGCACCAACTTCCACACACACTTACTTGAAACAAATTCTCTACTTTCTGTTTTGCGCCATTCTCGTCTTCCAACATTCTTGTTAAGTGATTTATTCTGCAAAGAAATTCAAAATTAATAATTAAATGGACTCGCAGTTTAATAAAACGAACACGTTTGAACTTAGGCTCCGTCCACGCGACGCTGGAGAAACTTGAAAATGCAGCTTCATTTCTACGGTCAGGCCTGCCGTCCACACTAATCTATTTCGAAAACGGAGCTTTTTGAAAACACTCTTCAAACCGGACAAAATTTGAAAACGCCGGCTTTGCGTTTTAGTGTGGACCGAAAACATTTTCTAAAAGGAGCTTTACAAGAACGATGATGTCACGATGATCATGTGATTTCCCTGACAGAGATTTCTTCAAAACTAAATCCAAAATGGCCCGTGATTGCTGCGTTTTCAAATTTTTCCGGCGTAGTAAGGACGGAAAACTCTCGATGTTTTTTCAGAGTGAAAACACCGTTTTCAAATTTCTCCGGCATAGAGTGGACGGAGCCTTGAAGCATTTTCAGTGACCTATTCGCTCCTAGATAACAACATGAACAACTTGTGAAAGCTGTCGGCGGCTGACTTTATTTTAGACTGTGAGGGCTAAACTCCTGGCCCTTCAAAAAACGATCCTTCACTGTACTTTTGACCACAAACCTCGTTCTTGACAAATCTTGCTACCATACTTCAGCTCATCCACCATTTGTTAATTATAGGTCTCCCGAGATGGAGAAAAATTCAAATAAACATTACCTCTGATTGAGTTCATCCACTCTGTTTTTGTGTGTCCTAGCTACTCTTGCTGCTTCAGCTGCAGCTTTGCTCTCGCATTCTCGTGTTGTCTCTTTTATGGACTCTTGTCGACGTTTCTCAGCGTTTTTCTAGGTAGAGTTAAAACAATTCCAAAGATCAACACTAATTGATGACTTTTTTGTTTCAAACGTTGGTATCAAGTTGACAGTCTGAGCCCCTGAAGGGGAAGGGGGTGGGGGCAGGGGAGGACTCCTACATGAAATGTTCCATGACCCCCCCCCCCCCGGGAAATTCAAAGGAAATCTCTCAAAAGGCACTGGACTCATTTTTTTTATGGGGTAGCGAGGGGGTGGGGAGAGATTCTGACTCAAGTCCATTATTCATCCCAAATGAGGCTAGCCTGAATTTTAGCCACATGTGACTCAAAGAGATGCCTTAAAATTCAGGCTTTTAAGAGGTAGCAATGTTGTAAGTGACAATGGTTGGCCAAGAGCAAGAGCCATGACAAAGAGAAGGTCAAAAGAAGTTTCCCAATTTCCCTAGTTTCTTTCATTTACTGAAAAACTTATTGCAGGCATTACGGATGTCTCTATTCTTATCTTCATAATTTTGTAGAGTGATCATGATCTTGATTCTGGGCTTGCAAAATCTTCTCCCTTCTCTAGCTATACTCTATCTGATGTTTAGACATTCCCAGTCCTCATGAGACATGATCATAAAATAATTATTATGTCATTAAAAATATTACCCTTGCAGCAGCAAGTGCTTCCCCAACAGCCAATTCTCTCTGCAGTGCTGCTTCATTCCTCAACTTTCTTGTGAGTGTTTCTGTAAGGTTTTTCATTTCTTCTTGTTTCCTTTTCTCGGCTTCTTCTGCTGCTTTCTGCAGAGCCACCCGCTTTTCCTCCTGGGATCTCTCCCAAGCTGAACGTGCACGCTTCTTCTCTGCGACTTCACATCTGTACTGAATTTCTGCCATTTGCTCCTCAGCTCGCTAAAAAAGAGAAAATAAATTAAGCAGTCCAATAATCTTGTCTGAGGTTATAAACTGTATTTTCAATAAAGAGCAGGCTCTTACACTGATGCTCTATCAGTTCGCCAAGCATTCTTTGCTTTGTTCGGGAGGAGTGCATGGCGAGCCATAAGCACATCTGTATAGGAGGCTACATAAAAAGCAGAGGTTTCTCAACTGCTGTCAATTGGTGAGAATTTTCTGCAGATAATTTTATTCATATTTGACATAATCTGAGATCAGGATTCACATGAATGAAAGCAACATCAGATTATATCCACTAAATATTGAACAGAAATTTGGTTGAGCTTGTGCTCCACCTAACAGATATATGTAATACTTACAAGTGGTGGACCAATTGATTACTAGATGCCTGAAAAACACCTAGCCAAAGTATTGATTGCTTAACACTTCCAAGTTTCAGTTTACCTGGGATATGCTTTTTGAGTCTTAGTATTAGCTATCTTGAACCTCTGCTACCTTGAACTATTTTTTGTTTTCCTTGAGAGTTTGAGAAAGCAGGCGTCAATTGTATTTTTCTACTAGCATGATTGTATGATCTGAGAGAAACACAATGACTACCGGTACTCTCTATTACTGTTTTATGAGAACACTCATAAGATTATGTTTTCTCATCACTGTTATCAGTACATCAGCTTGTTATTATTGCATAGAGAATCAAATACATTAGATGTGGATCACTCTTGCCAAATTCATTCACCACAATGCAAAAAAATATTGACATTAATTGATATGAAATCAAGCAAAAAATGGTCAAGACAAGAGAATAGCATATAAAATTAAGACTTTTATTTCCATTATATTACCAGCCTAGCTTCTTCCAAGGCCTGTTCTCTCTCCTCATTCATTCGTTCTCTTAGTTCATTCAAAGATTGATTCAGCTTTGCAAGTGCCTTTCCTTCAGCAGCAGCAACCTGGTATTTATGAAAGAAACATTCAAAACATTACCTTTTGATGTACAGTTAATTTTTCAGACCAGATGAGCAAATATTGAGTAATGATAATACTAATGACACTGAAGCCCAGATTACAAGACTTTTTTAAGCTGGGGTCTGTTAGTATTACAAAATAATGTCCTAGTCAATTTGTAACTTCAAAAAATTACTCAAAAAATAAAGAAAGCTTAAAACAAAAAGAGCCTTTTTCTCTTGTTTCTTTTTCTTTTTCATTTTAAATCTCCAAACACGCCCTTTAAGCAGGCGCAAAATAGAGCATGCGTGGACATTTAGCTACTCACAGCATCTCGGACTGCTTTCTCTTTGTCTTCTCTCATAACTTGCTGGATTTCATTCAGAAGCTCTGTTCCAATACCTGAAAATATACACAATTATGCACATTAAGTGAATCAAAATCAATCAAATTTACACTCAAAATTTACCACCAAACCGTAGCCATTATATCATATGATGATATTGTAAATTATTTGGATCAAAATTTCTCTTGTTATCAATTTCTTGATATGGCTGCAGTGTGCATTTAGCTTGATTTGCTCCCGAACACTATACCCTAACTTCATGTAATATTCCTTAGCACATCTTAGCTAGGTTTGGTAGAGAGTTTTTATACGAACACTTCTGTTGAACTCGAATTCAGATCAGTTGTTCTAGAACATAGTGATCACGTCGAGGATTTTAAGACTACAGCAGCATATCTTTAGATGAAGAACGAGGACGATAAATACTTTACTTACATACGATGTTGTTGTGCGTAACCTTTTGTGTTTTTAAGGTTGTTCTGCCATTTAACATTCGTTCTAACGTTAGCAAGGGATTTCCAGACGCCATCTTGAATTTTCGCGTCTCCTCGTAGCTATGCGACCGCGACTTAATGAAAGTCCCAGTCTCCCTTCTTACCTCACGGTCCGGCTGCCGGCTCTCCTTGCCCGTTGCGCTTCACACTTCTCTGCTGTAGGCGAATGATTCCTTAACCCCCAGTAATTTTCACAATAGTGGAAAAGAACTCTCACTAGTTTAATTTAGATGGACAAATCTATGCGAGAGCGTGATAGATCCTTCTCATAAACCCTGACTGTTGACAACGTCTCCTGACCATACAGTACAAAAACTAAATCGTAAATACTCTTTTTCTTTGGCCATCGTAGCCTAACAAGGAATAGCATGCAAACTGCGGAGATAAACATGATAAAAATACACGTTGTTGGAAAACAAAAATGATACCTTTTTACTTGACGTTTCATATGTTTCAACATAAATCTTAGGGAGTGACCACTGAAAGTAGAAGTAGTCATTATAATACATCAAATATTTCCGCGATTGGCCAAAACGCGTCACATGACTGAATATTCCCCAGCTAAAACTGGGGAATATCCGAATGAAATTCCTCAATTTTCAAAATCGCCCGTGTTCCGAAAAATATTTGAAGGATAATAAACACAATGGTCGCACACAATAGCCTCCATTTGAAGCGAAAATATGCTCGGATATTTGTTCTTAGGGCCGAATTACACGGTACGACTTTGTCTTATAACACAAGCTTACGACGGGCCTACGACATGACCAAGGACCATTTACACGCGCACCACATTTTCACTTACTAAATTAAATATGCAAGAGTTTGCATCGGGATTTTCAGAGCGAAAGTTCTAAACAGATATTTTAGCTGTCCTGTACTTTAAAAAAAAAAAACTTTATAACGAGATATTTTTCGCTTTAATCCGTTCAGTACTTTTCGAGAAACGGCTTCATGTGACTCAGTCAACAACAACTCCGTCCGCCATTTTGACGCAAGAAATTTGTCACAAAATACGTCATTTTCTATCGATTGCGGCTACGATTGTCGTAGCATTTTAAAACATGTTTTAAAATCCTACGACATTTTTATGACGTACACAACAGTCGTAAGCGAGTTGTAGGTTTGATTTTTGACTTGCAGGTTTGATTGTGAAAGTAAATGTGAGGGATTAAAAAGATGTAGGCTGTGTAGGTATATGTTGGGAATTAATACGATGAAAGCTGTGTAGGTATATGTAGGCGATTGATGAGATGTATTGCTGTGTAGGTATACGAGGGAGATTAATGAGGTGGAGGTTGTGTAGGTATATGTAGGGGATTAATGAGATGTAGGCTGTGTAGGTATATGTAGGGGATTAATGAGATGTAGATTGTGTAGGTATATGTAGGGGATTAATGAGATGTAGGTTGTGTAGGTATATGTAGGGGATTAATGAGATGTAGATTGTGTAGGTATATGTAGGGGATTAATGCGATGTAGGTTGTGTAGGTATATGTAGGGGATTAAAGAGATATAGGTTGTGTAGGTATATGTTGGGAATTAATACGATGAAAGCTGTGTAGGTATATGTAGGCGATTGGTGAGATGTATTGCTGTGTAGGTATACGAGGGAGATTAATGAGATGGAGGTTGTGTAGGTATATGTAGGGCATTAATGAGAAGTAGGCTGTGTAGGTATATGTAGGGATTAATGAGATGTAGATTGTGTAGGTATCTGTCGTAACTACTAAAACGAGGAACCACCCAAAACGACCCAAAATGACCCAAAACGACCCACAACCATCCACAACGACCCACAACGATCCACAACGAACCCAAAACGATCCAAAACGACCCACAACGAACCAAAATATTCCAAAACGACCAAAAATGCCTTTGATAGTTAACACTGTCTTGTTTGACTAAACTCGTCCCCAGGGCTCCCCGATGTTAAGATATCGATTTCGAAACATTTTGTGACAAGTTTGCCATGCTTAAATGCTGAATGAGCGAAAGTAAATCGATATTAAGTGGAAACATCATCGGATCTTCCTCGTCAATCTTCGGCAATCTTCGGAAATTTTCGAAAAAATTCGGAAAATGTTCGGAGACATTCGTACGACCTTCGGACAACATTTTGCAAATCTTTTGAAATCTTCGGAAAATCTTCAAAAACATCGTAATTAGTAGGTTTTTGTTATAATAAACAGAATATTACATGGTTGCTTGGAGATATGAAATTTATCTCTGCTAAAGACTTCATATCTTGCTGCTGAAGGAGTTCTTTTTAAAGGGGCTGACGTTGACGATCCTGACTGCAAGCAGGCCTTCGACATTTCATAACGTAATAATAAATTAAATATGAGACATACTCATCCTTCTAATTTACCTTATTGATGTACCGAACAAGTGCCTATTCCTACTTAAAAATATATTTCTCTGAATGCATTTCGTTCTCGAGGAGAATGTGCTTAATGTAATTGTCTAAACCAGGATGACTAAAACAGGTGGAGCTCACTGACTTCGACACTGTTAAGGCACAAGTGTCTCTCCCTTTACATCAAGAACTTATCAAGACCCACAATTCTTAACGATAACCTATCTCTGAATATATTTCCTTATCGAAGAGAAAGTGCTTAATGTAATTACCAAAACAGGTGAAGCTCACTGACTTCGACACTGTTAAGGCACAAGTGTCTCTCCCTTTACATCAAAAATTTATCAAGACCCACAATTATAAAACGATAACCTAACATATATTTGAGTTCATTTCCTTATCGAATAGAAAGTGCTTAATGTAATTACCAAAACAGGTGAAGCTCACTGACTTCGACACTGTTAAGGCACAAGTGTCTCTCCCTTTATATCGAAAACTTTTCAAGACCCACAATTATAAAACGATAACCTGACATATCTCTGAATGTATTTCCTTATCGAAGAGAAAGTGCTTAATGTAATTACCAAAACAGGTGAAGCTCACTGACTTTGACACTGTTAAGGCACAAGTGTCTCTCCCTTTACATATAAAAAACTATAACAAAACAAGAACAACGACTATAAAAAGATTTCCTAACATATCTCTGAATGCATTTCAATGTTGAGGCGACATAGCGTAATATAATTACCAAAACAGGTGAAGCTCACTGACTTTGACACTGTTAAGGCACAAGTGTCTCTCCCTTTACATATAAAAAACTATAACAAAACAAGAACAACGACTATAAAAAGATTTCCTAACATATCTCTGAATGCATTTCAATGTTGAGGCGACATAGCGTAATATAATTACCAAGACAGGTGATGCTCACTGACTTCGACACTGTTAAGGCACAAGTGTCTCTCCCTTTACATATAAAAAACTATAACAAAACAAGAACAACGACTATAAAAAGATTTCCTAACATATCTCTGAATGCATTTCAATGTTGAGGCGACATAGCGTAATATAATTACCAAAACAGGTGATGCTCACTGACTTTGACACTGTTAAGGCACAAGTGTCTCTCCCTTTACATATAAAAAAACTATAACAAAACAAGAACAACGACTATAAAAAGATTTCCTAACATATCTCTGAATGCATTTCAATGTTGAGGCGACATAGCGTAATATAATTACCAAAACAGGTGATGCTCACTGACTTTGACACTGTTAAGGCACAAGTGTCTCTCCCTTTACATATAAAAAACTATAACAAAACAAGAACAACGACTATAAAAAGATTTCCTAACATATCTCTGAATGCGTTTCAATGTTGAGGCGACATAGCGTAATATAATTACCAAAACAGGTGATGCTCACTGACTTTGACACTGTTAAGGCACAAGTGTCTCTCCCTTTACATATAAAAAACTATAACAAAACAAGAACAACGACTATAAAAAGATTTCCTAACATATCTCTGAATGCGTTTCAATGTTGAGGCGACATAGCGTAATATAATTACCAAAACAGGTGATGCTCACTGACTTTGACACTGTTAAGGCACAAGTGTCTCTCCCTTTACATATAAAAAACTATAACAAAACAAGAACAACGACTATAAAAAGATTTCCTAACATATCTCTGAATGCATTTCAATGTTGAGGCGACATAGCGTAATATAATTACCAAAACAGGTGATGCTCACTGACTTTGACACTGTTAAGGCACAAGTGTCTCTCCCTTTACATATAAAAAACTATAACAAAACAAGAACAACGACTATAAAAAGATTTCCTAACATATCTCTGAATGCATTTCAATGTTGAGGCGACATAGCGTAATATAATTACCAAAACAGGTGATGCTCACTGACTTTGACACTGTTAAGGCACAAGTGTCTCTCCCTTTACATATAAAAAACTATAACAAAACAAGAACAACGACTATAAAAAGATTTCCTAACATATCTCTGAATGCATTTCAATGTTGAGGCAACATAGCGTAATATAATTACCAAAACAGGTGAAGCTCACTGACTTTGACACTGTTAAGGCACAAGTGTCTCTCCCTTTACATATAAAAAACTATAACAAAACAAGAACAACGACTATAAAAAGATTTCCTAACATATCTCTGAATGCATTTCAATGTTGAGGCGACATAGCGTAATATAATTACCAAAACAGGTGATGCTCACTGACTTTGACACTGTTAAGGCACAAGTGTCTCTCCCTTTACATATAAAAAACTATAACAAAACAAGAACAACGACTATAAAAAGATTTCCTAACATATCTCTGAATGCATTTCAATGTTGAGGCGACATAGCGTAATATAATTACCAAAACAGGTGATGCTCACTGACTTTGACACTGTTAAGGCACAAGTGTCTCTCCCTTTACATATAAAAAACTATAACAAAACAAGAACAACGACTATAAAAAGATTTCCTAACATATCTCTGAATGCATTTCAATGTTGAGGCAACATAGCGTAATATAATTACCAAAACAGGTGAAGCTCACTGACTTTGACACTGTTAAGGCACAAGTGTCTCTCCCTTTACATATAAAAAACTATAACAAAACAAGAACAACGACTATAAAAAGATTTCCTAACATATCTCTGAATGCATTTCAATGTTGAGGCGACATAGCGTAATATAATTACCAAAACAGGTGATGCTCACTGACTTTGACACTGTTAAGGCACAAGTGTCTCTCCCTTTACATATAAAAAACTATAACAAAACAAGAACAACGACTATAAAAAGATTTCCTAACATATCTCTGAATGCGTTTCAATGTTGAGGCGACATAGCGTAATATAATTACCAAAACAGGTGATGCTCACTGACTTTGACACTGTTAAGGCACAAGTGTCTCTCCCTTTACATATAAAAAACTATAACAAAACAAGAACAACGACTATAAAAAGATTTCCTAACATATCTCTGAATGCATTTCAATGTTGAGGCGACATAGCGTAATATAATTACCAAAACAGGTGATGCTCACTGACTTTGACACTGTTAAGGCACAAGTGTCTCTCCCTTTACATATAAAAAACTATAACAAAACAAGAACAACGACTATAAAAAGATTTCCTAACATATCTCTGAATGCATTTCAATGTTGAGGCAACATAGCGTAATATAATTACCAAAACAGGTGAAGCTCACTGACTTTGACACTGTTAAGGCACAAGTGTCTCTCCCTTTACATATAAAAAACTATAACAAAACAAGAACAACGACTATAAAAAGATTTCCTAACATATCTCTGAATGCATTTCAATGTTGAGGCGACATAGCGTAATATAATTACCAAAACAGGTGATGCTCACTGACTTTGACACTGTTAAGGCACAAGTGTCTCTCCCTTTACATATAAAAAACTATAACAAAACAAGAACAACGACTATAAAAAGATTTCCTAACATATCTCTGAATGCATTTCAATGTTGAGGCGACATAGCGTAATATAATTACCAAAACAGGTGATGCTCACTGACTTTGACACTGTTAAGGCACAAGTGTCTCTCCCTTTACATATAAAAAACTATAACAAAACAAGAACAACGACTATAAAAAGATTTCCTAACATATCTCTGAATGCATTTCAATGTTGAGGCAACATAGCGTAATATAATTACCAAAACAGGTGAAGCTCACTGACTTTGACACTGTTAAGGCACAAGTGTCTCTCCCTTTACATATAAAAAACTATAACAAAACAAGAACAACGACTATAAAAAGATTTCCTAACATATCTCTGAATGCATTTCAATGTTGAGGCGACATAGCGTAATATAATTACCAAAACAGGTGATGCTCACTGACTTTGACACTGTTAAGGCACAAGTGTCTCTCCCTTTACATATAAAAAACTATAACAAAACAAGAACAACGACTATAAAAAGATTTCCTAACATATCTCTGAATGCATTTCAATGTTGAGGCGACATAGCGTAATATAATTACCAAAACAGGTGATGCTCACTGACTTTGACACTGTTAAGGCACAAGTGTCTCTCCCTTTACATATAAAAAACTATAACAAAACAAGAACAACGACTATAAAAAGATTTCCTAACATATCTCTGAATGCATTTCAATGTTGAGGCAACATAGCGTAATATAATTACCAAAACAGGTGAAGCTCACTGACTTTGACACTGTTAAGGCACAAGTGTCTCTCCCTTTACATATAAAAAACTATAACAAAACAAGAACAACGACTATAAAAAGATTTCCTAACATATCTCTGAATGCATTTCAATGTTGAGGCGACATAGCGTAATATAATTACCAAAACAGGTGATGCTCACTGACTTCGACACTGTTAAGGCACGAGTTAATGTTATCATGTTCGAAAATACCACACTAAGTTACTTTTCATCGTGTTCAACTTGTAACCCTTTCGCTACAAAGCTGTTGTGGCTCCCTTCAGGTAAGAATGTAAGTGTTCTTGCTGGCACGGTTATGGCAGAGAATGAGAAACGCTGATCGAACTCTGAGACACTTTGTGAGATAATGGAGATACACATTCACCGCGTATTTCACAACACTTCCTGTCTTCTTGTCCGTCCGTTCACGAATTCCAACTGTCTTGACCAACACGATGTCAGCCTGGTGAAGTGCGACCTTGCACTGTTCACACCTTTGCACGTTTTTTGGACAAAGTTTATGGTCATTTCTACAAACTAGCTCGTACTGCTGCCCAGAAATTCTGTCTGGATCCAGTAATTGCAGGTTTGGAGCGTCCTTCTTTGGTTTTACCTAAACAATGAAACACAAAGAAAAACAAAAACAAAAGACATTGAGACCATCAATAATGGAATGAGTCACCTTAGCTCCACAATATAACTGTTGCAATATTTCAATAAATAGTATGTGACTGTAGTTATTAAAATTTCGCTTTTATTTTATTAATCAAGTTGATAAAACAAAACACGGTCGACTGAGACACATTGATGTTTTCTCCAGTTTCAACAACCTGTAAAACTCGGAATTTGGTCCGTTTTCACAGAATCACACTTTAACTTGACAGCGTTACTAACTTTATGATTGCTTTCTATCTAAAGGGGTACTATCAATAGCATTACGTTTTTATGTCTATGTCGTATCTAAATATTTACCGTCCATTCGGCTTCTTTGCCAACTTTAGAGATGACCAACGGTGAAACAGCTACCTTCTTGCAAGGTGGCGGTGAAATGCGGTCCGTAAATAATTCCGGTTCAGGTAACTGCGTTCTTCTTTTCGTCGCATTTGGAGTCACTTTCAGACCAGCAGACTTCGCCTTGACGTAGGTGTCATGCGAGCGTGGTACAAAGGCTCTGAAAGCTTCCAGATGTTGAGCCTGCCTTGCTAGGCCCCATCTGTTCCACGTTACGGGATCTACTTGAAAACGGTCATATCCGGCAGCAAGACGGTACTTTCCGAGACCTTGTATAGCCCTCTCTTCTTCCAAGTAGAAGTCCTCTGCCCACGTGACCAGTTGGGAAGTAACGGCTGCCACCTCTTTAGGGACATCCTCTTCGGCCATTCTCTTCTTTTGAAGCTTGTGCTTTAATTCGAGCCCATTTGTGTATAATCTGCTTTCAATGCTCAGACTTTCCCTTGCTGAGAGAACGAGGCAATCTTTGAACAGCTTCGATCGGTTGCTGTTGAACCAATGGTGGAAACCAGGGGCTATTTCTTCCCACACAGGCTTTAAACTTTCCAGTTTAGCGTCAAAATCGCATTCGTCCTCAGCGTCTGCTAAACCATTCTGTAGAAGAACATCATCTTGCGTTCCGTATATATCAGCCATCACCCTTGACTGAGACCGTTGGTTACACCCAAGAGATTTGAGCTTTTGGAGATCGCGCTCTTGCATATGCTGAGTGCACCAAAGCTTCTTGGCATCTGTAAAAATGTCACATAGTCCTTGTGATAGTGCTTTATCTAAGTCGTGGCCAATCTTTTTAATTCCGAGCAGCTCTGGCTTCTTAATCACAAGCTCGCCAGCAAATCTTTGATAACATTCCCTGGTTTTGCGAAAGTGCCAAAAGCTGGGCCCAGGAAACTCTGGGTTTTTACCATTCAAATTAGTGAGGGCTTCATTTGTGTAAGTCGTGTCAGTGAGCCACAGCCCTTCGACAAGTTCGAATGTTGTGTCTACACGGAGTATCGCATTGCCATTTACGCAGAAGCGTTGTAAGTCATTGATCGTGTTGGGGAGACTATTGAAAGCAATGTAACTTTCTTTCGTGAATGTTACACTTTGGAAGAGAGAAACAGTTTGTAGGCAGGAAATCATCTCCTCTGCTTCACTTTTGAATTTTTTCTTGCCACTGGAACAAGTTGAAGTTTCTTTCGCCTTTAACGATAGCTTTCTGTTGTCAACTAACTTGGGACCAGATATAACTTCGCTAACAGTACCGGCTCCCTTTCTGGTAATGGAATTATAAACTTGCTCTGTCGATAATCCCTTTTCTAGCATATTATCGACCTTGGCGAAAAGACTGGGATCCTTCCTGTAGTATTGACTACTGGTGGGTTTGGTGGCGTTTCCGTGCCGAGGAAGCTTAAAGTGTTGTTCCACCCCATCTGCCCATTTATACATTACAACATAAAAGGGCCTTGGTTCTTTTTCTGTATAAGCTTTAACTGTGGTAATCGATCGAGAGAAATCAGGATTGTGCTTACTTGTGTGGTACTCCCGTCTAAGCTCGTATATTTCGTCTTCTGGAACGTTTTGTCTCTTGTATCCTTTCGAGGTTCTGATGTTGACGTACCATTCGCCATTTTCATCCTTGTGGGATGTGCGCGACCCCTCCGCGTTGTACATATAGAACTTTGTAGCGGAGCTTTTGGAGATATATGACCCATTGTCATCTGCTTTGGCAGATGATATCGAAATCTCTCTCATATCCAGCGTGAACATCTTGTTCTCTCGTATTCCGGAAGGCTTCTGTTTGAGGTTGAAGTCTTCGGGATTTTGTAGCAGGATATTAAGAATGCTTTGGTGATCTCCTTCCAGATTTTCTATAGTTTCCTTTTTCTCCCTGTGGAAAGATATTAATCTATATTAATGTATCGAATATTGATCGATATTAATGTAGTTGTCAAATTCTCTGTTAGACGTAAAAGCGTTTTTTAAGGGTAATTTCTTTAAAGACATATGATGCAGAAGTAACAATAATAAAATGAATACTGAAAAGAAACTATAAACTACATGCAAGTCGTATTGATGTTGTCACTCACCCAGAACAAGATGAGAGAATACTCTCCGGTCTACTTTTGGGCTCTCGACAATCCTAAGACAAGATATAACAGAATAATGTTTCTCTTAAGGAATCATGTTTTCAGCAAGTATACAGAACAAACGAGTCTGGGATAGGGTAGGGATAGGGGTAGGAATGGAGATTTTTGGTGTCTAGTCTTATAGGGATGCAAAATAGAAAACGGGAAGCGGAGGGGTCCCAGCGAGTCCCAGCGGCACACCAGAACCCGAACACGTATATAAAAAAAACCTCTTACTTCCTGGGAAATGTCAAATGACTATTTTTTTTCCTCGTGAATCGTGATTTCCATAGTAGCCGTGAACAGTGATTTTCTGAAACACTTTCTCTTATTTTCCGTGAAATGTCAATATGATATTTTTCGTGAATTGTGAAAGGGCCGTTTAATTTTCAGTGAAACGTGATCTATACCCCCCGTTTACCACCCTCTCAAAATTTTCCTGTTAAATGTAATGACAGTTTGCGCCTTGAAAAGCGAATTCTTAATTTTCAAAATAACATTGAGAACCGCACGCATTAAATAGCGCAGTCTTCCGAGGCTTCTCTTGAACTTTCAAACTATTTGACTTGTTCCGCCTGCAAGAGATTAAATTTAATTTGCATATTGTAGCCGCGAAAAGTCATGGGTGTGAAGTTAATTTGACAGCCCGCCTGCTTATCGCTCGTTCAAATGATTCCTCAAATGACTGGATACGCGTGTGAATTTCACAATAAATTGACATGACCCTAGCAAACTGTTTCCCGGTCAGTGCTTCCTCAAAATCGAAAGAAACAGTCTGTATCTTGTGCGTGGAAGGTGTTTCGAACCCGAGTTATCGCCGAAAGCTTTTATCAAAACGGGCCTCACCAAGTCGCCAGCTTGCATGAACTGAGAATTTTTCGTTGGTGCGAGGCTGGACAAAGAAAGCTGATCGACTAAATTGTCTGTGAAAACTGTGCTTGTCGAATTTACTTGAAGCCAAGCTTTGTTAGACCCGTGTTTATAGCTTCTCTTACATCTCAACCCATTGCGGTCCCTCGCCGACCAGAAAACTGGTCGGTAAAAAATGGTGCGCTGCAAGCGAGAAAAGTCCGTTTTCCGCCAGATGACCTAACTACCGGAAACGGGCTTTCTAAATCCTGTTTGTTCTTATTTCAGATCACAGCACGATAACGCCCTCTGGTTGCTGTTTCGTAAAGCGGACTCAATTTTTTAACGAAAAAAAAAAACTGTTTCCCTTACCAGTACTTAGAATTTTGGCTATAATTTCCGTTACGCTCAGATCAGAAAGATAACTCTCATTGAGCAGAGGTCCCATTTAGCACCTATGTTTACCACACAAATTCTGCGCGACATGTGCGACCTTTGTGTCATGAGTAGACATGTGGTCAAGGAAACCGTACTGGTGTTCTGCCCCAAAGCAGGCCATATCTTCCATGCCAAATGACTTAAATGGGAATTGGTAAAAAAAAAACTCTAATCAAAAAATTTAAATGGAAAAAAATTCAATCAAACCTGAAAGACCGGGATCATTTATCATCCATCATTAGTTTCGCAATGGTGCAAAGACGCCTGGTGTGCAGACTTCTAAGGTCCAAATTAGTCAGCTTGTTTCTTAAGCTGATGAAATGTTGCTTTTAGAGCTCGGAGTTGCTGTTTGAAGTAATCATTGGTACAAACCGTACATGAAACGGAATCGAAAAAGAAGATATTTCGCAAACGTGCGCCCCCTCGACCCCCCTGTGGCAGAATGCTGCGACATCGTGGAAAAAGTGCGACCTTTGCCCTATTAAATTAAACTGTGGCGCAACCAGATATTTAACGGTATAAAATTTGTCCCTTGCTAAAATGACCAGCCGTACAAAATGGATAAAACGATTTCTGAGGTTTAGCTTCCAGTTGCTTATATCAAATAAACGTAACTTCATGGCCGGCTTTGAGTCGGTGAAAATCCACGCGTCTCCCACAGTGAAAATGGAAGCAATACCACCTTCATATTCTTGCCTTTACAATCACACAAACAACATTTGAGAATTTCCCTACAAATGAAGTTTTACCTTATGAACAGCACCTCTTTCCTCCAGCTTTGGTGGCCTTGCTGACGATAGATACCGTGGAAGATCTGCAAAAACATAAGGGAAGCATGTTTATTTATTGTAATTTGCAAAATTGTACTTTGCGAAATCTCTACTTTGCTAAGTGAAAAATCTGTACTTTGCGAAGTGAAAAATTTCATTAATGATTATAGTAAAGATTACAGTTCTAGCCCAAGTCACTCACCATTTTCTGTGTCAGATGAATCAGATGAAATAATGACTTCTACAAAATAAGAAATAGAAATGAATGAAGCAAGCCGTGAGAGGGCTGTTTATCAGCATCAAAGGAGTAGAATTGGCTTTTCTTAAATAAAGTTCTATTTAGCTCAAAGTTCCCAAAAGGTAACAAGCTACAGAGCGGTCATATGAAAACACAAACATAAAGTATCCATACTTGAGATATGTTCTTGGTCTTCCTGCGAGGCCGCCATCATCGACTACGCATGCATGCGTGGCAATGATTGGATCTATATTTTCTCCCAAATTGTAATTGTAACGCAACATTTCGTCACGTGGAGTCACGTGGCTCTTCCCTTTGCGTCGGGAAGTCGTAAAGTCTGAAGTCTCCTCGGGGGACAAGGAGGAGGAGGAAACAGCAGATCACGTGAAAAAACAAATCGCTGGTATGTCTTTGCAGACTCATTTTAAGACAAGGCATTTTCTCAACTAAAATACACTACACTACATTTTCATAGCGTGAATAATTGGAGATACACCCCTCCTCATGCCGACCACCACCCCCCCCCCTCCTCCTTCGAGGCTCACGAAAAAAAATAAGTATAGGAATTCGCTCGACCTCAACAAAATTCCTCCTCGGTTCGTCTTCAGAATACTCCAGGTAAATATCCGAAACCTTCCTAAGTGTTCGGGCTGACATTGGAAAATCTTCGGAAAACTTCGGTTCAACTCCAAAAGTCTTCGAATCAACATCGGAAATTTTCGTTAGTGTTCGGATCAACTTCGAAATTCGTCGGAAGACTTCGGGTCAACTTCGGAAAGAAAAGTAAATAGCAATAGGTTCTCCTAGGGAGTACTGCTCTCGTCCAATCAGAATCCAGTTATTTTGTTTTCCAGTTATTTTATTTTGTCGGGGAGCTCTGGAGATGAGTTTAGTCAACCAAGACAACCCAAGACAGTGTTTAAAAGCTATCAAAGGCGTTTTTGGTCGTTTTGGAATATTTTGGTTCGTTGTGGGTCGTTTTGGATCGTTTTGGGTTCGTTGTGGATCGTTGTGGGCCGTTGTGGATAGTTGTGGGTCGTTTTGGGTCATTTTGGGTCGTTTTGGGTGGTTCCGTGTTTTAGTAGCTACGAGGTATATGTAGGGGATTAATGAGATGTAGGTTGTGTAGGTATATATAGGGGATTAATGAGATGTAGATTGTGTAGGTATATGTAGGGGATTAATGAGATGTAGGTTGTGTAGGTATATGTAGGGATTAATGAGATGTAGATTGTGTAGGTATATGTAGGGGATTAATGAGATGTAGATTGTGTAGGTATATGTAGGGGATTAATGAGATGTAGGTTGTGTAGGTATATGTAGGGGATTAATGAGATGTAGATTGTGTAGGTATATGTAGGGGATTAATGAGATGTAGGCTGTGTAGGTATATGTAGGGATTAATGAGATGTAGATTGTGTAGGTATATGTAGGGGATTAATGAGATGTAGGTTGTGTAGGTATATGTAGGGGATTAATGAGATGTAGGTTGTGTAGGTATATGTAGGGGATTAATGAGATGTAGGTTGTGTAGGTATATGTAGGGGATTAATGAGATGTAGGCTGTATAGGTATATGTAGGGGATTAATGAGATGTAGGTTGTGTAGGTATATGTAGGGATTAATGAGATCTAGGCTGTGTAGGTATGTGAGGGGGATTAATGAGATGTAGGCTGTGCAGGTATATGAGGGGGATTGATGAGATGTAGGCTGTGTAGGTATATGTTGGAAATTAATACGACGAAAGCTGTGTAGGTATATATGCTTTTTTCATGGGTGATACAGTGTGGATAAAGCCAGGGTTACTTTCTGGAAAAAAAAAAACAACAAAACAAAACAAAAGAAACAGAAGTAATTTGTTAGAATACAATGAGGAATATTTCATACAGAAGTTGAATGTAACTTCAGTTGTTCATAAAAGATTTAAACAATCTGTATCATAGGAACACTCAGGCAATCAGAACAATAAACTTACTTTATATTGCCTGGCATTCCTTCAATAGCAAAGTATAGAATTATAGGTAAGTTGTTAGAAGGTTTAGTAAGTGAAGTATAGAACAAATAATTTACCTTTGCGTTTGAAGGGCTTGAAGACATTTTTGCCTGTGAAAGAAAATCATAATGTAATGTAACTTGCAGTTTAAACTTTTGTTTTTCTTTGTATACATGTACCTTTTGCCATGTTACATACATACTGGTAAAGAATTGTTTAATTGTCCAGAGATTTTGTATTTTACAATGTAGGAAAACTCATCAGAGTAACAATCAATTAGATTATTCCTATTGTTGTTATTGCTATTATTATACACCAAAAAATAAATATACTATAGAAATTTATGCATATAAGTGAATAGTACATTGAGGACATTTTTTTGTTGTTGTTTAAAGTGATTTTGATGCAGGAATTTCCATTCCATAAATCGAAAACCAACCAATGGAAAAGCTAAAAAATTGTGATGTACGCTACAGAAGATAACTAAATAAGACACTTCTCCAAGTTTTAGGCCTGTGCGTTTCCCCAAACTTCAGAAATTCGTCGTAAATGTTTCCCAGAAATTTACAGAGCCCAGTAAGAAAACGCCATGTTGGTATACATCCGTGTTACACCAATATGGCGGCCGGAATATAGTGTAAACATCTGGAAGTTGCTTTGGCTTTCTAGGCGACTAATTATCAGTACTAAACAAACAAGCATTTACATAAGCACTTTTCCTAATGCTCTAACTTCTAAAAAGGCTCAAAATCATGAGATAAGTATATATTTTTCAACAAACTCGATCGTAACTTTTTGTCACGCAACCTCCATAACCCTGAAATTCAAAATGCTCCGGTTTCCAATCGAAGCACACTAATTGTAAACAGATATAAATATACTGCCTCTTACGCCTGATGAGGATAAAAACACGTCACGTGAAGACGATCTATTGAATTAGAAGTCTTAGAAAAACACATACTTGTAAACATTCTCGAAATCCCGGTGGCGATAGTATCGAACATCTATCAAACAGCTAACTTGTCAAAACGAAGCGCAAGCCGGGTTGGTACATTTCGCTGACCCCTAGTCCATGGACTACCCCGATGGACCTGGTCCATGGACTAGGGGTCAACGAAATATACCGACCCGCGCAAACCTTGGCCTTGCTTGGTCATGAAGCTGAACTTCATAACTAAAGCTTGGAATTTTGGCTTCTTAGAATACTCAAGTAGTCATTTCCGAGGAATTAAAGCCAAAATACGACCAAGGAAAAATTACAAAATAAATTTGTTCAAATTTCCAGTGCTACACACTAGGTGTTTTACAGAGTGATGAAGCGTTGTAGGCCTGTGGGTCTACTCAGGTGACAGCGTCTTCCTTAATAGTTGCTTCATGGTTAGATTTTAGTTTAAAACTTTAGACGAGTGGCGTTAATGGCTGATAAAATGTGATTTAACTATAACACCGACACATCAATGTTTAACAAAGGAGGATATGTAGCGAATGTTGCACTGATCACAATTTTACTGAGAATTGCAAAGAAATGCAAGCCAACGCGTGTTTTGATGATTGAGTGGTGATATTCATAACATCGTAGTTAGCAACAAAATTTAGTCGAAAGTATGAAAAAAAGCAAGTTGTAAGCCATTATAATTATAAGATGGCTTTAATAAAAACATCGGTATTCACGTACGCCAATTCCCTATCCACCCATCCCACCATCCATGCCATTCGTTATTTTTTAGTCGGGATCATTTGCGGTCCCTATCGGGGATCATTTCCGGTCCGGGATCATTTGCGGTCCAATTTGGGGATCATTTGCGGACCCGTACAGTACTCGTCGATAAGTATCTATTTAATGTCATGTAGTTTATCTTGTAATCTGACTAGGGTTTGGCCTTTCAGATCTGTGTTGCCCCTGGGGCCAACAGGTAAGCTCAGAAGTGAGTGAATGGTTATACCATTTACATTGAATGAAGCTTTTCCAGTAGTTGCTGTCACAGTACAATTATTTCGCAGACGGTTTCTTAATGCATTGATAAGGTAACTTTTGCCTGTTCCAGCAAAGCCATTTATTATCAAATGCAAAGGTGACTGAGGGTCCGGGTTGTTGAAATGGTCTTTCACTATATTGCATGCAAGTGACTGCATGCTACTAAAAGTATTTATATCTACATTGAAGTTTTGTTCTTGACTTTCATAAAACTGTTTTTTGGATTTTATCCAAGAACTCATTTCTAACAGTTGCCGTGGGGTGTATGAATAACTGTAGCTGTGCCAGTCATTTTCCGATGAGGCTTCAAAATTGTTTGTATAAGTTGAGTTAATGAAGTCTGCTAAAACCATCCATTCTTCGCGTTGCTGTTCTGGTTGTACACAATTTTCACTTTGCTGAATATCAGAGAGAGACTGTATGTCTTTCAGCTTTCCATGCCAATCAGGCACGTGTTTTATTGCAAAATTTGTTTGCAAGAAACGTTTCCACTGTAAAATAAATACATCATCGCTGCTTACTTGGTTTTCCCATGCATCATCCTGTTTGTTTTTCCAAGGTTTATATCTTAGCAATTGGTACTTACAGTATAAGCCAAAATTTGTACTTTTTGGATTTGATGAATACGTGGGGAAACTCTTGGTACTACATTGTTTAGTTGATCTACTAATTTTCCATTGACAAGGTTGTATTTCATTGCAAACTGAAGAAAATTTAAATTACGCAAGTCACATTTTACAGTGCCTTGATATTTTTCACGTTGAGCATACACATCAAGCAAACTGTCTGTTGCTGCTCTATCATCAGGTTTTTTTTGTTACATTAAGCCTTCGCGAACCATTTAAGTTGATAGGGATTACATTAAAGGACGAGCTTACAAGGTTTAAAAAAAGTAAATGGTGCATTGCTTCTTGTGCAGAAAAATCTCGCTGACCAAGTGCTTTCATCACAGTTTTCTTAATTATGGATGCAGCATTGGCATTTATTTGTGAATTATGCACAATATTACTGAATGCTTGCTTAAGAAGATGCAATCTGGATTCAGTTTTTGCTGCATACTTTCAGCCAAGTACACCACACATGCATGGTAACCTATAACTACTTGAAAGTCACAATTTGCACGCCAGCCTTGAAGTTGAAGGCGCTGGTGGTTGTTAACTCTGTGATCATTTTTTTTGGTAATTACCTGAACTCTGTATTTTGATGTGTTGTCTTTTGAATGAATATGCTCAAAATGCAATGATGTTTTTTCGCAAGTCTCAAATGGAAAGTTAAATCGACATTCTGGTTCTGTTTCATTGTTCTTTTTTCGCAAACAATAACTTGTACTACATCCAGTGTGTCTTTGAACCATTTTCAACAAATCAACATAGTCAGTGTCGTGATATTTTTGTGGTATTCTTGGCAAGGATGAATAGAAGGTTTTATCCACAGGCCATTATCTGGAGGATTTGGGTTACAGGTGGACATTAACCAATCAACATATTGACAGATCTTCTCAGCAGCTATTTTCCCCTCACTCACTATTGTACTGGTAGCATTATCTTTACTATTTTCTGCCAAATAACCACTAAGTGCAGTTTCACTTAACTTGCATAGGCCTGGATCATTACTGAGTTTGGCAACACCAGGGCAATGAATGCTCCCTCTAGACTGATACTCAAATCTGTACCAGTGCCATTTTGCATCAAGTGAATCACATAGCCAGTGCTTGATAAATTGTTTCAAGCGTTCAGTAAAAAACCAATCAACAATGTGAGGATTGTAATAACATTTCGACGTCTCGTTTCAGATAAGCTGTTTCCTTCATCTGTTTTGATTCCAATAAGAGAATGTAATTCCGGCTAATGCATATCTGCTGCTGAAAATGTGTGGGAGGTCCAGCATGTTGAATGATTGCTTTCAAATCCTCTTTTGCTTTGTACCAATAAGCATCTGACCCACTTATGTTAGTAATGTAACGGGACAGCTTTGTCATCAAAAGGTTTGCATTATTATTGTCAACCATTTCTCTTCTTTCTTCCAAAGTCAGATGTTGTTCTCCAGGATTTTGTTTTAAAAATATTCCGGTTTGTTGTAGGATTTGTTTACGCTGAATCATGTTTAAAGCCCAATATGAAAACCTCGGATGATTTGCAAACCGGTAAATCCATTTATTGTCCTTTTTCTCTGCAAATTTAGTAAGGTTTTTTATCTTTTCTCTCAGAGTTATATTTTTTAAAATTGCAGGATTTGTTGGATCTCCTTTACCATCAGGAAACAATGTTGGAAATGCCATTGTGGCTAAAAAGGGAGTGACATACTCATTTAAAGGGCTATTACCCAAATTTGGCGTGTTCATATGTCCCTGTGAAACATTCTGACGAATGAAATCAATTTCTTGTTGCTGGGTGTCATTAACAGGTAGCAACCTGGAATAATCTGTATTACTGTTATAAACAACATCATCTTCATTATAAACAGGACCAACATCTGGTCTGGAAGTTGCTTTATCCTCTAATGAAGTCTCATCTGTTTCTATAGAAAGAATTTCATTGGGAACATCATTCTCTGGTAAAGAATTGAATGCGTGATAATTTAATTCAATGTGTGAATAATGTGGATTATTTTTAACAAGCTAGTGAATTGCATCTGAAACCACTTGTCTTCTCACCGAAAGGTTTTTAACAAAATTTCCTTTTCCTTTAACTTTAACAAGAATTATTGATAAATCTTTAGGGTATCTTGGAAGTAAATGTGCCAATTCACTGACATCTTGAGGAAAATTTATTGTATGTGCTGAATATCCTCTTTGTCCTCCTGGTTTAATATAAATATGCATTATGGGAAGAGCTTTAGCAATAAGCATTTCTTCTATTTGCGTTAAACCAGAAAGTTCACTGGGTACTGGTGAGGGTATCATTAAGTTCTCCTTGGAGAATTTTTTGGTGACTCCTTTTCCCTTGAGTACCTAGAACACTTATAATTTTGCAGACATTTTGGTGCCACTCTCAATGGCCATGCTTCAAAACAAATTTTGCTTTGGTAAATGGCATAATTATTGGAATTATGGAATTTAGTTATATTTTCTTTTGCCCAGCTCTGTTTGTGAATATCTCCATTTTTTTCTGCATCAAAATTTAGTAAGTATTGTTTTTGTGTAATGGTACAGTTACCCTCTGGCTGATTATTACACGCCTTTTTTACAATATTTTCAGGACTTTGTTCTTGTTTCCTTTTTCTCTGCCTATTATCTCGCCTGTTTTGAAGTCTCTTTTGATGTTGCTCGTGTGATTCTGATAATTTTAATTTAAGATGTTTCACGGCATTCTTATTAATAGTATGAGGTACTGTAGAAACATAATGCAAGTCTTCTATGTAACCAACAAACAATACTCTTTGGCTTTTATTAGCAAGAGGTGGAGTTATCGTAGTGCCTTCTGGGCAAGAAAGCCTTGTTTCAATGATATGAATTACACAATTAAATTGATTGGCTACAGCTTGTATGATAATGTTGTCACACCATGTGCCTGGTGTTGCCATTCTTTTCAAATAACGTTTCGATGAATCCTCGGATATACTCTCTACAAACAACTCAGCATGTTTTTCTAAATAGCTAACACCAGCTTGCCTTACAGCAATATGAAACTCAGAAGTGCCATAATACTGATGTGAAATTGCTCTGAAAAAGCAGTCACCAGTGTTTCGATATCGAACAGATCATAGAAAACTGTTCAAAGTGCTTTAATGGAATCGAGTGTTCCCTAGAATACACTTGAGACAACGCCTTGCTCTATCTAAAAAGGTGTTATATCGATTACAAAATCACGTGACACACTTGCGTTACTATAATCTCTAACATAGTGATACGATCTATCGTTACATCCCTTCTTTTCTAAAAAAAATCAAAGAATCAAATAAATCAAATTGAGTTCTACTTAAGTCATGTCCTGTTTTGTTTGTCCCTTTGCTTTAGCAAACATAGTCCCTCAAGTACAAAGGGGTCATGACAAGTCGACCAGAACGAGTTTGCTTTACTCCAGCCGGCTGCTTTGTTAGCGCTGAATCGGCTGCTCGAAGCTTTACTGGTGTCTCTGGAGAGGGCGCTGTCTGCGACGAATTGAATGGTGAAGTTGCGGTTTCTTGGGCTGCCGGTGTATTGTTGTCCTGTGGCATTTGATCTGTTTGCGGCTGCATTGGCTGTTCTTTAGTTGCCTTAAGATGTCGTCTGTTACGTCGTAAGATGGAACCATCTTCTGTAAGGACATTGTATGACCTAACATTGACTTCTTCCTGGACTGTAGCTTTCTTCCATGGTTCTTTCCTGTTCTTTAAAGGCTGTAGTCGCACTGTGTCACCTTTCGCTAAGGGTAGTAGATCTTTAGCATTTCGATTGTAATAGAATGCTTGTTTCACCTTGATTTTGTTCCTCTCTTCCTGGACACTTTCAGCCAGCTTTGGTCTGAGAAGGGTTTCTCTTGCCGGGAGTAGTGTTCTGGTCCGACGACTCATCAGTCGCTGAACCGGACTGCTTCTCATGCCTTCGGTGGGCGTGTTCCCGTGATCGAGAAGCGCGAGCCAGGGATCTTTTCCGTCGTCATGTGCCTTCCTAATTAGCCTTTTGACCGTCTTGACAGCACTTTCGACCAGGCCATTGGACTGCACATGTCCGGGACTTGAGGTGACATGATCGAACTCCCACTGACGTGCAAATCTACGGAATTCGTCCGAGTCGAACTGGGGACCATTATCCCAGACCACTTTGTCGGGGATGCCTTGTCTTGCAAAATGCTGTTTCAGCTTGGAGATAACAACTTTTGACGTTGTGCTGGATTCCATTCAATCAACTTCCCAGAAGTTGCTGTAGTAATCCACTGTGACAAGGTAGTGACGGTTGCTGAATTCAAATAGGTCAACAGCTACCTTGGACCAAGGCTTGTCCGGTACGTCGTGCGGGTGGAGCTTTTCCTTCTGCTATGACATTTCGAAGTTTCTGCAGACGTCACACCGATTGACATAATTCTTCAGGGCAGCTGTCATTCCTGGCCAGTAGACACTCTCTCTGGCGCGTCTCAGACATCCTTCTAAGCCAATGTGCGATCGGTGGATTCTGGCAAGAACTTAGGGCCTGAGGGACACTGGAATTAAACATCGATCTCCCTTGAATACGATTCTGTCTTCAACTGAGAGCTGGTCACGCACATCAAAGTATGGCGTTACTTCGGCAGGAAGATCGTTTTTGGTTTCAGGCCATCCTGTCCCGAAGTTGTACGGTACACAAAAGACTCTCGATGTTGTGAACAATTCACGGGTTTAATGACAAAACGAAACGAAAATAATACAAAATAGTTTCTCTCTCGATCCTCGTGTTGTTTGCGTTGTGTTCGTGTCTCTCCCCTCTATCAACCTATTTCACAATACTTGTCTCTTATTACAATTTTACTTGTCAATCATCTTTAATCATCTAAGAACTAAATATGACATCCGGTTGTAAGGCTACGCAGTCACGACAGTTCCGGTCACGCTCCCCTAAAATTTGATTATCACTTAAATTTTACTTTTATCACGATCAATGTCAGTTGAAACTGAAAAAACGATTCAAAGTTCAATCATCCGCGGCAATTAATCTGATTTTAGCTCCCGCGTCTACTGCTGCTCTTCTTCTCTCAACGGTTCTCCCCTGCACTCTAATCTCCGCTAACTCCTCTGTGTTCCTTTCAAGTGGGCTCCGTATTTCGAGAGGACACACCAGCTGTATTGGCCTCTGGATTTGGTTTCCCTTGTGTAGCAAATCAACTCCTCTTACAACTCCGTCTCTGCCTCTGATGTGTTTCAGAACACGACCTTTCTTCCATTCTCCTCTGTTCTTCTCATCACCGATGATGAGTACGACCTCTCCGATTTCTGGGTAGTCACTCTCGCCTCTCTTGATTCGGTGACTTTCCATAAGGCCGTGAACATACTCCTTCTTCCACCTCTGCCACACATGCTGCCTTTTCTCATTCAATCGTGCATGTAACTTGGTGACTTCGTCTCCGTCCAACTCTATGTCTTCTACGGTGTACGATTCTTGTCCCCACATGAGTGTGTTAGGCGTCAACACTTGCTCCTCTCCTGTTTCGCTTTCCATGTATGTCAAAGGACGGTTGTTGAGATGTCGTTCGATATCCATCACTACAGCTTCAAATTGTGCGTATTCTAGGTGTGTTCTCCTCATTGTTTTGTACAAGGTTCTCTTCACCTCTTTAATTAACCTTTCGTACAGTCCTCCCCACCACGGCAACTTTGATAAGTTGAATTGCCACGTTATCTGCTGTTGCGCTAAGAAGTCTTGCAGCTCTTCACTCTTGCGTATCTTCTTGATCCAGGTGGCTGTGGTTTTGAAGACGGCTGCGTTGTCCGACACGATGCGTTTTGGGCGGGTACGGCGTGTGATGAATCCGTTGAGCTTTCTCCGGAATTCCTCTGCTGTTTGTGACTTAGTCACCTCTAAGTGCACTGCTCGTGATGTTGCGCAAGTGAATATCAATATGTGACACTTGCCCTGCTCTTTCTTGGAAATCTTGTAACTGAGGGGTCCTGCGAAGTCGATCCCTGTGGTCTCAAATGGTCTTCCACATTCTGTGCGGAACGGTGGTAGTGCAGCTGTTTCTGTTGGTCTGTATGGTTGAGTGCGAAACACCTTGCACAAGTAAGAGCTGTTGATTATCTTCTTCGTCTTTGATCTCAGTTGAGGTATCCACCACTCCTCTCTCACTGCTGCTATGGTGCTTGCGACTCCTAGGTGCTTTATGTCTTCGTGGATATGACGTATGAGCTTGTCTGCAAATACTCCCCCCTCAATGTACGTCGGCTGGTAACCAGGAATCCTCCCCTTGCATTTGAAGATACCAGTGTTTTCGTCTGTTACTAACTTCCAACCGGGGCTTTCTAGATTTGGTTCCATGTCTGCTTGCTCTTTCCTTATCCATCGGTCTCTTGCGTAACTCAACTCCTCGGTCGTCAACGGCCCCTTTCTCTTCTTCGTTCTGTGTTTCTTGGTGAGTGAGTTGTGTTTGAACCATAGAGCCCACGCGGTCACTCGGAAGGTTCTCCAGAGTTTGCTTCTAGCAAGGAGTGTGTCCCACTCATCAGGCTCCTTCTTGGCTGAATAAAGCGTGTCTTCCTTTTCTGGTCTGTGTTCTTCACTGACGCTTTTAGTTTTCTCTAATTCCGGCTGTTCGGGCCACTCCTCCTCATGTAGCAACCACTCCGACCCTTCAAACCACTGCCCTTTCTGCATCTTCTCTAGTGAGGCACCACGGCTTCCTAAGTCTGCCAAATTCTTGTCAGTTGGGCAATATCTCCACTGGATTCTGGTTTCTTGAGTGATCTCAGCGATCTTCCTCACTCGATTGGATACGAATGTTTTCCATGCTCTTCCTGGGTTGCAGATTCAAAATAGCGCAACCATGCTGTCCATCCACACGTTCACTGAAGTGATAGGCCACCGCCCCAGCACTGTCAGTAAATTTCTCACCATGTTTGCGGCTATCTGTCCTCCCACCAGTTCTAGCCTTGAAATCGATGTGTTACGTTTTGAAATCCTCGATTTTGACGTTAGCAGCCCCTTCACAAAACCTGTTGAGTGCTCCACTACAGCAACGGTCACCGCTGAACACGCTATGTTACTGGCATCTGCGAAAACGTGGAGATGTACAGCCCTAATCTTGCTGATATCTCTGGCTACGCTCCTGGGCACCTTGATGTTCCTCAGCTGACTACTCCACTTGAGCCAATCTCGCGAATTGACACTGTTTACTTCAGTGTTCCAGCCAACCTTTTCATCACACGCCTCTCTGTAAATTCGCTTGCCCTCTACCATGGTCGGTGAAATTATGCCAAGCGGATCATAGATACTTGAGAGTTGACTGAGAATGGATCGTTTTGTTGGTGCTTGTTCACCCTGTATCTGTGCTTGGATCTCTAGCGTATCCTCCCTCTTGTCCCACACGAGTCCGAGCAACTTGCTTGGATTGTCCTCACTATCTAATTCTGGAATGTTGGACTCCCACTTGTATACTGGGAACCTGGCGCCTTCAAGAATCTCAGTTTCTTCCTGTTTGAACTCCTTTAGTTCCTCCACGCCCCTTCCGGTTTTCATGAGATTGTCCACGTAAGTGTTTTCTTTTAGCGCTTGGACAGTATCCTCTAACTCCGGCGGTTGTTCATTGAAATGATGCTGAACGGTAGCCCCCAGCATGAACGGGCTAGCTTCTGCTCCGAAGGGCATTCTTGCAAAACGTAAATGCTCTTCCTTTCCATTTATGTTGAATAAGAAGCGGAACGCATCCCTGTCCTCCTCCTTGATTGCAATCTGTAGGAACGCCTTTTGAACATCCGCCAGCAGTATGTCAGATGACATTCGCGCCCTAATCATGATGTCCCATAGCAGCGGTTGTAGCGGTGGGCCGGTGTGCATGCACTCGTTCACCCTGTTGGCGAGTGGATGTGGTTTCGCGCTTGCAACGAACACCATTCTCACCTTGGTTGAAGTAGCGCTCTCTCTCACCACCGGCTTGTGGGGGATGTAAAATACGCGTTCACCCGTTGGCTGCTCTGGAGCTTTCTCGACGATGCTCTGCTCGATCTGTTCGTAAACTATGTTGTCATACTCAATCTTCAGTTCTTCGTTTCTCTTCAGTTTTCGTTCTACATTGTGAAGACGTCTCCTGCTTGGTTCCTCATTTGTATTTGAGAGCTTGGCGCCTGGAATCCACGGCACGCCCACCTCGTACCTGCCATCACTTCTCTTCGATATGCCCCCTTGAAATTCCTTGTAGATGTCTAGCTGATCGTCTTCCCCTCGGTTCTCTACTCCTAAAACGTCGAGCGAGTACAGTCTTTCATACTCGTCAGTCTCTCTCACATATATGCAATTGCTGTCTGTGTATTCTTTCCCACCATGAACAATCCAGCCAAATGTGGTTCCCTCAACGATTGGATCTTCCGGTTTGCCTTTATACACTTGTTCCGTCCTGATCTTGCAGTAGGTTGCATCCCCGAGTATTAGATGGATTGGGTACTCTTCGCTTGCGGTTCTGTAAAACATCTTTCCCTGGACATGTTGATATTTCTCCTTCAGTTCTGAAAGGGTGGGCCTCTTGATAGTTGTGAAATCTGCGAGTTTGCTTCCTGTAATTTCTATTTTCTCGCCTGCCTTACTGCCGATTGAGTTGATTGTCACGTCATAGATTGGCATAGACTGTTTCTTCGTCCCATTAACCGTTACAATGTGGCGTGAGTCGTGACGTATCGGGTTTAACTTCAACTTGTTAGCTGCTTCTTTGGAGATAAAGTTTCTTCCCGACCCTGTGTCTAGGTAAGCCCAAAATGTACTCCCCTGGATTTTCAATGGTACTATGGCGGGTAGGGACCTTTCCTCGACAGAAGGCGTGTATCCGCTTAGCGTGGCGTTGGGATCTTGCGTCTCGCTTCCCTTGGACCTATCACATAGGCTGGTGTGGTGTTTGCTCTTACACTTATAGCACAACCTGCTTCGACATTCCTTCCCGGTATGTCCTGGGCGGGCGCAATTGAAACAGTCATCTTGCTGCAAAGAACTCTCTCCGTTTCGCGATTGTGTCGTATGTTGGGCACGATTCTCCCCAGTGGTTTTTCTCACAGAACAGGCAGTGGGGCTGTTTCTGGCCAAAATAACTACGTTCCCTTCTTTTTGGTTCCGTTTGATCTTTGTGATTGTCTTCGGGTTTGTTGCGCTTGAGCCATTTTTGGATAGAATTGATCAACTTTTCCATGTTCCAATCTTCCCACCCTTCGTCTGTTCTCACCAAATCGGGTTTTACTTGGGGAAGCTTGTTCAGGGTTGACAGAGCAAAACCCTTGAGCATCTCTCCCTCCCCCAGAGTTTGCAACGCGTCAAAATTCTTGCTCAGCCTCTCATAAAACTCGCGCACCCTTTCCTAATTTAGTCCTCTGGTAACTGGCAAGTTAATTATCTCTTCCATGTGTGCAGCGACAACAGTTTTGCTCTGTCCAAACTCAGTTCTCAACCTGTCCCACGCCGTCTTGTACCCCAGAGTACCCGGCTTTAAATTAGCTAGTCTATCTCTTACCTTTGGGGTCACCAGCTCCAAAAGGTAGCCGTATTTTTCCTCGTCCGATAATGGCTTGCTGTCTATTTGTGATGTAAACATGTTCTCAAACCTGATCCAGTCAACCGAAGTGCCGTTGAAAGGGGTTATCTTGAGCTCTGGCAGCTTTGCTCGGGCGGCTTTCACAGCTTTTTCCATCTCGATTTTCGTTTCCGTTAATTTTACCTCCGCCATCATCTTCTCTTCCCAAAGTTCCTTCTCTTGTTGCTGGATCTCGCGTCTAAATTTCTCCTCCTGCTCGAATTTTGCTCTGAGTTTCTCCTCCTCGGCCTTTTGACTTTTGTTTCGCTCTCTTTCCTCCAAAACCTTGCTTAGTTTGGTTTTCATCTCCAAAAGCGGCGCGTATGTGGCCTTCAAGTCCTTTTTCCACTGTCTCACCTCTCTCTGTGTCGATATTCCACGGTCGATTTTAAGTTCTTGTAGTGTTGACATAAGGTCGTTTAAGCGGTCTTGAATTTCATCCGTTCGCTTGCACGTAAGCGCAATCTCGCTGTAATCGCAGTCTTCTAAAAGCTCATCGCCTTCCTCTAAGTAGAATTTTAGTTTGTCAATCTCTTTCTTGATTTTCTTCTCGAGATCTTGTTCTTGTTGTGACATGCCTGTCTCACCTTGGTCGGATTTCTCGTTGTCCGAGTCTCCCATGTTTGTGCAAGGTCTTGTGTTGAAATCACACTCCTTTTCTCCCGGCGAATCCTGGTCCCGGCACCACTTATGTCCCGAAGTTGTACGGTACACAAAAGACTCTCGATGTTGTGAACAATTCACGGGTTTAATGACAAAACGAAACGAAAATAATACAAAATAGTTTCTCTCTCGATGCTCGTGTTGTTTGCGTTGTGTTCGTGTCTCTCCCCTCTATCAACCTATTTCACAATACTTGTCTCTTATTACAATTTCACTTGTCAATCATCTTTAATCATCTAAGAACTAAATATGACATCCGGTTGTAACGCTACGCAGTCACGACAGTTCCGGTCAATCCGCTCTTGATCACTCTCTGGAGAGCTTGAATTGAGCTGTCTTTCAGACTTTCTCGGCGGATGTCCTCCAGACTAGCGCTACGGATCGGTATTAAGTCGACCATCCGTATTTGCTCGATTTCCTTTTCAATGGACAGAATTTCATCGTTCCTGCTGAGGGGTGCTCTTGAAAGCGTGTCAGCCAAGTACATATGCTTGCCTGGCTTAAAATAGATCTCAAGGTCGCTCTGTATCCGTCAGTGAGCGGGACGCATAGGCGACTGGCTGGCCATTTTGTAACAGTGTGGCTCCAAGACCAGTGTCTGAGGCGTCATATTGTAGCACAGTTTCTTCCGCAGGATTGAAGTATCTCAGGACGGGTGCTTGAGTGGCTGCTTGCTTGATTCTTTGGAATGCATTTTCATGTTCCTCGCTCCAGTGCCACTCAGCATCCTTGCGAGTTAGCTGCCGAAGAGGCTCACAGATATCAGCCAAATTTTCCAGGAATCGTGTGAGATAGTTGGCTAGACCTACGATTCGTTGAACACCTTTCACATCGCTAGGTCGACTCAGTTTCTGGATGGCTTCTATCTTGGATGGGTCCGGCTTTAGGCCGTCTTTCGTTAGCACATGACCGACGTAGGGGACTTCCGTCATCCTCAGTTTGAATTTCTCTTTGTTGAGCTTTACCCCCTTGTCTCTGCATCTTGCGAGGAGGGCTAGCAGCTTCTTGTCGTGATCTTTGACAGCATCTCGTAAAGTGTCACCTTCGCCAGTGATAAGAATGTCGTCTGCGACCGTACGTACACCTGGAAGGCCTTCAATTGCTTGATTTAGGCGGTGTTGGAAGTATTCGGGCGCAGGGGAGATGCCAAATGGTAGTTTGAGCCAGCGGTAACGCCCAAATGGAGTGTCAAAGGTTGTAAGGTAGCTCGAAGCTTCATCCAATTCCACGTGCCAAAACCCATTTTTTACGTCACAGACGCTGAAAACCTTGGCTTTTGACAAATCTGGTAATAGATCATCAATGACCGGAAGAGGATAGTGGCTACGCTTCAATGCTTTGTTGAGTGGCTTTGGGTCAATACACACTCTCAACTTACTATTCGGTTTCTTGATTACCACTAGACTTGACACACAATCTGTTGACGTGTCGACTGGTTTGATGACTCCGATTTTCTGTAGACGAGCTAGTTCTTCTTTTAATTAACCGCGCGGCCATGGGCCGGGCGCGGCTCATGGTTTACCCGTGGTTTTTTTTTTTTTCGCAGTTTTGTCTGCGACCAGACCCAAGCTTCCACTCGACCAAATTTTGAGTCACGCAACCTGTGATGTTTACTCGCCAAAAGCTGTTGAAACATTAATAAATCTCATCTCCGATACTGACTTTCGCAGGAAAAAATTAAAAACCCAGCGTTCGTCAAAAATTATATTTTTTCAGCCGAAATTTAGCTCGGAACATATACATATTTATATTCCTTTGAATCGTCGATGAAATGACCTTTTCCGGATATTTTTTCCTTCGGGGTCAACAGAAACCTCCGATTACAAAATCACGCCGAACACACACGTTACAAAAAAATCTCTTCAAAACCCTGACTTCGAAGCGATATAACACTTCAGCGTTAATAGCTACCACACATCGGCTGGCGGTAAATCTATTCGTTAACAATCCAGCCTTATCGTGTTAAAATTTCAGCGAAATCGAACAAAACCAGAATTAATTAGAATTTTTTTGTGACCTCACTCCCCAGACTTGACCTAACAAAGGAAGCCACGGTCGCCCATAGCAACCGAAAAACACGAACATAACAAAGCCGAACGTTTTGGCCAAAAATCTCCAGAATTATCGCCTGAGAGCTTAAACTTGAATGGGAATATCTTTTTCGAACTTTTTTCAACTGATTTAGACGAAAGACTGGCCTCGGCGGGCTACAAGAAAGACCAAGAGAAAAACAGAACAAGACAGCAGAACAAGCCGATAACGTTTCATCGCACGGCTTTCGGCACGGAAACGAAAATACAGCTTACTTCTGGATAAATTCAGCCTTAGAAGCCAGCAACCGGTCCCAAATTACTTTCTGTATCCTTACAAATGTCCTGATTTCCATCTCCGAAAGATTTTGCCCCAATTTTGATCAAATAAACATTTCGTCGACGGTGACCGCCATTACGTTGGCCTGCATACTAAATTAGCTAACTTGACAAAATTCTCCCGAGGGGGGGATATGACGAAAAGAGCTGAAAGATGGCCTATAATTGGCTAATGATGAGATCATCGAAAGTAACGCCAATTTTCTGTCACGTTTTCAATCTGTGGTCACTGAAGTGACCAAAATCGATACATCGGTCGGGATAGAGTTTTATTATTAAATTATATGACTTGTGTGACTACTTTGCTAGCCCTTTACTCGTGGAAAACACCAATTAAATTTAATCATGACTTTTAAGAAAGAAAGCTGTTGTTAATAGTGTTATTAGCGTGTCATTCATATCGCTCATGCCCATACATATCCCGAAGAAAGTTCTACAAAGATTAATACCATTACGTCATCGGAGATTTGTCAATGGCTACAACTGATGGTGCAATAATACAGTTTGTGTTGATCAAGTGATGTGATGTCTACAGTAAGAAAAGAATCATCAATAACTGCTTTGGAATGTGCACTGCGTTCCGACGGTAGTGCTAAGCAAACAGTTAAATTTTAAAAGCGCGGTTATAAGATCTAACAGATCTTCTTGTTTTGGCTTCATGGCCACGGGTATTCTTCTCACAGGCTGCCTGACTGGTTCCACAGTGCCGTCGATCTCTAAGTGAAGCTTCTTCTCTAGTCTTCCTTCTCCGTTGAAGACATCATGGAATTGGGCGGAAATCTGATCCATAGTGAGGCCACGTGCTTCGGTTTCCTTTTGAGCTGAGGCAATGTTTTCGTAATGCACTTCGACTAGCTTCATTTGCTGAACTGTTTTTGAACCCAACAGTGGAGTGCATGCCTCATTGATGACCACAAAGTCTGCTTCTTGCTCTTCGTTTAGCTTGGGATTTAATAGAGGTACTCGACATTTTCCGATTGTTTGCATTTTTGAGCCATTGAACATGCTTAAAACTTGCGTGCATGGCGTGACTTGACATTGTTTGCGTTAGGTAAGGTGTTTTTGTTGAAAACATTGCATGTTGCTCCGCTGTCAACTTGGAAACGAACTGGTTGACCTCCAACTGTCATCGTTGCAAAGATCTTCGATTTAAAAAGCGAGCTGTCAACGTTGTTGACATGTTCTTCTGATCCTTCGAGAGAGAGCATAAAACAGTATTCCCCTTCGCTTGAATCTTGTGACTCTGATGGGGTGCCTAATTGATGGATGCGTTTTTTCTTCTCTTTTTTACAGCTTGGATTTTCTTGCCTACATACTTTCGCCAGGTGATTTGCTTTTCCACATTTCGTGCATTCCTTTCCAAACGCGACGCATTTATCACGCGATCGCTCGTGTTTCCGGCCACAATACTTGCAATCCACGAGCTTTTTTCTGTTCTTGTTCTTGTCTTTGGATCGGTGCTTTTCGTTCTGACTAAGGGCATTCACATCTTCTTTGCCACTCATGGCCTTCATCTGCGTGGCCGTTGTCTCCGCTGATCGGCAGGTATTAACGCATTTCTGCAGCGTTAATCCAACTTCTTGGAGTAGTTTTTTCCTAGTTTCCATGTCACGAATGCCACAGACGATCCTATCTCTAATTAGCTCATCCTTTAGCGCACCAAAATTGCATGTTTTGGCTAGGACTTTAAGGGCCGTAAGATACTCGTCGAACGATTCCCCAGTTTCTTGATTTCTGTTGTTAAAGCAGTAGCGTTGATAAATGACATTGGTT
The DNA here is from genome assembly GCF_964199315.1 of Orbicella franksi. Classification (NCBI taxonomy): domain Eukaryota; kingdom Metazoa; phylum Cnidaria; class Anthozoa; order Scleractinia; family Merulinidae; genus Orbicella; species Orbicella franksi. The sequence goes on from NC_138151.1 coordinate 7,176,562, forward strand.
TGTCCGATGCAGTGTATTTGGTTTTCCTGCTGGTTGAGGCGAGATGCGATTTCGAAGGAATCCCATACTTGTTTCCACCTTTTCCAGTTTTCGGCGATATTGCCACGTATATCCAAACGCGACGGTACAGGCAAGTTGCTCTGAATTGCATGAGGCGGTATGACAGGTACGGCTTCATTTTGCTGCGCTACGCTTGGTGGACTTGTATCAGCCGAATCGTCTTGACCAGGCGTAGGCATGATCTTGCAGACGTTAGGCTCAGTAGACTTCTGACACCATGTTTCGATATCGCACAGATCATAGAAAACTGTTCAAAGTGCTTTAATGGAATCGAGTGTTCCCTAGAATACACTTGAGACAACGCCTTGTTCTATCTAAAAAGGTGTTACATCGATTACAAAATCACGTGACACACTTGCGTTACTATAATCTCTAACCTAGTGATACGATCTATCGTTACAACCAGAACCACCAACATCCAAAGCCTGCAAACCTTTACGACATAGTCTGTTAATCATTCGGTCATATGAACTGTTTTCAGCACTTGCACTAGAAGCATTTGTATCCATTTGAGATGAGTATCTATTGTCTGGATTCATATCACCAGAAAGTGTTGTAAAAAGTACAAGCCTGGAAGATTTTTTCAATGAAGGCTTTGAATTATTACACCTTAATTTTTGAAATATTCTGTTATGAGCTGGAACATTTTTTGCATTTAGCTTTGAACCAAAGTAATAATAGTGAAAACAACTTTCATAGCAGTGTCTTAGAAACCAAGTTTTAAATGTTTTGCAGAACTAGTTAAAACCGGATGAGCTAGGACAATTTTTTTAAAAAATAAGTTTAATTTGTTTTCTCTTCTGTCTGTGTTTTAGAAATTGAAGCAACTTCTCTTTAGGTATTCTCGAGGGTTCCCTGTCTCTTTTACCACATCGAACTGATTTGGCAGAACGCCCACGCGAGGGTTCCCCGTCTCTTTTATCACATCGTACTGATTTGACAGAATGATCACGCATTTTTCAGCTAAATCAAACACTTCTGTACCTTTACTGTCGAAGGGTTTGTAGAGGTTTGTTTATATTTGAAATCGCAGCAAGTAAATTAGCTAAACTTTGCCTGGCTTCAACGAATGACCTGGACTTACCTGATTCGCGACAGCTTCGCTGTGCTCGGTAAGATTTTTGCGAAACACCTGGGCTTACACGTGATGGACTGATACACCGTATTTGCTGTGTTTACACCGTGAAAGCTCCGTGTTCTATGCAAGGCTTGTATCAATACAGTTGACCTGTTTCGTGGTGAACAAAATGGTTCACTGGTATATCTGTGGCAAAACTGTGCCAAAATTTCAAAAACAAACTGGTTCTATATTGCACACGCACGATGAAATGAAAAGCTTCTATTCGCCTTGTACGTGAAAGAAGTCACTGAAGGACGATTATGCTGTTGAAACATACCTTCTTATACGTTAAGATGATGTTTATAACTAAAAAACCTTAAACAAAAATTCACTACATATTGTATATAAGCGGTGGTAAAGATTATTCTCATTAAATCCCTTGATGAGTGGGCAACCACGAAACAGGCTTGTAGGGACGAACTTGTAGTTTATTTGTGTTTTTCCTCCCACATTATATACTTCGCTCTACTCTGATGTATTGAGCACTGTTTTACGAAAATCAAATTTTACACTTAACTCTCCTGTATGCCTTTTGAGGCCAGGAAGACTAAATACACCGTCTTTTCGTTGAATCATGTATTGTACAATTTAATTAAGAGTGCTTTTAACATGCAATTGGAGTCTAAATCAACACGATAGAACGTACAGATATCAAAACCGCGGCGGAGAGCCAATCTATTGCTTTCTAAAGGCCTGCATCGTCCTAAATGGACTGAACAAGAGCTTCCTACATCGAGAATCGATTGAAATTCAAACAAACTAGGCCATAGTTAGCAGTAAGCGAACACTCAACATGTTGTCGTTACGTCGATTATCGCCCGGAAGCCACGCAAATAAATTTCTTCCGCGCTAGCGAATCACAGACAGTTCTGATACTTAGCTAAGCCGAGAACGCGTAAAATTGATAAAACAAGGAAATTCTACTCACGATCAGCGCTTGAACTCATGTTCTTCTCTCTCCTCGTGGCCACGTTTTGCTCGCAAATAGCAATGTCCCGGATGTACTTCAATTTTGTCGAGCGCAGAATGGCACATCCAGATTTCAACAGACTTTTTTTCTTTTTTTTTAGCTACATTAAAGTTCAGAGCAAATGACGCCAACAGCAGCTAGAAATGTCTAGTCCATTACACGTCTGAGCCCTAAATCGATGTGGCTAAAGAGTTTTGCTGTCTAAAGCAAGCACAACATTATCGCCACAGGGCAAACGGCCTACTCTTAGGGGACTAAATGTGACCCGTACAGTTTACACATCTCCTCAGGCCCGACTCACGTACGATAATGGACGACGCTTACTAGCAAATCGTTAGACTTGGGCCTTCATTGGACTTAATGATGTCCTCGGGCAGACTTCCTTTAGACAGCAAATACAGAACGCTTATCGGTCGCTCCTTGTCAGAGTCACCGCGCGAACTGAATTCAGACGAGTGTAGCCTGGGCTAAACTTAACGTAAATTGAAAAGGGGCGGGGGGGGGGGGTCCGATAAATAATAAAAAAAATACCTAAATAAATGAAACATGCGGCAAGGAGTTCCTACATTTCATGCTAGGTAAGATTTACAAGCTGCTGTCATAGCGAAAGCAGAAAAAAACAAACAAACGATGAAATGAAAAAAGCAAATAAATCAAAAAACACCTGATTCAGTCCTTAACACCGCTTTCATAAATCCAGACATATATATATATATATTGTTTTTTCTACACGCAGTATTTATGATTTAGGGCAATTTTCGACGCAATTTCAAACATTGGCTTAAACGCGTAACGGCTGAAATCATTACGCAATTACCAAGAGCATGTCACGTAAATTGTTTACGTCTTTACCACCTGTGCCTTCATAGTGCCTCTCACCACCCCGACAAGGAGTATAAACGGGTACCACTCAGTTTTTTAGGGACTTGAAGTTGATACAGGTACACACAGAGACCCAGAGGGCTAATGGTTGGCTGAGAGGGACCAGTAATCTGAAGGAGTATATTGCATGACGGGAAGAAACGTTAGGCGAGATAGCCCAAAGGGGCCTTTTGATTTTGTTTTGTTGTTATTCTCCCTGAGAGTCAAAATCAATGTGTTTTAAACAGCGGGGAAATGAAGGGTTGCACATATCATTTAGAAAATACTTCTATTTAACATCTAGACACGTTTCACGTAACTCCAGCATGGAGAGTAAAGGCTCTTTATTACCCATGATTCTGGTATCAGAGTATTAGTTAAAGGATTCTAAATTTTTCATCGGCATACGTCATTAAGGTTTCTGTCTCAAATATAACTGAACTAAATCGAAATGGATGTAAATTGTAAGCACTTCTTTGACATAAAACAACCGGTTCTATGGGCATTGCTATGTAAAAATCTCTACCACAGCTGACTCGTCCCCAGTCGTCTTCATTCAACACGCGGCAGGGCGCAAGGTGAGGAAGGGGTGATCTCACCCTGCACTCCCGTCTCGCCCCGTTCCGCGCTCTGCATGAGGTTGTATGGAAACGACTGGGAACGAGTCAGCTACCACAGTACCGGTAAAATAGAGCGTCAGTTTTTCGTTAGTATAAGACTACATAAAATTTCGGCGACATGTTAGCGCTGATCAGATTATGACACACGTGACAATCTTTAAAAAAACTTAAGCATTTAAATGGTTTTCAACATCAAGATTTAAAGACACTCACGCAAACTATCTTCTGGAAGCCATACTGTATATTTACAACTGTCAAGTTGCTAGCGATAACAACCTTTATACCAATTTACAGCAATTTCACATAAAGCAGTTCTGTAAAATATAAACTGAAGCATTTACACACTTGCGCGATATACATAGTCAGCAAGATACTGGGTTAGGTTAGCTGCAAGACCTAATCAGGACATTAAAACCTAAAGCCATTAAACTGAACCATTATTGACCGTTTGGGTGTGAGAAAGAGGCAAGTTCAGAATCATCAAGTTGGATCCGCCTAAAAATTCAAATTAGTCAAAGTGGTATTGACTTCAATAACATCAGAAAGGGAAGCTGCACCAGAAGCACCAATCTCGTTCCCACTCAAATCCAAATTAGTCAATACGTATTGACTTTAATAGCATCAGAGAGGGAAGCAGCACCAGAATCACCAATATTGTTCACACTCAAATCCAAATTAGTCAATACGGTATTGACTTTAATAGCATCAGAGAGGGAAACAGCACCAGAATCACCAATATGGTTCCAACTCAAATGCAAATTAGTCAATACGGTATTGACTTTAATAGCATCAGAGAGGGAAACAGCACCAGAATCACCAATGTGGTTCCAACTCAAATCCAAATTAGTCAATACGGTATTGACTTTAATAGCATCAGAGAGGGAAGCAGCACCAGAAGCACCAATATTGTTCCCACTCAAATCCAAATTAGTCAATACGGTATTGACTTTAATAGCATCAGAGAGGGAAGCAGCACCAGAAGCACCAATATGGTTCCAACTCAAATGCAAATCAGTCAATACGGTATTGACTTTAATAGCATCAGAGAGGGAAGCTGCACCAGAAGCACCAATATCGTTCCACCTCAAATCCAAATTAGTCAATACGGTATTGACTTTAATAGCACCAGAGAGGGAAGCAGCACCAGAAGCACCAATATTGTTCCCAATCAAAACCAAATTAGTCAATACAGTATTGACTTTAATAGCATCAGAGAGGGAAGCAGCACCAGAATCACCAATCTTGTTCCACGTCAACTCCAAATTAGTCAATACGGTATTGACTTTAATAGCATCAGAGAGGGAAGCAGCACCAGAAGCACCAATATTGTTCGACGTCAACTCCAAATTAGTCAATACGGTATTGACTTTAATAGCATCAGAGAGGGAAGCAGCACCAGAAGCACCAATATAGTTTTCACGCAAATCAAAATTAGTCAAAGAGGTATTTACAGTAAGAGCCTCACAGAAGTATTCAAAATACAACGGTACATCACGTACTGTTTCATCATTTAACCCTAACGCCGTAATGTGGAGGTGGGCACCAAAAGTATGCAACAATTGCGATTGAAGGTTTTTCTTATGGGTTGCGCACTCCTCTACACAGTCAAACGCGAATTTACTACTTATTTGACTTTCGCCGTTTATGTGTGCGGCGATGCTTTTTACAAGACCCACTGCGGTTTCTTCGCATCGTGAGACAATAATTCCACTCATGAACAAAAACGCTTGGTTCAGTTCATCTAAATATCTCTCATCAGTCACTACTGTGTCACAGTCAACTTCTCCGCTGAGAATCTTCGAAGCGAGATAGAAACCACTAAAGAATTCTTGAAAACTCTTGTGCATAAATCCGTAACGCACACAACGTCTTCTTCGACTACCTAGACTGACTTGGACTGATAAAAATCCGAACTTAGCGAAAAGACTTAAAACAGTCGAACTGCAATCAAGTCTACTTTCTTCAATATATAGCTGTCCTTCACACAGAGATTTGAACGCCATATGCCCCAGATGTATCAGCTCTTTCTCGTAAACTTTAATCAGGTCGTCGTTGGTACTCGGCAATTGGTTCTTCTCTTCATATCTTCTCAAAACACAGAGTACAATTTCAATGTACAATTGAGTCCTGCTCTTCGGAAAAGAACCCTGGAAATCCTCGCAAAGAAGACAAAGTAAAGTGGTGTTCAAAGGATTTGCCATCATTTCACTTAAGTCTTCAGATCCTGACCAAAGTAGTTCTAGGAGTTTGTAAGCCAAAGGTCTGTTGTTTTTAAAATACTTGAAGATGAAGCTTTCTGCACCTTCCGTAGTGAATCCCACAATTTCCCACAGGGTATCACAGAACCGCCTAAACTTCATTCCAACTTCCTGTCTAGATGTAAAAACGATGTGACACTTAGAGAACTCTCTACCTTCAACAAGTTTTAAGTACATGGCCAGTTTACTAGGATCATCCACTTCATCTAAACCATCAAGTACTAACAACACTTTGGACTGATTTTCACGGATGAATTTGAAAATGTTTTCTTTGGATTCTTTGTTAATATCTTCGGGGAGAATTTGTTCTTCGATAGCCTCCCAGATGTTAGTTTCGATATCATGGCATCTAAGCAGTAGCAGCAATTCGATTTCTGGAAAAGACTCGTCCCATTCTTCCTGTCTATTTGCCCAGTCATACGCCAGCTTTTGACAGTAAGTTGTCTTTCCCATGCCAGGATCTCCTTCAATCAAAATAGTCCGTGGCTTCTGACATCCTTCATGGGCTTTGAAGATAGCTGTCATGTTGGTGATTTCTTCAGCCAGTGTTCCTCTTGCTTTTTCTTTGTTCAAAACCCTGAGCCTGGTGAAAATCTCATCCAGATGAAAGCTGAAATCTTCACACCATGGTACTGGCAGCACACTTCCTTCACGAGTTTTGTAGAGCTGGCGGATTCTTTCTATCTCATTTGCTGGATAAGGCATGCCTAGAAAAAGAGAAAAAGACAATAAATCAGATGAGAAAATACGCTTTTTATGTTAATCAAGCTAGGAAATATAAATTACTTCGGTTTCACATGAGAGGCAAAAATTATAATTTGCAGTTATGTTTACCATGCATAAGATATCAGGAATGTCTATGATGTCGACTAGCTTGATCTCTTTTTTGGCACTTGATAAATAAAAGTTTTCCAATTCTATAGGATCATTGTCGTATCGGAATATCAGGCACTGCGTTCTAACAGCAAAGACCGCTTTCACTTTCAGCACCACTGAAAAGCTACAGTATGACATAAGCGTAACAAACTTACCTGTTGCAATGTACTAAATAAATGTTATGAATAAAATGTTGACAAAACGTCCTTCTCCAGAAGAATCACAGAAACAAAATTTAAAAGGTATACATTTGAAATTTTCAAAGTAGAGGGAGCCAGAGTAAAAAAGTCGAATATGCCGTTATTAATACTTGGTCAAAAGACAATACTATTCTCCTCTTTCAAAACAGTTGCAAATAACTTGGTGCTGATCAAATTGTGTTTAGTCTTGGAAAAATGCAAGTTAAACTAAGGCAAAACATTTTAAGCCTTTAACTTCGGTGATTTATTTTACCTCAAAACGGAAATTGGACGCTGCACATAGCTATATGTAACTGTCCTCCCCAGGGGGATGGAATTGGTCGCTGTTATCGCGAGTAATTGAAGCTGAGCACGCAAAGGGTGAGCACGCAAAAATCCCTCTTGAACGAGGCAATTATTTCAATGTTTTGTTGGAACGTGCGCACATAGGGAAATTTGTTAAAATTTTCTATGAGTTCTGCATGTTCTTTTTGGCTTACTCTTTTTAGCAGTTTTGTTGAAATGTACCCTTTTTTCTGCTCTTTGGGAAAGTTTCCGTCCTCACAGCTGGGAAAGTGATTATTTCACGGAATGGCGTCCAAGGCGAGAAAGGCCCTGTTTTTCCCCTATTTTCAGGGCATAAATTCCAAGGTTGACTACCTGTATTTCTTTCTTTTCTTTGTTGCACTTTCAAATATTCAATAAAAAGGCATTTATGGAATAAGAAGAAGTCGCACTGTCTCAGCAGAACGGAATACTGACAAGAGTCGGTTCTGACATGACTATTCCATTTGCAACTATTGTCAAATCAGAACTCACCCACATCTCCAGAAGATTCCGTCGCACTATCCAGCTCATTCATTTTGTCCTTGATGCAGTCCTCGTTCTTTTTCCACTGCATCAGGAGCTCCTTGTAATGTTCCTCGGTGATAGGGTCCGTTTTCGGATGCATGATTTTGTCCATGGCATCACCATAACCAGCTCCTCCTAATCTCACCAGCGTTTCCCGGATGTTCTCGCAGTAGTTAACAAATACTGCATCACTAACACGGGCTTTGTCTGCATGGTCAAGCACAGTATTCATGAAATACCTCACACGGGCTATGTCAGCCTCGCGACTGGTGTCTGCTGCATGAGGAGGTGCGTCCCAGCCAGCTGTTGGTGGAGTCAACTTACAAACTGTCCTTAACAGAATCATGAGAAGTGTAAGGTCAAAGTCTTTGGATGCCACCGAGGAAGCGCGATCAGGATACAGTTGACCCCATTGCTTTGAAGTGAGGATTCTTTGCTTTCGAAGTGACCGCAGTGTGTCATGATTTTGATAGTCTTTCAAATGTTTCCGAAGATTTTGTGGTAGAATGATTCTGTCAAATGTTTCCCTCAGGACTCCTGAACCCACAGTGACCAGAATCTGACACAACTGAGCATAATTGGATTCTTCTTTCGTGGAGGTTAATTTGGGAGTAGTGCCTACAACAGTTCATATAAAAGCACTTGATGAGTTACCTCTTACAATCTACCTCCCGAGGATGTTATTTAATGCTTTGTTATCATGGTCCTAAAAGCCAGGCAATTCTGAATTTCGGGGAAAGACACTGGAATCATGGCACACGGCCAAAACTGTTGAGGCTGACAATAATTCATGCCCACTCCTGAGACAATATAACATTCTTTTAAACAAACATTAATTTGAGCGCTTTTTGCATTCTTCCGAACATTCCTTTTACGTGCGTATTTAATTTATGCGAATTACTCTCTATATTCTATACTCTTTATTCTATGTGTTCGTTTAACTTGGTCATTTGCTCTACTTGTTTTGAGATTTGCTGAGTAGTCTAATCGGTAAGTACATAAATTTGGTTTTCGTTTTCCGACACTCAATTGAAAACCGCTCTAACTTGTTGGACTCATTATTTGATCCTTACTCTTCTTGCGGTCTCGTGTACCACTAAGCACCAAGAACCTTGGTGAAGTTGATCGTCTTTAAAATTTTCGTTATTGGTATTAATAAAGATAGTAAGCCTCCGTATTATGGAAGCGTCCGTATTATAGACGTATATGAACTGTCTACGAATGTATTGAATTCTGGATTTTTGAGTTCAAATTAACTGTCCGTGATATAGATGTTCCCGTAAGAACACGTTGGAGACAGCATGTGTATTAAAATTTTCGTATACTTACAACTTCCTGCAAAGTTACATAACATGATTTATTTATATATCTGTTGCTGCCGATTCAGATCTGCTATTTACCTGCATGGTCCTCGCCAAGCATCCTCCAAGTACCCTGGGTACTAGAAGCAGATAAAACTGCAGGAGATTTGTGTTTTCGTCTTTGAGTTGAACATTTAACAAAATTGGTTTGACCTGCACATAGAAAGGTATTTTTAATTAAACAAAAGATTAGCCAGAAAGTTTGCATTTTTAAAAACCATCAGTTCTTCCTCGTATGCTGATTAACACTAATACAATATTAATAGTTAAATGAACATTCAAAAGTGCTCCTCACTACTTTTTTTTTTACGAGGTGAAGTCGAAAAATGTAAACATAACGGCTTTACTGAAACATCACACAACTGAAATCAAATCACTCGTACATCGGTCAGTCACCCAACGTTCATACCAGACGAAATACTTGTACTGCTGATATCAAAGATGTCTTATTTGTGGCGACTTGAAAGAAATTTATTAAAACTAAAGCTTAAACCGACTATTTTAAAAAGGTTTTTTTATCATCTGCATCTAAAGTTATCTTCTTGAAACCCTGTTATAATACCATGTCAAAGGAAAGTGAAAATCATGTTTCCTTATAGCTACACTATCACATCGCACCACAGGTGTGATCTGAATTTCGGGTTTAACAAAATTGGGAAAATTCCTGCTATTGAGCTAAAACAGCAAACTAATTGAGAGCCACTTGTTAATTACGTTAAAATCGAGAGAACAAATTTTTTATGTTGGTTTTACTGGCTTATCAAATCCTTGCAACTTACCTTGTCTGGGTTGCAGACTAACGTAGTGTTTCTCGTGGATGTGTCCCAAAACAAGCAGGCTGGTGTTGCCAACAACACGATCTGGATTGATGATTAAATCACAGTCAAGACTGCTGATTACACGAATAGGAACTTTGTAGCAGCTTGCTGCGGCACGGAGAACCAAGTGATCGCCCCATGTGCCATCCTTTTCCATGCTTTTCAAGTAATCAGCCCAAAATGGGTATCCATGGACAAAGTTGAACAAATCTGTTCCGTCGGTCTTTGAAAGCGAAAAAAGTTTAAAGTTAATTGAATGTACTAAAAGTAGCTGACACGATATGACAGTCGTCCTGGCCTATACCAAAATAAACGGCATTTGGTTTTCAATATTCTTAACAATAATTCACGTTTTTACAATCGATGGGTATTCAAAACCTAACCCGGTTGTTACTAGATTTATGGAATTATGTTGACACATAGTTTATCTAATAAGGTAACATCTCTCGATTGGGTCAGAGACACAAAGTTCCTACTGATACCAAAGCTTTTGCTAGTTATTTTGCCCGGCAATAACTATGATTACGTACTCGAGAAAGGAGTATAATTTTTAAATTCCATCATCAGATACTCGAAGAGATTTCAAAGCCCTGTTTTAGCACACTTTCATTCACATCAGAAGACACCTGTGCACCGCTTACTTACCAATTTGGGGGAGTTCCTGAGGCATCCGACTAACTTTTTCCGAAGTTCAGTCACGGAAATTTGGATTCCTTTCACGCTTTGCAGTTGCTCTGACAGTGCGTAGAACATACAGTTTCCCGATCCTGGGTTGTCACAAATGCTGAATCCCTTATCTGAAGCAATCTTTTGCAGATTTTCCGTTGCGTCAGATTTCTTGTTGAACTCGTTTGGATCACTCTCCATTTGCTGCAGATCACGAATACTTTTCATAGCTGGAAGCAGTCAAAATTATTGCCGTTATAATATCTTCTATCTAATTGGTTAGCTGAGTAAAAGATCACGCGTTTGTCTGGTTTATATATATAATTTATTACTGCAAGTCACGACTAAATACTGTACTAAACTCAGAAAGAATAGGAAATTGTACGAAATAACAACAAATTAGGATATAGGATTTCAGTGTCGAAAGTAATCAGGCAATTACTGACTTGGGTTTTGGTTTTGGGTTTCCTAGGTTTTCAGATTAGCTGAGTAGTCTAATTGGTAAGTACATTGGTTTGGTGTTTTCGTTTTACGACTCTCATTTAAAAACCGCTTTAACCTATTGGACCCATTATTTGATCCTTACTCTTCTTGAGGTCTCGCGTGCCACTAAGCACCAAGACACTAGGTGAAGTGCATCGTCTTCACAATTTTCCATATTAGTACAAATGAAGAGTATGGAAGAGTCCGTATTATAGAGGTAAATGAACTGTCTACGAATGTATGAATTCTGGAATTTTGGGATCAAATATTAATTGTCCGTAATATAAAGGTGTCCGTAAGAAGAGGTTCGAGTGTATTAAAATTTTCGTAATCTTACAGCTTCCTGCAAACCTGGACATAACATGACTTATTCATAAAATTGTTACAGTTCGGAGCTGCTATTTACCTGCATGGTCCTCGACAAGCATCCTCTTGGTATCCTGGGCACTAGAAGACGATAAAACTGCAGGAAATTTGGGTTTTGGGCTTTGAGCTGAATCTTTAACAAAATTAGTTTGACCTGCAAACAGAGAGATATTTTAAATTAAACAAAAGAGTAGCCATTTTTGAAAATCAGCAGTTCAGCCTGGTATGCCGATTAACACTAATATAATTAAACGTGTTTCTCCAAGAACTGTTTCTGGGTGAAGTTCAAAAATATCAACATAACGGCTTCACTGAAACATTCCAGACCTGAAATCAAAAATCACACTTTCACCGAATTAGTTTGGTCATACTTTAGACAGCCGGGTCCAGTGTCCAGTTTATCATTCTTAATGTGTGGTGCTACAAAATTTGATTAAAAACGCCTTTTTTTTTCACGTCACAGTCACTATCACTAGTTATAAATTTGTAGATATCCTACAAAAATGCCCGACAAGTACATACCATCAACGAGGGTTAACATTTGGTTAACAAGACCTCGACTTTGTTGGGCCCAGTTGTAATTCTTCTTATAGGAAGAACGTAACAGTTCAGCCTCCTGAAGTCTTGTCTCTCTATCTTTATTCCAGACTTTCTTGATGGCTTCAGCCCATACCAGCGGATTCTCAGAATCAATCACACATGCTGAACCAAACGGTACTTTACCTAGGGCTTCTCCAAATCCTGAGTTCTTGCTAACAAGTACAGGGAGACCAGCTGATAATGCCTCTAGGCCAGTCAAGCCAAATCCCTCTGTTCTGGAAGGCATCAGTACAAGATCTACCTCGCAGAACAATCGTTTCAAATCCTCTCTGCTTTGCAGGAAGCTTCTCACTGTCAGGCGGTGAGCAGGAAGACCACACTCAAGCAGACGCTTTGCTATGTCCTCGTGCTTTCCTTCAGGTGCACCAACGAAAACAAGATGAGCATCATTCAACTCAGCGACGGCTTTGCCAGCCACATCAAAACCCTTTAACTGAAAATCTTCAGCATCTCCGCGGCCAAACACTAAAATGCCGCATCGTTCTCTCTCTTCAGCAGCATGTTCAACATCCACAAATTCATTAAAGACACCAGGGGTAATGTTAAGAATGGTTTCATCTTTCTTACACCAGCGAAGATATCTGCGAAAAGTCTCGCACAACTTCGGCCCAACGCCCACAACGAAGTCAGCCTTTTCGCAAAGTTCCACTTCTATTTTGTGCTTCTTCTCGCCCGTGGAAATCGGATTTTGGTAGGACTTATACATTCCCAGTTCCTCTGGGTCTGTGTGGACAACTTGAATCCACTTACATTTGTGAGACTTCCTTATAACTTGCGCTTGGTGACCAAGCTTCACGCCATGACCAACGATGACATCAATTTGCAAATGATCTGGCGGAAAGCTAAGCCATTCTAGTTCATCGTACCCAGTCAGTCTTGTTGCCTCGACAATTTCAATGTGGTGATCACGGGCCGTTCTCTTGTCTTCTTCGCTGCATTGTGGAACAAAGAAAGAGATTTCCACCTCAGGACATTTAGCCAACTCTATGGCTAATTCTCTGTTTATGGTGGAGAGTCCGCCTTTAGTTGACCTCCATTCTGATGCTAGTATTGTTACATGTAATTTGCCAGGGGACGAATATAGCTGGCCATGTTCTCGAGATTTCGGTGAAGGTGAAGTCATTGCCACCTGCCTGGAGATCAGACTCCTACGAGGAAAAAAGAAGCAGACTTGTAAAAGCCATACCGTGAAGTGTCTACATGTTAAAAACATTGCCCATTTTAGCCTTTCCATCTGATTACTTCAGCCATATGGCGTCAAGCTTCCTACTGAGCTAAATATAGAGATGAAGTAAGCCAAGCTTTTTCAAGACTCAACTGAGACCGATATAACAATTCCACAACTGCTGTTAGACTCACAGTAATGCAGAAATAATTTCCATCTCATTTGCGTTTGGACATCTTAATATTACAGTCAAACCTGTATCAAGCAGACCTCTTCAGCGGTCCACTTGAGATTGAAAGACCATTTAAAAAGAACACGTTATATTATAAGTCAGAAGCCACTGTAAGGAATGTTTTATACTTTTGGGATTACGTCCGCAACTATATCGATGTAATCGCGTTCATTTGTTTGTTAAAGGAGGAGTGAAAATTGATCGACAGCTATTCAGATTATGCTGCAGCCTTCGAGTCATAAAACAGGTGAAATAATTTCAAAAAAGAGAACACAACGAACTCTGACATGAGACGGATCAAGCATGCATGGGAGGAAATCTCGGGAGTGTGTAATCAACGGGAGCCGCGGGTCGCGGGTAAGCAGCGCGGGTCGCGGGTAGGCAGCGCGGGTCGCGGGTAAGCGGTGCGGATCGCGAGTAAACAGCGCTGGTCACGCAAACTTGAAAAATAATCATAAGCAAAAAACCTGAAACAAACGTTTTGATAGACCAGTAAAGGATGATCTTTGGTAGACCTATCTTCAAAAACGTTTTTTAAAACACCTGTTCCTTTGGCCGACTCTTGTGACCCATGTTATGTTTATAAATTAAATGACCGGGGTGGTAATCCTGATAAGCCCTCATTTGTTTTTCAGACCAGTAAGTTTAAAGCAAAATTCACACTTAGCATGGACAGAACTGAATACCATATCTTGAGTCAAGAATTTTGTTTTTTGGACGGGAAGGTAAAGAGGTGCAAAGGTTTGGTTTCACTGACTTGTACCTCTCGCCACAATGAAATGTGAAAGTGAAGACTGTTGCTCAGTCGAGCTTTTTTAGAACAACTTTTAGCGAAGTTCTATGGAAAGAAAGTCGAAATACTGTAAGAAGTATTTCTTAACTTTAATCTTCATGGCCGGGTTAATGATATGGCATGCTCAAATATGGCGGGTTTGCGACGGTCAGTAGATTCTCATGCCCTGGATCGGAAAGAGTCAAGACTAGCGAATGTTATTTTCTAAGATTGCCGGAACCGGCAGGCTCCCAGGTTAAGAAAAGAAGACAGAAGACGTTTTAAAGCACTGTGCAATCGTCAACAAGGCCAAGGAAGACTTAGAGGATTTCAATGAAGAGGACAACGATCGAAAATATTTACACAGGTGGGTCGAATCGTACCGTTACTAAGTACTCCGAAAATGAATCAAGCGGAGACCATTTACGCCAACTGGGTGAAAAGAGACCGTCTGAACATGCCCCTTCTCTATGCAGCTCATGCTGATGTCCGAGACAACGTGCAGCTGGAAGTAGAATATAAGGCACTTTAAAATGGCAACGGCAAGGGAGGCAGTGGTCCCTCCCTGGCAAAGACAAGACAAAGCGAAAAGAAGTCAACTAAAATGGGCGAAAGGTCGCGGATAGAAGATCTAAGGGACGAGGATAGGGCCGGTGACTCAAACAACCCGATGGCTAGTCCTAACCCGTGCGATCGGCACAACGCAAGTGTCGAGTCTAGGAGGTCTGACGAGGCAAGAGGTAGTCGTTACAGGCCGATACGAAGCAGACTATTTTTACAGAGGCTTTAAACGGCAAAGCAAGAGAACGAGACAACTAAAGCTAAATCAAGTTCTTCGCAGTCGTCTCTCGAAGGGACTCTTATTGTAGTTAATTCTAAGAGTGACAGTTCCGGTTACAAAGTTCAAACTGGAAATAATCCCTCGCGCTAATGTGAACATTTTTCAAAACCACATCATGTGGACAACGCTAGATATTAAAGAGTTCCGGAGAACAGTTATCTTCTACAGCAGTTCTCCTTAACCGACAGCGAAGTTTTGTTAGTGTTGGGTAACACACCAACGGTTATCCCGGAGCAGCTCCTTTATAAAAATACAACACCGCCCAGATCCAGGAAAACAATAGTAGAAGATCTTTTGAGAAACCACGCACGCCAGATATCAGCATGCACAGATTTGGACTTAAGGACAAAAAAAAAAAGAAAAGAAAAGAGGAACTGTGCCAAGATGTCGAGCATGTAGAAAGCTGCAAAATGAGGGAGAGTTAACAGTTACTGTTAAAGGGTTGTGCGTCCCGTACAGTCAATATTTTGTAACGGAAACTATGTTTTATTTTTGCCCGAGCGTGTCTTGTGTCAACAGCATACCCTCTTAGACTAATTTACAGCCTCCCTACCACCCGTAGTATTGTGGCTAACAAATTGTCAGTAACTGAATCCACGATAAATAAGTTAAAAGAGGATAGCTTACCAATAGAGTAGCCTCTTAACTCGAACTTGTTAACTCGAAACTTGGTAGCAATTAACCAAGTTACCTTTATTTGTCCAGTTTTTGAAACGTTAATCGGGCAAACACCAAGCAAGCTCACGAATCCACGACACTGCCATTTCGTTGGGTCGGCTTGTTTTCAGAGAAGCTTTCTCAGAAGGATCCTTAATTTTCATTCAACGTTTACGTTAAACACGACGCGTGACTGTATTTTATAACTGAAAGGAAGGTCTTCTAAACCAAGGCAATTAGTGCTAGATTTCAGCCGGGCTAATTATTTTGCGCATCATTGGGTAGTTTAGTAATAAATACTTTGATTTATTGTCACTCATTTTAGTCTGATGAATAGTTCAGCCGATAGGACATCCTGGGAACGTTTGACCTTCGTAGCAGTGTTTTTTGGTTTGTGAGAGAGCGTAAAGGGCTTTGGATAGAAAACACGTCTACGTACGCTAGGAAACGCTTAATTTTAACCGTTTCTACACCAGAGGGCGAGTTACAAGCATGACCCGCAAACTGTCCTATTAGTGCTCAAACGGGGCTATTAATAACCAATCACGTACCAGAATTTTGTTATAGTTTTCATTACACGGGAAATATCGAGAAAATCTGGTTTACGGATACGGCTTTCTTTCAGATACGAGTTGAACCAGCAAGGCGATGTCTTACTCAAAACATTCATTTCTAGTTTCTCAATATGATAAAAACGTAGGAAGGCCGTGTTCAAGTTAAGATTAACTATAATTTGCTCGGACATAAAATACTAAAACAGACAAAGCGAATTTTACTACGAAAATGTACTTAACTCACGACATCTCATTAACCGATCTTTTTCGAGCCGTTGCTAAGGAAAATTTATTCTCATATAACCTCATCATTTTTAGTTACTTCAGAGTTATTTCATGTGTTTTAACTTTTTCATGATCAGTAACACTAGTGATGACGTCATTAGGCCACGCCCATGGTCATGTGACTAATACTGAAAAAACGCAAAGGCTCCCAGGCAAATTACTTTATCGGGATTTTTTTCATTGATTTAATATTTTAATTTAAATCCTCATTACGCTATGCATAGATTTTGTTTCATTTTTGAAAGCTCAGATTTTGAGGGAATTTTAAAATATTAAAATATTCGTAATTTTCTGGAAAAAGCATGATTTTGAAAAAGGAATGTGTAGCTATCTTTCCAACGTTGGCTTTAAAGGAGCTACGTAACGACCCGCGCATGTGCGAAATTTGGCTCCGTTCTCATTGAGATTCAAATGCATCCGCCTTCTTGAATTTATCGGAGTTGTTAAATTTTGCGCGAATTTAGCCGTTCTTGGTTAAAATTATTGCGTCTTTTTGTCGCGGGTGTGGATTTCTTCTCGTCGATCTACTCGATCTAGGCAAAATTATGGACGCAGAAGAGGCAAGAAAGGCTACGGTGCTGAGTTTCCTTCGACTCCATTACGTGACAGATTTAAATGTGTGAACTGTTTCGTAGTTTCTGGGAATATGCTCCAACGCAACGTCCATTTTCTCTTTCTTCTGTTGTTATCCTCTTAGGAGAATCGCATCTCCTGTTCGTGCGAAAGCGCTTGTTCCACGAAACAGAAAACAAATGCAAATCGTGGCTGCCCTTGCAAGATGTGGAAGTGAGTGCATGTGTGGTTCGACAGCAAATCCGTGTCGAAAACACGGTGAGATTCCTTATTTATGCACTTAGCTTTGATGTAACATAGTTTGTAAGTAGGTATTGAAGGCCGCACGCGAATGGAACGACTAGATTTCTGGCTATTTTTGGTTCTGTTTGTGTTCAAGTCTTCATATGTACACATGTTCATGTGTACAGCATGTCTTTTTCATTCAGGCCAAACATTTCACTAAGCATAGAGCAGTTTCGAGTTTTTGCAGTTTGAATTGTCTTTTCCTTGAGCTGAGAACGTTTCTAGGAGAGTTTGATTTTTCATATACAAAGTACAACAACTTTGACATGGCTCTTTTTTTCATATCAAGGCTGGTGCAAGTACAGCTTCATTTGTGGCTGAAAAACACAGCCATACCAGACTGACAACAGGCCAAGTGAAAAGCAGGAGAGGATAAAATAAAATAGAGATGTAAGGGTCTGCTTGTATAGAAATATGTTTTTATTTGTTATTATTCCAAGAACAAAGATATGCCTAAATATGGAAAAGACCACAAAAATCAAAGCTTGAACACCAATGCAAATGCATAAAGTTTAGCAAGTCAAGATTTGTTTTGTTCCTACACTTGATTTTTTTTATTTCTAGGCCCACTTGAATGGGCAAAAACTCTGTGCTTGCTAGCAAGCTGTCAAACTTGAATCTTTGACACAGTTGTTGGCTCTACCTAAAATAAATCAATTACAACACTTAATTTTGTCAGGCCAGCACAAAATACTTTACAGTACTGTTCTTTATTGGTGATTACCTCCATAATGTTCTTTTAGGAATTCATTCAAATGCTTGATGAAGCAATGTGTGCAAGCTGTGTGCGAGAAGCGTGCCTAGAAGAATTGACAATTTAGATGAGACCATCAGTGAAAGCGACATTCTCAACCTACCCCTGGTACATCCACAGAAGGACAGATGACAAGTGTGGATGGAATGCCTAACCTGCACCTCCTTCTAGCAACTCGGCAACACCATGGTGCAAGTGTGGCATGTACCAAATTATGCTACAAGAAATAGACTGCGATGACAATAGCATGCATGTCTTCATGAAGGCAGACTATTGGCAAAATGTTCTCCATAGATACGGTTATCTGGGGAAAGGAAACCAGGTGTGCCCTTCCTGTGTAGTAACAGTTATCCATTGGCAATATCCCTCACACTGGAGTTTATTTGGGATTCAGGGCTGATTAAACCAAAACAAATGCTAGTAACAGGTTCTTTCCCCCTGAAGAAAAGCCTACAAAGAAAGCATTATTTTATAGTAATAGTGGAAGAGGCATTTGTTTTGTTAATGTAAATCACCTCCACACCTTGTTTTCATCTTTATCATTGCACATTCGGGATGGGTGTTGGTTCATTATGCCGAAATAAAATGCATGCTCAATACATGGTTCTGAGCTGAAAATTCACCAACAGCTAGTTCATGAATTTGTTCCTTTTATAACAAGGCCAATGTTTATTACAGGAAAAAAAAATCAATCCAGAAAAAAGATCAATAAATTCAAGGTATAGACAGAAAAAAGATCAATAAACAAGGTATAGACTAGAAGAGCACACTGGGATTTTTAATGAGCCAGATTTTCAAGCTACATCTCTAGGCAGGCTTGTGCAATTTTAAAAATATTTCCCTACAACTGATGGCAGTGCCAAAACCCAAAAGAAAACCACTGAAATGAAACTCCTCACAACTGTCAACAGCCAACTGTAACCTGAGTGTTATTCAGGCTAACCAAGGTTTTATAGAGCTAACCTGAGTGCTATCTTGTTGTTACATTTTGTTTGCAGGGCTGCAAATAACAGTCGGTCATCAGTCATTGGCCAACCAAAATTTGCGCATGTCCAACGAAATCCCAACCGTGGGTGGACATGATGTCTTGACAATTTTTTATCGTAAATTACTTTACAGTAAGGGTGAATAAAGATCTACTGTTAGTAAATCTTACTTTTTTGGTGATGTCCAACCACAATTTGTTTTGTCTGACCAAGATGGTGTTTAAGTAGGACATATGTCCTTTCAAGAGAAAAAAATTATTTGCAGCCCTGGTTTGGTTATTTTGTTTCTGGTTTTAGTACCTGACCTATGCAATTTTTCCATTTTTGCTAGCAATGTTTCATAATATCCAGTAGTTCCAAAAGACTTTGCTTTCATCAAACACCCTGGGACATACTGTATTCAATAACTAGTCATGGTCAGCACAGTCACCAAATAGTAATCAATAATTTTATTGACTATATCCATGTACTTTAGTGGAGATGTAATTTATTTTAGTGTGGGAGAGAAGTAAAAATTGGTTTGATCATGTCATTGAAATGAAAGATTATTGGTACACATTGTAAAAAATAAACACTTTGTATGTTTGAGGACAATTTGGATTTTAAGCATCTACACTGTATTAGAAAAAAAAATTGACAGTATTGAAAGACAACTGTTCCCATGGAGATGCTCTAAAAGAGGCCATATCTTGTAAACAGGACTTCCTTATATGTTCAATAAGATGCTGATATGCCTGTAATATCAACATTGGTAGAACTCGCTGTAACATCAGTATCCTCTCTGCAACAAAGACATTGAGCACAACACATATTAATCATACAATCAGTACAAATATACATAAGTGAGGCCTTGGAGCTGATGGCTCATAGCTGCCAGGGCTTATCCTGGTTTCTGTAGCATGAAGAGGCTAGGAGTATTTCTAATCCCCCTTGATGGGATGCCAGTCCATCGCAGGTCACCCCCCCCCCCCCATCCCCCCTCCCCCTGCAATTTGTTAGGTTTCCCCAAAAATTCACCGGTACCCATTTATACTCCTGAATGGAGAGAGGCACTGTGAGAGTTAAGTGTCTTGCCCAAGGACACAACACCGTGTCCCCGGCTAGGGCTCGAACCCAAACCCCTCGCTCCAGGGACGAGTGCACTAACCATACATGCATACATATACTCTATTGGCTCAGCCGCATAAGATAGTCAATGTTTGAATGCAACAAACAAAACAGTAACAAATATAAAAAAAAAAACTATCAAAATGAATGCAAAGTCACGCCAAATTAAATTTTGAGCATTACTGAAAAGGATGCAGAGCACAAAGGGAATTTTGTATATTTGGATAATAGATGTAACATGTGGAGGGCAGGATGACTGAAAAAACATCAGTTACTTGAGTGGGCCTTTATGATTACGGCTGATCATTCACCCTTACAACAACAGAGCCGAGAGTCCTGATGATGCACTAATTAACACACTTGTAAAACATACAGAATAGCGAGGCATACTAAATGTAAGTGGTATATTATTTTGTTTTGAAAGTGGAAATTTCACTTGTAGAAAAATCTAGCTCATATGCCCAGTTAGAGTACATTAAAATAAGTAAACAGGTTGTATTGACTTCGAAGGAAACATATAAGACGAAAATGGCAAAATGAATTAAATGAAACGACTACACTTAGTTATTGCTCCTCTAATTGAAGTCAAAGTTGCGCGTGGCAACTTGTTTACAGTTGTACATATCAGCTCACCTTCAACATGGCGCCATCATTTTACAGAAGAGCTATCTTTCAGTATCTTCTCTCGTCTTGTATTTTCCTCTACTGACTTAGCTTCCTATATGTGAGAGGCAAAAGAATAGGAAACATGTAAAATGACCAGATAAAAGGTACAAACAAAGTGGCAAACTGCACGTGAAAGATAAACGAAAGGTACTTGCCTTCGTCGTTCCAGGGAAAGAAGGTGGCCAGCAAACGCTTAATCACTCCGATATTCGCCATAAATCATCGCAGATACTGACAAAGAATAAAAGTGGCAGTCTAGCAAAATCCTTCGATGGCCTTTAGCAATGGCCTTTAGCACCTCCTTAGCAATGCGTGCGAGCGCGCGCATTGCTAAGGAGGGGAAATTTCACTTCCGGTCGCTTATGTCAGCCTGAGCACAGAAAATAAAAACAACCCAAAAACTTGTAAATTCCCACACACTTTAGATGTTTTTCTTTGTGTTTCGCAAAATGCAAAGTAAAAAAAAGTACAAGCAAAGACAAAACAAGAGAAAGACAGAAAAACAAGAGCAATAGAAAGAGAAAAACTAACTTCATGTGGCTCTGTTTGATCTTACCGAAGTGCACTGGTAGTGTAAATTGCACATGCACTGATAGGGTAACTTCCAACAGATATCGGGCGCACTTCCGTTTTCTTTGAATGCTAAAGGAAATTACAGCTTTTTTCGACGAATTTCGATTAAAGCCAACGTTGGCCACATAGCTATGCATTCCTTTTTCGAAATCATGCTTTTTTCAGAAAATTACGAATTTTTCAATATTTTGAAATGCTCTCAAATTGTGACCTTTTAGAAATGAACCAAAATCGATGCAGAGCTCAGTGAGGATTTAAATTAAAGTATTAAATCAATGAAAAAAATCCAGAGAAAGTAATTTGCCTGGGAGCCTTTGCATTTTTTTTGTATTAGTCACATGACCATGGGCGTGGCCTGATGACGTCATCACTAGTGTTACTAATCATAAAAAAGTTGAAACACATGAAATAACTCTGAACTAACTGAAAATGATGAGGTTTTATGAGACTAAATTTTCCTTACCAACGGATCGAAAAGATCGGTTAATGGGCCCTTAAGACACTGCCTTAGTTAACCTGCACCAATTTACCCGCGACCCGAGCTGTTCAGTGGACGTGATACTCGGCTCAAGTATATGAATTCCATGGTAATAGATGTCCAACAGTAGCATTCCAAGTATTACGTCCACTGAACATATAGGGCCAAACCTACACACGACCGCTCTCATGTGGCTTTAATAGCTCAGTTGGTAGAGCATTGCACCAGTAACGCAAAGGTTGTGGGTTCGAATCCTGTTCAGAACCTGAAATTTTTTCAGGTCATTTTTCCAGTAGTGTTATGGCTGCATTCGCATCACTCATTCTTTCGAAATGTCGTCAAGTTAAGAGAACTGCCCCACGAGGAAATCAAATAGTCTAATATTATCATTGATGTTTTACAAAGCCATAAATTTGCAGAGCTAAATTACGTATCCAGGTTTTAGTCCTTTTAATACTGAGAATTACAACAAACCTGCATTCACGGAGACCAAAGGAAGAGAAGATGGATAGTTAAAGGCTGCAAGCACTTCGCACACTGCCATGTCATGTTCAAAATGAAAGAGGAGTCAGATGGTGTACAGGCCTGTGAAAATGGGCGGATGACATCATCTCAAGATTTCTGTCTTCTTGGCAACAATAACCCAATATTTCTCTGGCTATCCGGTCACCGCCAAACTAAGACACACTATGTAACGCTAGGAGCCCAAAATTTAATCCTCTCTTCTCTCAATGTATAAAACATTTTCATCTTATTAAGATGGGTATCACAAAGAGCCAATTAAAAAACAACGTCTAATGCGCGTTTTCCGAAAATAAGCAAACATTTGTAACTGACAAAAATAAATTGTTAATTGTTAATTATTAATGTCTTACCCATTTATATCAACAATGGGCGCATCAGGCCAAATCGGATTGCACTCGCCAAAATACCGCCAATTGTAAAAAATTATTTAGTTTACGTAGCGTTACAGTCACATTACACTTGGTTTTGTAGTTTGATATCAGATGAGAGATGGCCCGAAGAGAAATAATATATTTGGAGTAAATGGTCTTAGGTCTTAAAAATATCAAATTTTCAGCTGATCGCTTTCATCATTTTCCGCCTCCATGCTGCAATTGTGCAATAGCATGACACCAGACAGCGAAATAAAGGGCTTATTGTCTTATCTGGCAGATTAGATTAGAGGAGTCATGCTATATCAAAGGCTATGGAATAATTTACCTTAGTGATCGTTTTCTCTGGGCTTTAAATTGAGCAGTATGAAATTGGTCTGTACTTAGTTTCACTTTGGATAACTTTTAAGAACTTTGATATAACTTCGTCTTCTCAAGTTTATAAGTCATGAATTTTATCATTTGGAATGTGTTCAAGAAAAAAAGTCTCATTGTTTATACAAAGTATCATTTACATAAAATTGCGATCGTATTTCTACGATTCTAAGTAAAAGTTCACTGCATTAACTTGTAAAGAACTTAAAAGATTTTTTCTTGTGTTTCATCTATTCTTAAGGACATAACAATCACATGTTTGAATAACTGTTATTCTAGCAGAATTACTGCGTTCCACCCTGAACAAAGCGGTTTTTTCTGCTTGAAATGATCAGACGCATTCCGCCGACGCCACGCTCAAAAAACACCTAATTAACAGTTCTTACAACGATGAATTCATGTCACTGGTATAAAATAACATCAGCGACGGAAGAATGAATCCCAAAAGGGTTTCTCTTGCGGTCAAACATGCTGATTATAGATTCTGCTGATTTCGATGAGTAACAGACGTATAAATGATCAATGAAACGGGTAACAGAACTGATAAACAAACTGTAGCGAGTTTCCCATACCTTGCCGTGACAACGGAATATTAAAGACGTTAGATGCAATATCCATAGCTATCAGAGACTGTTTTAAAATTGAGCTTCACTCAAAAGAATATATTTCAACTCAGCATCTGAGAGCCATCTTTAGATGGTTCTAAAGCAATCTGGCTTCCTTCGCTCGTACTTAAGAGTCTGATTTACAGCGACAGTCAAACATAACCGCTGTAATACACACTGTATACTGGCTACTATGGAGAGCTCAAGCTTTCCGCATTGAGCGGGAGACTCGATCAGACAAACGAGTACAGCACAGCTTTGCTGTTTTCAGTGAAACGTCGTCAAGTTAAGAGATCCACTAGGCGAGGAAACCGAACAGTGTAGTATTGTCACTGATGTATTAAAAAGCCATAAGTAAATATTACATATCCAGGTTACAGTCCTTTTAATACTGAGATTTACAACAAACCTGCATTCACGGAGAACCAAGGAAGAGAAGACAGCAAGTTGAAAGCTGCAAGCGCCACACCGTCATGTTGGTTCAAAGTCTTCAAACTGAAAGAGGAAGTTAGAAGGGCGGATGACGTCATCTCAAGATTTCGGTCCTCTTGGCAACAAGAGGTGTCATGCAACATTTCTCTAGCTATTCGTCACCGCATCGCAAAATTAGAAACACTGTGTAACGCTAGGAACCCAAAATTTAATCCTCTCTTCTCTCAATGGATATAAACATTTTTATCTTATTAAATTAGTGGAAAATTAGTGGAAAATGGCGCTATATAAATGTATATTTATTTATTTTATTTATTTATTTATTAAGATGGATTGGTCCACACGTTTTAGCTATCCAAAACCAGCTCGCCCTCCTCCCTACCCTTCAAAAGTTCTTACCCTCCGAAGTAGCTTACTACATGCCATTAGGGACAGCGCGTCTCCCAACCCCAAAATGCTTTGGGAACGAAAGAATATCGAGATCGAAATGTATTATGGACCAAAATATAACAAGACAGCGGGAACCTGGTCTCTAACATTAGTAGCGCCTGGTTAATTTTATCATTTTTAGCGGGAAAGGTAAATCCTGAATAAAAATTTTCATTTGAATTGCTCCAAGCATTGTTCAATATTTACGTATAGAATGATCTTGCAAAGTTGAGCCGTCGACAGGGCAAACCCAGTGCTTACAATACTGAGATGAGGTGGTTTTCGAAAGCTTTTCGCCAGCCCAAAACTCGGCGAGAAATTTCCTCGGAAGCGATCGACAAATTCAAAGCCATGATCTGAGACAATACAGTATGGGGCCCAGTTCTCGGCCACAAAAAACGTAAACTTGTCTTTCTTACCTTGGAATAGCCGTAAGGACTTAAAATTTCACGCACAGCTAGCTTCAGCATTCAGTTTACACATGTAGAGCTATCGACTGCTCAACGCTGTTTTCTCCCGAGTAATAACGAAAATGGAGGCTTCGTTCGTGGTCCCAATTATCGGCCAGCAGGCCCAGTTCTCGGCCACAAAAGAGTGGGCGCGATTCCTCAGAATAAACAACGCTTTATTACCATTTTTTTGTTGTTAAATCACTTATAAGGCTTGTGTTTTGATATTTCGATCACAAATTATCCTTAAAGAGCTTTGTTTCATGTTAGAAAAGGAAGTTTCTTTCACGCCTAGTTTTTCTCTTAAGTGCAGTCAAGCGAGGCTAAAAAAGAGTTGGGTTAAGTCAGAGCTCATAGTTTTCAGCATGCCGCCCCATTACAGCTTTATTTTTACAACTGACTTGACACGAATACTCCACACAGAACTATGAGCGCTTTTAGTGTTGAAGGCGAACAGGGTGGCCGAGAATAGGCAAATACCCAAAAGGACGAAGGAAATATTGAGGAGTGAATTTAGGTCAAAGAATTAAACAGGCCAGGAAAAGTTTATATTTAACAGATAGCTTTATCACTCTACGTCCTTTATGCCAAGAATTGGCTCATTTGGGCTTTCTAGACGGACAAAATATAAACTTGAATTAAACCATGTAATTCGAGTAGCCGTAAACAAACACGTTTTCGGGGAAACCAGATTCACCTACCTTCGTGTCACCTCGACGTGCTCACAGAAAAACTGGGCAGGACGAACGCTGAACAAAAAGTGGCCGAGAACTGGGCCCGGCCGAGAACTGGGCCCCACACTGTAGTGTCCCAGATCATGGCTTTGAATTCGTCGATCGCTTCCGAGGAAATTTCTCGCCGAGTTTTGGGCTGGCGAAAAGCTTTCGAAAACCACCTCATCTCAGTATTGTAAGCACTGGGTTTGCCCTGTCGAAGGCTCAACTTTGCAAGATCATTCTATACGTAAATATTGAACAATGCTTGGAGCAATTCAAGTGAAAAATTTTATTCAGGATTTACCTTTCCCGCTAAAAATGATAAAATTAACCAGGCGCTACTAATGTTAGAGACCAGGTTCCCGCTGTCTTGTTATATTTTGGTCCATAATACATTTCGATCTCGATATTCTTTCGTTCCCAAAGCATTTTGGGGTTGGGAGACGCGCTGTCCCTAATGGCATGTAGTAAGCTACTTCGGAGGGTAAGAACTTTTGAAGGGTAGGGAGGAGGGCGAGCTGGTTTTGGATAGCTAAAACGTGTGGACCAATCCATCTTAATAAATAAATAAATAAAATAAATAAATATACATTTATATAGCGCCCTTCTCCACTAATTTTCCACTAATTTAATAAGATAAAAATGTTTATATTCATTGAGAGAAGAGAGGATTAAATTTTGGGTTCCTAGCGTTACACAGTGTTTCTAATTTTGCGATGCGGTGACGAATAGCTAGAGCAAAGTTGCATGACACCTCTTGTTGCCAAGAGGACCGAGATCTTGAGATGACGTCATCCGCCCTTCTAACTTCCTCTTTCAGTTTGAAGACTTTGAACCAACATGACGGTGTGGTGCTTGCAGCTTTCAACTTGCTGTCTTCTCTTCCTTGGTTCTCCGTGAATGCAGGTTTGTTGTAAATCTCAGTATTAAAAGGACTGTAACCTGGATATGTAATATTTACTTATGGCTTTTTAATACATCAGTGACAATACTACACTGTTCGGTTTCCTCGCCTAGTGGATCTCTTAACTTGACGACGTTTCACTGAAAACAGCAAAGCTGTGCTGTACTCGTTTGTCTGATCGAGTCTCCCGCTCAATGCAGAAAGCTTGAGCGCTCCGTAGTAGCCAGTATACAGTGTGTATTACAGCGGTTATGTTTGGCTGTCGCTGTAAATCAGACTCTTAAGTACGAGCGAAGGAAGCCAGATTGCTTTAGAACCATCTAAAGATGGCTCTCAGATGCTGAGTTGAAATATATTCTTTTGAGTGAAGCTCAATTTTAAAACAGTCTCTGATAGTTATGGATATTGCGTCTAACGTCTTTAATATTCCGTTGTCACGGCAAGGTATGGGAAACTCGCTACAGTTTGTTTATCAGTTCTGTTACCCGTTTCATTGATCATTTATACGTCTGT
Source organism: Orbicella franksi (assembly GCF_964199315.1). NCBI lineage: Eukaryota > Metazoa > Cnidaria > Anthozoa > Scleractinia > Merulinidae > Orbicella > Orbicella franksi. The sequence goes on from NC_138151.1 coordinate 7,203,899, forward strand.
TACTCATCGAAATCAGCAGAATCTATAATCAGCATGTTTGACCGCAAAAGAAACCCTTTTGGGATTCATTCTTCCGTCGCTGATGTTATTTTATGCCAGTGACATGAATTCATCGTTGTAAGAACTGTTAATTAGGTGTTTTTTGAGCGTGGCGTCGGCGGAATGCGTCTGATCATTTCAAGCAGAAAAAACCGCTTTGTTCAGGGTGGAACGCAGTAATTCTGCTACAATAACAGTTATTCAAACATGTGATTGTAATGTCCTTAAGAATAGATGAAACACAAGAAAAAATCTTGTAAGTTCTTTACAAGTTAATGTGGTGAACTTTTACTTAGAGTCGTAGAAATATGATCGCAATTTTATGTAAATGATACTTTGTATAAACAATCAGTCTTTTTTTCTTGAACACATTCCAAATGATAAAATTCATGACTTATAAACTTGAGAAGACGAAGTTATATCAAAGTTCTTAAAAGTTATCCAAAGTGAAACTAAGTACAGACCAATTTCATACTGCTCAATTTAAAGCCCAGAGAAAACGATCACTAAGGTAAATTATTCCATAGCCTTTGATATAGCATGACTCCTCTCATCTTATCTGCCAGATAAGACAATAAGCCCTTTATTTCGCTGTCTGGTGTCACGCTTTTGCGCAATTGCAGCATGGAGGCGGAAAATGATGAAAGCGATCAGCTGAAAATTTGATATTTTTAAGATCTAAGACCATTTACTCCAAATATATTATTTCTCCTCTGACCATCTCTCATCTGATATCAAACTACAAAACCAAGTGTAATGTGACTGTAACGCTACGTTAACTAAATAATTTTTTACAATTGGCGGTATTTTGGCGAGTGCAATCCGATTTGGCCTGATGCGCCCATTGTTGATATAAATGGGTAAGACATTAATAATTAACAATTAACAATTTATTTTTGTCAGTTACAATTGTTTGCTTATTTTCGGAAAACGCGCATTAGACGTTGTTTTTTAATTGGCTCTTTGTGATACCCATCTTAATAAGATGAAAATGTTTTATACATTGAGAGAAGAGAGGATTAAATTTTGGGCTCCTAGCGTTACATAGTGTGTCTTAGTTTGGCGGTGACCGGATAGCCAGAGAAATATTGGGTTATTGTTGCCAAGAAGACAGAAATCTTGAGATGATGTCATCCGCCCATTTTCACAGGCCTGTACACCATCTGACTCCTCTTTCATTTTGAACATGACATGGCAGTGTGCGAAGTGCTTGCAGCCTTTAACTATCCATCTTCTCTTCCTTTGGTCTCCGTGAATGCAGGTTTGTTGTAATTCTCAGTATTAAAAGGACTAAAACCTGGATACGTAATTTAGCTCTGCAAATTTATGGCTTTGTAAAACATCAATGATAATATTAGACTATTTGATTTCCTCGTGGGGCAGTTCTCTTAACTTGACGACATTTCGAAAGAATGAGTGATGCGAATGCAGCCATAACACTACTGGAAAAATGACCTGAAAAAATTTCAGGTTCTGAACGGGATTCCAACCCACGACCTTTGCGTTACTGGTGCAATGCTCTACCAACTGAGCTATTAAAGCCACATGAGAGCGGTCGTGTGTGGGTTCGGCCCTATATGTTCAGTGGACGTAATACTCGGAATGCTACTGTTGGACATCTATTACCATGGAATTCATATACTTGAGCCGAGTATCACGTCCACTGAACAGCTCGGGTCGTGGGTAAATTGGTGCGGGTTAACTAAGGCAGTGTCTTAAGGGCCCATTAACCGATCTTTTCGAGCCGTTGCTAAGGAAAATTTAGTCTCATAAAACCTCATCATTTTCAGTTAGTTCAGAGTTATTTCATGTGTTTCAACTTTTTTATGATCAGTAACACTAGTGATGACGTCATCAGGCCACGTCCGTGGTCATGTGACTAATACAGAGAAAATGCAAAGGCTCCCAGGCAAATTACTTTCTCTGGATTTTTTTCATTGATTTAATACTTTAATTTAAATCCTCACTGAGCTCTGCATCGATTTTGGTTCATTTCTAAAAGGTCACAATTTGAGAGCATTTCAAAATATTGAAAAATTCGTAATTTTCTGAAAAAAGCATGATTTCGAAAAAGGAATGCATAGCTATGTGGCCAACGTTGGCTTTAATCGAAATTCGTCGAAAAAAGCTGGATTTAATCAAAACCCGCATTTCCTTTAGCATTCAAAGAAAACGGAAGTGTGCCCGATATCTATCGGAAGTTACCCTATCAGTGCGCGTGCAATTTACACTACCAGCGCACTCCGGTAAGATCAAACAAAGCCACACGAAGTTAGTTTTTCTCTTTCTATTGCTCTTGTTTTTCTGTCTTTCTCTTGTTTTGTCTTTGCTTGTACTTTTTTTTTACTTTGCATTTTGCGAAACACAAAGAAAAACATCTAAAGTGTGTGGGAATTTACAAGTTTTTGGGTTGTTTTTATTTTCTGTGCTCAGGCTGACGTAAGCGACCGGAAGTGAAATTTCCCCTCCTTAGCAATGCGGGCGCTCGCGCGTGTTACTAAGGAGGTGAAATTTCACTTCCGGTCACTTACGTCAGCCTGAGCACAGAAAATAAAAACAACTCAATAACTTGCAAATTGGCTTACATTTTAGTTGTTTTTCTTTGTGTTTCACACAATGCAAAGTAAAAAAAGTACGAGCAAAGACAAAACAAGAAAAAGACAGAAAAACAAGAGCAATAGAAAGAGAAAAAATCCGTGTGGCTTTGCTGGATCTTACCGAAGTGCGCTGGTAGTGTAAATTGCGCACGCGCTGATAGGGTAACCTTCAATATATATCGGGCGCACTTCTGGTTTCTTTAAATGCTAAAGGAAAGGGGGTTTTTCATTAAATCCAGCCTTTTTCGACAGATTTTGATTAAAGGAGCTAGGTCACGGTCGCGCATGCGCGTGCAGTCACGAAAAAGTTTGAAAGTTTTAGCCTCAAACTTTCAAAGTCATCGGCGAGGACATATTCGTAACTTTATCGAAAACTATCTCTGTCATCCTTGAGTGGTCTATTCTTTTGATAGCGGTTATAAGTCAATTGATTGTTGTAGAGTATTTACATGTAGATTTTGGCTCGGGTTCAATGTTTTGTGAGTGAATTTCCGTGGATGTTGTGATGCAGTGTGATGTCTTCTTGAGGTGGTCGGCGATCTGCAAGTGGTCGGAAGAGGATTTACACTTCCGTTTCTGAGGGAGTAACGTTTTGGTAAAAAGGCCATCGAAGGATTTTGCTAGACTGCCGCTTTTATTCTTCGTCAGTATTTGCGATGATTTATGGCGAATATCGGAGTGATTAAGCGTTTGCTGGCCACCTTCTTTCCCTGGAACGACGAAGGCAAGTACCTTTCGTTTATCTTTCACATGCAGTTTGCCACTTTGTTTATACCGTTTATCTGGTCATTTTACATGTTTCCTATTCTTTTGCCTCTCACATATAGGAAGCTAAGTCAGTAGAGGAAAATACAAGACGAGAGAAGATACTGAAAGATAGCTCTTCCGTAAAATGACGGCGCCATGTTGAAGGTGAGCTGATATGTACAACTGTAAACAAGTTGCCACACGCAACTTTGACTTTAATTAGAGGAGCAATAACTAAGTGTAGTCGTTTCATTTAATTCATTTCGCCATTTTCGTCTTATATGTTTCCTTCGAAGTCAATACAACCTGTTTACTTATTTTAATGTACTCTAACTGGGCATATGAGCTAGATTTTTCTACAAGTGAAATTTCCGCTTTCAAAACAAAATAATATGCCACTTACATTTAGTATGCCTCGCTATTCTGTATGTTTTACAAGTGTGGTAATTAGTGCATCATCAGGACTCTCGGCTCTGTTGTTGTAAGGGTGAATGATCAGCCGTAATCATAAAGGCCCACTCAAGTAACTGATGTTTTTTCAGTCATCCTGCCCTCCACATGTTACATCTATTATCCAAATATACAAAATTCCCTTTGTGCTCTGCATCCTTTTCAGTAATGCTCAAAATTTAATTTGGCGTGACTTTGCATTCATTTTGATAGTTTTTTTTTTATATATATATTTGTTACTGTTTTGTTTGTTGCATTCAAACATTGACTATCTTATGCGGCTGAGCCAATAGAGTATATGTATGCATGTATGGTTAGTGCACTTGTCCCTGGAGCGAGGGGTTTGGGTTCGAGCCCTGGCTGGGGACATGGTGTTGTGTTCTTGGGCAAGACACTTAACTCTCACAGTGCCTCTCTCCACTCAGGAGTATAAATGGGTACCAGTGAATTGTTGGGGAAACCTAACAAATTGCGGGGGGAGGGGGGATGGGGGGAGGTGGGATGGGGGGGGGGTGACCTGCAATGGACTGGCATACCATCCAGGAGGATTAGAAATACTCCTAGCCTCTTCATGCTACAGAAACCAGGATAAGCTCTGGCAGCTATGAGCCATCAGCTCCAAGGCTTGACTTATGCATATTTTTACTGATTGTATGATTAATATGTGTTGTGCTCAATGTCTTTGTTGCAGAGAGGATACTGATGTTACAGCAAGTTCTACCAATGTTGATATTACAGGCATATCAGCATCTTATTGAACATATAAGGAAGTCCTGTTTACAAGATATGGCCTCTTTTAGAACATCTCCATGGGAACAGTTGTCTTTCAATACTGTCAATTTTTTTTTTCTAATACAGTGTAGATGCTTAAAATCCAAATTGTCCTCAAACATACGAAGTGTTTATTTTTTACAATGTGTACCAATAATCTTTCATTTCAATGACATGATCAAACCAATTTTTACTTCTCTCCCACACTAAAATAAATTACATCTCCACTAAAGTACATGTATATAGTCAATAAAATTTATTGATTACTATTTGGTGACTGTGCTGACCATGACTAGTTATTGAATACAGTATGTCCCAGGGTGTTTGATGAAAGCAAAGTCTTTTGGAACTACTGGATATTATGAAACATTGCTAGCAAAAATGGAAAAATTGCATAGGTCAGGTACTAAAACCAGAAACAAAATAACCAAACCAGGGCTACAAATAATTTTTTTCTCTTGAAAGGACATATGTCTTACTAAAACACCATCTTGGTCAGACAAAACAAATTGTGGTCGAGCATCACCAAAAAAGTAAGATTTACTAACAGTAGATCTTTATTCGCCCTTACTGTAAAGTAATTTACGATAAAAAATTGTCAAGACATCATGTCCACCCACAGTTGGGATTTCGTTGGACATGAGCAAATTTTGGTCGGCCAATGACTGATGACCGACTGTTATTTGCAGCCCTGCAAACAAAATGTAACAACAAGATAGCACTCAGGTTAGCTCTATAAAACCTTGGTTAGCCTGAATAACACTCAGGTTACAGTTGGCTGTTGACAGTTGTGAGGAGTTTCATTTCAGTGGTTTTCTTTTGGGTTTTGGCACTGCCATCAGTTGTAGGGAAATATTTTTAAAATTGCACAAGCCTGCCTAGAGATGTAGCTTGAAAATCTGGCTCATTAAAAATCCCAGTGTGCTCTTCTGGTCTATACCTTGTTTTATTGATCTTTTTTCTGTCTATACCTTGAATTTATTGATCTTTTTTCTGTATTGATTTTTTTTTCCAGTAATAAACATTGGCCTTGTTATAAAAGGAACAAATTCATGAACTAGCTGTTGGTGAATTTTCAGCTCAGAACCATGTATTGAGCATGCATTTTATTTCGGCATAATGAACCAACACCCACCATGAATGTGCAATGATAAAGATGAAAACAAGGTGTGGAGGTGATTTAAATTAACAAAACAAATGCCTCTTCCACTATTACTATAAAATAGTGCTTTCTTTGTAGGCTTTTCTTCAGGGGGAAAGAACTTGTTACTAGCATTTGTTTTGGTTTAATCAGCCCTGAATCCCAAATAAACTCCAGTGTGAGGGATATTGCCAATGGATAACTGTTACTACACAGGAAGGGCACACCTTGTTTCCTCCCCAGATAACCGTGTCTATGGAGAACATTTTGCCAATAGTCTGCGTTCATGAAGACATGCATGCTATTGTCATCACAGTCTATTTCTTGTAGCATAATTTGGTACATGCCACACTTGCACCATGGTATTGCCGAGTTGCTAGAAGGAGGTGCAGGGTTAGGCATTCCATCCACACTTGTCATCTGTCCTTCTGTGGATGTACCAGGGGAGGGTTGAGAATGTCGCTTTCACTGATAATCTCATCTAAATTGTCAATTCTTCTAGGCAGGCTTCTCGTGCACAGCTTGCACACATTGCTTCGTCAAGCATTTGAATGAATTCCTAAAAGAACATTATGGAGGTAATCACCAATAAAGTACAGTACTGTAAAGTATTTTGTGCTGGCCTGACAAAATTAAGTGTTGTAATTGATTTATTTTAGGTAGAGCCAACAACTGTGTCAAAGATTCAAGTTTGACAGCTTGCTAGCAAGCACAGAGTTTTTGCCCATTCAAGTGGGCCTAGAAATAAAAAAAATCGAGTGTAGTAACAAAACAAATCTTGCCTTGCTAAACTTAATGCATTTGCATTGGTGTTCAAGCTTTGATTTTTGTGGTCTTTTCCATATTTAGGCATATCTTTGTTCTTGGAATAATAACAAATAAAAACATATTTCTATACAAGCAGACCCTTACGCCTCCATTTTATTTTATCCTCTCCTGCTCTTGACTTGGCCTGTTGTCAGTCTGGTATGGCTGTGTTTTTCAGCCACAAATGAAGCTATACTTGCACCAGCCTTGATATGAAAAAAAGAGTCATGTCAAAGCTGTTGTACTTTGTATATGAAAAACCAAACTCTCCTAGAAACGTTCTCAGCTCAAGGAAAAGACAATTCAAACTGCAAAAACTCGAAACTGCTCTATGCTTAGTGAAATGTTTGGCCTGAATGAAAAAGACATGCTGTACACATGAACATGTGTACATATGAAGACTTGAACACAAACAGAACCAAAAATAGCCAGAAATCTAGTCGTTCCATTCGCGTGCAGCCTTCAATACCTACTTACAAACTATGTTACATCAAAGCTAAGTGCATAAATAAGGAATCTCACCGTGTTTTCGACACGGATTTGCTGTCGAACCACACATGCACTCACTTCCACATCTTGCAAGGGCAGCCACGATTTGCATTTGTTTTCTATTTCGTGGAACAAGCGCTTTCGCACGAACAGGAGATGCGATTTTCCTAAGAGGATAACAACAGAAGAAAGAGAAAATGGACGTTGCGTTGGAGCATATTCCCAGAAACTACGAAACAGTTCACACATTTAAATCTGTCACGTAATGGAGTCGAAGGAAACTCAGCACCGTAGCCTTTCTTGCCTCTTCTGCGTCCATAATTTTGCCTCTGCGATAAAATAAGTAGATCGACGAGAAGAAATCCACACACGCGACAAAAAGACGTAATAATTTTAACCAAGAACGGCTAAATTCGCGCAAAATTTAACAACTCCGATAAATTCAAGATGGCGGATGCATTTGAATCTCAACGAGAACGGAGCCAAATTTCGCACATGCGCGGTTCGTGACGTAGCTCCTTTAACGCCAACGTTGGAAAGATAGCTATGCATTCCTTTTTCAAAATCATGCTTTTTCCAGAAAATTACGAATATTTTAATATTTTAAAATTCCCTCAAAATCTGACCTTTCAAAAATGAAACAAAATCTATGCATAGCGTAATGAGGATTTAAATTAAAATATTAAATCAATGAAAAAAATCCCGATAAAGTAATTTGCCTGGGAGCCTTTGCGTTTTTTCAGTATTAGTCACATGACCATGGGCGTGGCCTAATGACGTCATCACTAGTGTTACTGATCATGAAAAAGTTAAAGTGCACCTAACCCCAAAAATTTTTTTTCGCTAGAACGAATCTACTTATTATTTGAAATAGTTGTGCGAAAGAATTTTTGAATTCCGTTAAATCCTCGATTTTCTGTGCCACGACGAAATCTCGAAAATAGCTCCAAAACACCGCCATTTTGTTTCACGACCGAGTTTGAGGAGAATGGGTCCAGCGGCTCTTGTGACGTCTACCCAGGAAGGTTGGATATCTCATTTCCTCTCATTTCCTTCAGGATGGTGCAATACACATTCGAAAAGTGCGCAGAAAACGCCTTCCAGAGGTGCTATCGGCTGTTGCAGCAATATTTAAAGATTTAAAGAAAGATATACTGTACAATTTACTGACGATGATCGGCTAATGGTGCAATAAGGACGTAAACGATGGTTGATTTTGTCGAACCGAAACAAGCGAACTGAATCTGTGAGAATCATTGAAGAACTCTCACTGGAATTTGTTCCGCAGACTTTCGAACGCTATTTTCATAAATTTTCTGCTTAAAGCTAACCAGAAATTTGTAGAAATACTACCTACAACCTATATCTTCCAATCCCGCAGTATTTATAACATAACCGGCAAAGTTGTGTGATCCGGTCATGATCAAGAAGCGTTATACTGATATGTAAATAGATCGCAACTGTACGCCGCTAACCAACACTTATTTCTCTTTCGATTTAGATGAAAGTCGAAGATTAATCCTCTAGAATTACATGATAACAAAATTGTTAGACTCACAGAGTCTTTCGAAGGTTTGGAAATCAGCAGTGCGACAAAGATTCTGTGCAATAGCGTCGAAAATATGACCGCGTAACATTATCTGCGGACCGCTTAGGGAACACATCCTTTTCGCTTATCCGACGAATTTCACTGCAAACTTTGAGAACAATTTACATTGGTTATTTGGAGTTACGACTTAAAACGTGTGACAATGTGAAATCGGTAATTGTATGAAATGTTTCCTTCCGCCTTGCTTCCCGCAGCTTCAAAAATACAGGTCCAAACAATACGATTTTCAATCGATCGAAGCCAATGTTTTGGAGGTCATCAAGTCTCGAAAACTGCAACACGTACGTCGTTCTTATAAACATGAAGCATTCAACTGAAAGTAAAACACAAACTGGATTTAACAGAACCTTGACAAAATACATTCTCGGTAAGGACAAATGTAAACGGGCTATAAACACGCGTGGGAATCTTATGTTTAGTTGACGAAATTATCATCCAAAGCAGTCCTTGAGTTTTCTTTCCTGCTTTTCGTTTGCCTGCTCCTCCACTTCGTATCTAGCTTTCCATTCCTAATATACAAGCAGCTCGTCCGCAAAGACGTCTTCCCCGTCGTCGCTTGAAATATTGTAAATTGCTCTCAAAGCTCTAAGCAGTGAGTTCACAATTGTCGAACGTGCTCGATCGAAGTTTATTTCGGAGCCTTCCGAATCGAAACTTAACTCTGACTCCAGTGACGAAAAAGAAATGATTCTGAGACAAAACTTGGACGTTTTAGTCCCAAAATACATCGGAACGATTAGTTTTGCGTTCTATTTTCTCGAGCAAATACAGAGAGTTGACTGAGGCGCTATTGTGTTTGGTTCCTGGGTAGACGTCATCAGGTACCGCCACCCCAGACTCCCTAAAACGCGGTCGTGAAACACTTAATCGCGACTTTGAAAGGGCATAGAAAATCGAGGATTCAACCAAATTCAAAAATTTCTTCGCCCAAATGCTTCAAATAAAGTCTAGATTTGTTTTAGCGAAAAAAACATTTTGGGGTTAGGTGCACTTTAAAACACATGAAATAACTCTGAAGTAACTAAAAATGATGAGGTTATATGAGAATAAATTTTCCTTAGCAACGGCTCGAAAAGATCGGTTAATGAGATGTCGTGAGTTAAGTACATTTTCGTAGTAAAATTCGCCTTCCTACGCTTTGATCGTATTGAGAAACTAGAAATGAATGTTTTGAGTAAGACGTCGCCTTGCTGTTTCAACTCGTATCTGAAAGAAAGCCGTATCCGTAAACCAGATTTTCTCGATATTTCCCGTGTAATGAAAACTATAACAAAATTCTGGTACGTGATTGGTTATCAATAACCCCGTTTGAGCACTAATAGGACAGTTTGCGGGTCATGCTTGTAACTCGCCCTCTGGTGTAGAAACGGTTAAAATTAAGCGTTTCCTAGCGTACGTAGACGTGTTTTCTATCCAAAGCCCTTTGCGCTCTCTCACAAACCAAAAAACACTGCTACGAAGGTCAAACGTTCTCAGGATGTCCCATCGGCTGAACTATTCATCAGACTAAAATGAATGACAATAAATCAAAGTATTTATTACTAAACTACCCAATGATGTGCAAAATAATTAGCCCGGCTGAAATCTAGCTCTAATTGCCTTGGTTTAGAAGACCTTCCTTTCAGTTGTAAAATACAGTCACGCGTCGTGTTTAAGGTTACAGTATACCTTCGGGTTGACAATTTTCTTCAAATTTGGATTTTTGGGTCAAAATAGTGGTCGAAGAATAATCTCTAATTTCTGAAAAAAATTTTTGAAAAAGCCTAAATATTGGCGGAGAAATGGCGGTTTTACGTTTTCACCGGAAGTAAAAGTTTACCTCTTGATTGACAGCCCTATGGCGCGTATGCAATCAACCGAGACGATTTTCGCGGGAATTACCTATATGGATGTCACGAATTGACTACTCAGTTGATCAACATTGTTGTTCCAACTACCCAGCATTTTTGATATTAGGCGTGTCTCTATTAAGTTATAAGTAAACATAGACCACGTTTAAACCATGGACCGGTTCGAAAGAGCGAAAACAGCGAAGAACGAATGAAAATACATCAATGAGTGAAGAAGCGAAAGTTCACCACGCGGATAAAGCTATAGTTATCGTATAAGGCGGGCAAATATTCGTGGTAAGAGAAAAGAAAGGTTCTGTAAAAATTTCGGAACTTGACAGCAATAACAGGGATGCTGACAGAGACTCTTCTGATGAGTCCGATATCGACGAATCGTCGGACTCATTGAGACCATTTGAAATATTATCCATGCACAGTTGCCCACACACAGTTTCTCTCCGCGCTGTCTTTTGTTTGTTTCCTTCGCTCAGCCACTCTAGCGTTCGTATCCTTTTTAGTCTTCCCCATTTTGCCAGACCAGCTTCAAGAAAAACCGAGCTACAGAAAAATTATCCCTCTGCCTTCGGTTCCTTGAGCGCATTGCGAAACACAAGAGTTTCGCGCGTACATTTCACCAGGAGGTTAACGGTAGTAAAGTTTCCCTTCACTGATTGGCTTAGTTATCTGAGAACCCAGTTGAAGGCGTTTGTGGGCGGACTTTGTTTGCGAAGCAGAAAATTTTTCTTAGCGCTGTTTTCTCGAATAAATTTTTTCACTTGAAGCAGACACTTTAAAGAGTTATAACTCAAAGGGAATTTGTTCAATTGCTCTTAAATTTGGACAGTGGCTAGTTTAACATATAAACTACAAAAGCGTGTCTGGGAATTGTTAATTTCGAAATACTTTTTCTTCGAGAGCGATTTTTGTACGATCACTGCACATTTTTTTAATCCTATTTCGAAAATGTTCTGTAACTTTTTACTGCAATCGAATATGCCAAAACGCACACACGGTTTTTAAGCGCTTTGGGCCCTGAAACCGAGGAAAAAATTAAATTGGCGAAAAACAAATTCGCTTTGACTTGTAGCTTTCGAGAGGTGATTCGGGCGCTCGCATTTAGTGGTCGTGAAAAATTCGACAATTCACTTTCTTTCAAAATTCTTGGCATAGTTTGATAGCCAGCTCCATAAGCTTTAATTTGATATAGGGGTTTAGGTATCTAAAGCTTAAACTGCACGCGCTACATCGCTTGCGCGCGAGACACCCCTGAAGGTATACTGTAACCTTAACGCAAACGTTGAATGAAAATTAAGGATCCTTCTGAGAAAGCTTCTTTGAAAACAAGCCGACCCAACGAAATGGAAATGTCGTGGATTCGTGAGCTTGTTTGGTGTTTGCCCGATTAACGTTTCAAAAACTGGACAAACAAAGGTAACTTGGTTAATTGCAACCAAGTTTGGAGTTAACAAGTTCGAGTTAAGAGGCTACTCTGTTGGTAAGCTATCCTCTTTTAACTTATTTATCGTGGATTCAGTTACTGACAATTTGTTAGCCACAATACTACGGGTGCTGGTGGGGGGGGGGGGGGGGGTGTAAATTAGTCTAAGAAGGTATGCTGTTGACCCAAGGCACGCTCGGGGAAAAATAAAACATAGTTTCCGTTACAAAATATTGACTGTACGGGACACACAACCCTTTAACAGTAACTGTTAACTCTCCCTCATTTTGCAGATTTCTACATGCTCGACATCTTGGCACAGTTCCCCTTTTCTTTTCTTTTTTTTTTTTTTTCCTTAAGTCCAAATCTGTGCATGCTGATTTCTGGCGCGCGTGTTTTCTCAAAAGATCTTCTACTATTGTTTTTCCTGGATCTGGGCGGTGTTTTATTTTTATAAAGGAGCTGCTCCGGGATAACCGTTGGTGTGTTACCCAATTCTAACAAAACTTCGCTGTCGGTTAAGGAGAACTGCTGTAGAAGATAACTGTTCTCCGGCTCTCTTTAATATCTAGCATTGTCCACATGATGTGTTTTTGAAAAATGTTCACATTAGCGCGAGGGATTACTTCCAGTTTGAACTTTGTAACCGAAACCGTCACTCTTAGAATTAACTACAATAAAAGTCCTTTCGAGAGACGACTGCGAAGAACTTGACTTATCTTTAGTTGTCTCGTTCTCTTGCTTGCCGTTTGAAGCTTCTGTAAAAATAGTCTGCTTCGTATCGGCCTGTAACGACTACCTCTTGCCTCGTCAGACCTCCTAGAGTCGACACTTGCGTTGTGCCGATCGCACGGGTTAGGACTAGCCATCGGGTTGTTTGAGTCACCGGCCCTATCCTCGTCCCTTAGATCTTCTATCCGCGACCTTTCGCCCTTTTTAGTTGACTTCTTTTCGCTTTGTCTTGTCTTTGCCAGGGAGGGACCACTGCCTCCCTTGCCGTTGCCATTTTAAAGTGCCTTATATTCTACCTCCAGCTGCACGTTGTCTCGGACATCAGCATGAGCTGTATAAAGAAGGGACATGTTCATACGGTCTCTTTTCACCCAGTTGGCGTGAATGGTCTCCGCTTGATTCATTTTCGGAGTACTTAGTAACGGTATGATTCGACCCACCTGTGTAAATATTTTCGATCGTTGTCCTCTTCATTGAAATTCTCTAAGTCTTCCTTGGCCTTGTTGACGATTGCACAGTGCTTTAAAACGTCTTCTGGCTTCTTTTCTTAACCTGGGAGCCTGCCGCTTCCGGCAATCTTAGAAAATAACATTCGCTAGTCTTGACTCTTTCCGATTCAGGGCATGAGAATCAACTGACCGTCGCAAACCCGCCATATTTGACCATGCCATATCATTAACACGGCCACGAAGATTAAAGTTAAGAAATACTTCTTACTGTTTTGGGACTTTCTTTCCATAGAACTTCGTTAAAAGTTGCTCTAAAAAAGCTCGACTGAGCAACAGTCTTCACTTTCACATTTCATTGTGGCGAGAGGTACAAGTCTTCTGATTAGAGAATGATAGACGCTAGCAGTCAGTGAAACCAAACCTTTGCAGCTCTTTACCTTCCCGTCGAAAAAACAAAATTCTTGACTCAAGATATGGTGTTCAGTTCTGTCCATGCTAGGTGCGAATTTTGCTTTAAACTTACTGGTCTGAAAAACAAATGACGGCTTATCAGGATTACCACCCCGGTCATTTAATTTATAAACATAACATGGGTCACAAGAGTCGGCCAAAGGAACAGGTGTTTTAACAAATGTTTTTGAAGATAGGTCTACCAAAGATCATCCTTTATTGGTCTATCAAAACGTTTGTTTCAGGTTTTTTGCTTATGATTATTTTTTGCGTGACCAGCGCTGTTTACTCGCGATCCGCACCGCTTACCCGCGACCCGCGCTGCCTACCCGCGACCCGCGCTGCTTACCCGCCACCCGCGGCCCGCGTTGATTAGACGCTCCGGAGATTTCCTCCCATGCATGCTTGATCCGTCTCATGTCAGAGTTCGTTGTGTGCTCTTTTTTGAAATTGTTTCGCCTGTTTTATGACTTGAAGACTGCAGCATAATCTGAATAGCTGTCGATCAATTTTCACTCCTCCTTTAACTAACAAATGAACGCGATTACATCGATATAGTTGCGGACGTAATCCCAAAAGTATAAAACATTCCTTACAGTGGCTTCTGACTTATAATATAACGTGTTCTGTAGGAAACCTTTTTAAATGGTCTTTCAATCTCAAGTGGACCGCTTAAGAGGTCCGCTTAATTCAGGTTTGATTGTAATATTAAGATGTCCAAACGCGAATGAGATGGAAATTATTTCTGCATTACTGTGAGTCTAACAGCAATTGTGGAATTGTTATATCGGTCTCAGTTGAGTCTTGAAAAAGCTTGGCTTACTTCATCTCTATATTTAGCGCAGTGAGGAAGCTTGATGACACCATATGGCTGAAGTAATCAGATGCAAAGGCTAAAATGGGCGATGTTTTTAACATGTAGACACTTCACAGTATGGCTTTTACAAGTCTGCTTCTTTTTTCCTCGTAGGAGTCTGATCTCCCGGCGGGTGGCAATGACACAGAAATCTCGAGAACATGGCCAGCTATATCCATCCCCTGGCAAATTATATGTAACAATACTAGCATCAGAATGGAGGTCAACTAAAGGCGGACTCTCCACCATAAACAGAGAATTAGCCATAGAGTTGGCTAAATGTCCTGAGGTGGAAATCTCTTTTTTTGTTCCACAATGCAGCGAAGAAGACAAGAGAACGGCCCGTGATCACCACATTGAAATTGTCGAGGCAACAAGACTGACTGGGTACGATGAACTAGAATGGCTTAGCTTTCCGCCAGATCATTTGCAAATTGATGTCATCGTTGGTCATGGCGTGAAGCTTGGTCACCAAGCACAAATAATAAGGAAGTCTCACAAATGTAAGTGGATTCAAGTTGTCCACACAGACCCAGAGGAACTGGGAATGTATAAGTCCTACCAAAATCCGATTTCCACGGGCGAGAAGAAGCACAAAGTAGAAGTGGAACTTTGCGAAAAGGCTGACTTCGTTGTGGGCGTTGGGCCGAAGTTGTGCGAGACTTTTCGCAGATATCTTCGCTGGTGTAAGAAAGATGAAACCATTCTTAACATTACCCCTGGTGTCTTTAATGAATTTGTGGATGTTGAACATGCTGCTGAAGAGAGAGAACGATGCGGCATTTTAGTGTTTGGCCGTGGAGATGCTGAAGATTTTCAGTTAAAAGGTTTTGATGTTGCTGGCAAAGCCGTCGCTGAGTTGAATGATGCTCATCTTGTTTTCGTTGGTGCACCTGAAGGAAAGCACGAGGACATAGCAAAGCGTCTGCTTGAGTGTGGTCTTCCTGCTCACCGCCTGACAGTGAGAAGCTTCCTGCAAAGCAGAGAGGATTTGAAACGATTGTTCTGCGAAGTAGATCTTGTACTGATGCCTTCCAGAACAGAGGGATTTGGCTTGACTGGCCTAGAGGCATTATCAGCTGGTCTCCCTGTACTTGTTAGCAAGAACTCAGGATTTGGAGAAGCCCTAGGTAAAGTACCGTTTGGTTCAGCATGTGTGATTGATTCTGAGAATCCTCTGGTATGGGCTGAAGCCATCAAGGAAGTTTGGAATAAAGATTGAGAGACAAGACTTCAGGAGGCTGAACTGTTACGTTCTTCCTATGAGAGGAATTACAACTGGGCCCAACAAAGTCGAGGTCTTGTTAACCAAATGTTAACCCTCGTTGATGGTATGTACTTATAGGGCATTTTTGTAGGATATCTACAAATTTATAACTAGTGATAGTGACTGTGACGTGAAAAAAAAAAGACATTTTTAATCAAATTTTGTAGCACCGCACATTAAGAATGATAAACTGGACACTGGACCCGGCTGTCTAAAGTATGACCAAACTAATTCGGTGAAAGTGTGATTTTTGATTTCAGGTCTGTAATGTTTCAGTGAAGCCGTTATGTTGATATTTTTGGACTTCACCCAGAAACAGTTCTTGGAGAAACACGTTTTATTGTATTAGTGTTAATCGGCATACCAGGCTAAACTGCTGATTTTCAAAAATGGCTACTCTTTTGTTTAATTTAAAATATTTGCAGGTCAAACCAATTTTGTTAAAGATTCAGCTCAAAGCCGAAAACGCAAATTTCCTGCAGTTTTATGGCCTACTAGTGCCCAGGATACCAAGAGAATCCTTGTCGAGGACCATGCAGGTAAATAGCAGCTCCGAACTGTAACAATGTTATAAATAAGTCATGTTATGTCCAGGTTTGCAGGAAGTTGTAAGATTACGAAAATTTTAATACACTCGAACCTCTTCTTACGGACACCTTTATATTACGGACAATTAATATTTGATCCCAAAATTCCAGAATTCATACATTCTTAGACAGTTCATTTACCTCTATAATACGGACTCTTCCATACTCTTCATTTGTACAAATATGGAAAACTGTGAAGACGATGCACTTCACCTAGTGTCTTGGTGCTTAGTGGCGCACGAGACCTCAAGAAGAGTAAGGATCAAATAATGAGTCCAATAGGTTAGAGCGGTTTTTAAATGAGAGTCGTAAAACGAAAACACCAAACCAATGTACTTACCAATTAGACTACTCAGCCAATCTGAAAACCTAGGAAACCCAAAACCAAAACCCAAGTCAGTAATTGCCTGATTACTTTCGACACTGAAATCCTAAATCCTAATTTGTTGTTATTTCGTACAATTTCCTATTCTTTCGGAGTGTAGTGCAATATTTAGTTGTGACTTGCAGTAATAAATTATATATATAAACCAGACAAACGCGTGATCTTTTACTCAGCTAACCAATTAGATAGAAGATTATTATAACGGCAATAATTTTGACTGCTTCCAGCTATGAAAAGTATTCGTGATCTGCAGCAAATGGAGGGTGATCCAAACGAGTTCAGCAAGAAATCTGACGCAACAGAAAATCTGCAAAAGATTGCTTCAGACAAGGGATTCAGCATTTGTGACAACCCAGGATCGGGAAACTGTATGTTCTACGCACTGTCAGAGCAACTGCAAAGCGTGAAAGGAATCCAAATTTCGGTGACTGAACTTCGGAAAAAGTTAGTCGGATGCCTCAGGAACTCCCCCAAATTGGTAAGTAAGCGGTCCACAAGTGTCTTCTGATGTGAATGAAAGTGTGCTAAAACAGGGCTCTGAAATCTCTTCGAGTAACTGATGATGGAATTTAAATATTATAGTCCTTTCTCGAGTACGTAATCATAGTTATTGCCGGGCAAAATAACCAGCAAAAGCTTTGGTACCAGTAGGAACTTTGTGTCCCTGACCCAATCGAGAGATGTTACCTTATTAGATAAACTATGTGTCAACATAATTCCATAAATCTAGTAACAACCGGGTTAGGTTTTGAATACCCATCGATTGTAAAAACGTGAATTATTGTTAAGAATATTGAAAACCAAACGCCGTTTATTTTGGTATAGGTCAGGACGACTGACATATCGTTTCAGCTACTTTTAGTACATTCAATTAACTTTAAACGTTTTTCGCTCTCAAAGACCGATGGAACAGATTTGTTCAACTTTGTCCATGGATACCCATCATGGGCTGATTACTTGAGAAGCATGGAAAAGGATGGCACATGGGGCGATCACTTGGTTCTCCGTGCCGCAGCAAACTGCTACAAAACGCCTATTCGTGTAATCAGCAGTCTTGACTGTGATTTAATCATCAATCCAGATCGTGTTGTTGGCAACACCAGCCTGCTTGTTTTGGGACACATCCACGAGAAACACTACGTTAGTCTGCAACCCAGACAAGGTAAGTTGCAAGGATTTGATAAGCCAGTAAAACCAACATAAAAAATTTGTTCTCTCGATTTTAACGTAATTAACAAGTGGCTCTCAATTAGTTTGCTGTTTTAGCTCAATAGCAGGAATTTCCCCAATTTTGTTGAACCCGAAATTCAGATCACACCTGTAGTGCGATGTGATAGTGTAGCTATAAGGAAACATGATTTTCACTTTCCGTTGACATGGTATTATAACAGGGTTTCAAGAAGATAACTTTAGATGCAGATGATAAAAAAACCTTTTTAAAATAGTCAGTTTAAGCTTTAGTTTTAATAAATTTCTTTCAAGTCGCCACAAATAAGACATCTTTGATATCAGCAGTACAAGTATTTCGTCTGATATGAACGTTGGGTGACTGACCGATGTAAGAGTGATTTGATTTCAGTTGTGTAATGTTTCATTAAAGCCGTTATGTTTACATTTTTCGACTTCACCTCCAAAAAAAAACTGTAGTGAGGAGCACTTTTGCATGTTCATATAACTTTTAATATTGTATTAGTGTTAATCGGCATACCAGGAAGAACTGATGGTTTTTTAAAATGCAAACTTTCTGGCTAATCTTTTGTTTAATTCAAAATACCTTTCTATGTGCAGGTCAAACCAATTTTGTTAAATGTTCAACTCAAAGACGAAAACACAAATCTCCTGCAGTTTTATCTGCTTCTAGTACCCAGGGTACCAAGAGGATGCTTCGCGAGGACCATGCAGGTAAATAGCAGATCTGAATCGGCAGCAACAGATTTATAAATAAATCATGTTATGTAACTTTGCAGGAAGTTGTAAGTATACGAAAATTTTAATACACCTGCTGTCTCCAACGTGTTCTTACGGGAACATCTATATCACGGACAGTTAATTTGAACTCAAAAATCCAGAATTCATACATTAGTAAACAGTTCATATACGTCTACAATACGGACGCTTTCATAATACGGAGGCTTACTATCTTTATTAATACCAATAACGAAAATTTTAAAGACGATCAACTTCACCAAGGTTCTTGGTGCTTAGTGGTACACGAGACCGCAAGAAGAGTTAGGATCAAATAATAAGTCCAACAAGTTAGAGCGGTTTTCAATTGAGTGTCGGAAAACGAAAACCAAATTTATGTACTTACCGATTAGACTACTCAGCAAATCTCAAAACAAGTAGAGCAAATGACCAAGTTAAACGAACATATAGAATATAGAGTATAGAATATAGAGAGTAATTCGCATAAATTAAATACGCACTAAAAAGAATGTTCGGAAGAATGCAAAAAGCGCTCAAATTAATGTTTGTTTAAAAGAATGTTATATTGTCTCAGGAGTGGGCACGAATTATTGTCAGCCTCAACAGTTTTGGCCGTGTGCCATGATTCCAGTGTCTTTCCCCGAAATTCAGAATTGCCTGGCTTTTAGGACCATGGTAACAAAGCATTAAATAACGTCCTCGGGAGGTAGATTGTAAGAGGTGACTCATCAAGTGCTTTTATGTGAACTGTTGTAGGCACTACTCCCAAATTAACCTCCACGAAAGAAGAATCCAATTATGCTCAGTTGTGTCAGATTCTGGTCACTGTGGGTTCAGGAGTCCTGAGGGAAACATTTGACAGAATCATTCTACCACAAAATCTTCGGAAACATTTGAAAGACTATCAAAATCATGACACACTGCGGTCACTTCGAAAGCAAAGAATCCTCACTTCAAAGCAATGGGGTCAACTGTATCCTGGTCGCGCTTCCTCGGTGACATCCAAAGACTTTGACCCTACACTTCTTATGGTTCTGTTAAGGACAGTTTGTAAGTTGACTCCACCAACAGCTGGCTGGGACGCACCTCCTCGTGCAGCAGACACCAGTCGCGAGGCTGACATAGCCCGTGTGAGGTATTTCATGAATACTGTGCTTGACCATGCAGACAAAGCCCGTGTTAGTGATGCAGTATTTGTTAGCTACTGCGAGAACATCCGGGAAACGCTGGTGAGATTAGGAGGAGCTGGTTATGGTGATGCCATGGACAAAATCATGCATCCGAAAACGGACCCTATCACCGAGGAACATTACAAGGAGCTCCTGATGCAGTGGAAAAAGAACGAGGACTGCATCAAGGACAAAATGAATGAGCTGCATAGTGCGGCGGAATCTTCTGGAGATGTGGGTGAGTTCTGATTTGACAATAGTTACAAATGGAATAGTCATGTCAGAACCGACTCTTGTCAGTATTCCGTTCTGCTGATACAGTGCGACTCCTTATTCCATAAATGCCTTTTTACTGAATATTTGAAAGTGCAACAAAGAAAACAATGAAATACAGGAAGTCAACATTGGAATTTATGCCCTCAAAATGGGGGAGAAAACAGGGCCTTTCTCGTCATGGACGCCATTCCCTGAAATAATCACTTTCCCAGCTGTGAGGACGGAAACTTTCCCAACGAGCAGAAAAAAGGGTACATTTCAGCAAAACTGCTAAAAAGAGTAAGCCAAAAAGAACATGCAGAACTCAAAGAAAATTTTAACAAATTTCCCTATGTGCGCACGTTCCAACAAAACATTGAAATAATTGCCTCGTTCAAGAGAGATTTTTGCGTGCTCACCCTTTGCGTGCTCAGCTTCAATTACTCGCGATAACAGCGCCCGATTCCATCCCCCTGGGGAGGACAGTTACATATAGCTATGTGCAGCGTCCAATTTCCGTTTTGAGGTAAAATAAATCACCGAAGTCAAAGGCTTAAAATGTTTTGCCTTAGTTTAACTAGCATTTTTCCAAGACTAAACACAATTTGATCAGCACCAAGTTATTTGCAACTGTTTTGAAAGAGGAGAATAGTATTGCCTTTTGACCTATTATTAATAGCGGTATATTCGACTTTTTTACTCTGGCTCCCTCTACTTTGAAAATTTCAAATGTACACCTTTTAAATTTTGTTTCTGTGATTCTTCTGTTTTGTCAACATTTTATTCATAACATTTGTTTAGTACATTGCAACAGGTAAGTTTGTTACGCTTATGTCATACTGTAACTTTTCAGTGGTGCTGAAAGTGAAAGCGGTCTTTGCTGTTAGAACGCAGTGCCTGAATATTCCGATACGACAATGATCCTATAGAATTGGAAAACCTTTATTTATCAAGTGCCAAAAAAAGAGATCAAGCAAGTCGACATCATAGACATTCCTGATATCTTATGCATGGTAAACATAATTGCAAATTATGGTTTTTGCCTCTCATGTGAAACCGAAGTAATATATATTTCTTAGCTTGGTTAACATAAAAAGCGTATTTTCTTATCTGATTTATTGTCGTTTTCTCTTTTTCTAGGCATGCCTTATCCAGCAAATGAGATAGAAAGAATCCGCCAGCTCTACAAAACTCGTGAAGGAAGTGTCCTGCCAGTACCTTGGTGTGAAGATTTCAGCTTTCATCTGGATGAGATTTTCACCAGGCTCAGGTTTTTGAACAAAGAAAAAGCAAGAGGAACACTGGCTGAAGAAATCACCAACATGACAGCTATCTTCAAAGCCCATGAAGGATCTCAGAAGCCACGGACTGTTTTGATTGAAGGAGATCCTGGCATGGGAAAGACAACTTACTGTCAAAAGCTGGCGTATGACTGGGCAAATGGACAGGAAGAATGGGACGAGTCTTTTCCAGAAATCGAATTGCTGCTACTGCTTAGATGCCATGATATCGAAACTAACATCTGGGAGGCTATCGAAGAACAAATTCTCCCCGAAGATATTAACAAAGAATCCAAAGAAAACATTTTCAAATTCATCCGTGAAAATCAGTCCAAAGTGTTGTTAGTACTTGATGGTTTAGATGAAGTGGATGATCCAAGTAAACTGGCCATGTACTTAAAACTTGTTGAAGGTAGAGAGTTCTCTAAGTGTCACATCGTTTTTACATCTAGACATGAAGTTGGAATGAAATTTAGGCGGTTCTGTGATACCCTGTGGGAAATTGTGGGATTCACTACGGAAGATGCAGAAAGCTTCATCTTCAAGTATTTTAAAAACAACAGACGTTTAGCTTACAAACTCCTAAAACTACTTAGGTCAGGATCTAAAGACATACGTGAAATGATGGCAAATCCTTTGAACACCACTTTACTTTGTCTTCTTTGCGAGGATTTCCAGGGTTCTTTTCCAACGGGCAGGACTCAATTGTACATTGAAATTGTACTTTGTGTTTTGAGAAGATATGAAGAGAAGAACCAATTGCCGAGTACCAACGACGACCTGATTAAAGTTTACGAGAAAGAGCTGATACATCTGGGACATATGGCGTTCAAATCTCTGTGTGAAGGACAGCTATATATTGAAGAAAGCAGACCTGATTGCAGTTCGACTGTTTTAAGTCTTTTAGCTAAGTTCGGATTTTTATCAGTCCAAGTCAGTCTAGGTAGTCGAAGAAGACGTTGTGTGCGTTACGGATTTATGCACAAGAGTTTTCAAGAATTCTTTAGTGGTTTCTATCTCGCGTCGAAGATTCTCAGCGGAGAAGTTGACTGTGACACAGTAGTAACTAATGAGAGATATTTAGATGAACTGAACCAAGCGTTTTTGTTCATGAGTGGAATTGTTGTCTCACGATGCGAAGAAACCGCAGTGGGTCTTGTAAAAAGCATCGCCACACACATAAACGGCGAAAGTCAAATAAGTAAGAATCTGAAATTCGCGTTTGACTGTGTAGCGGAGTACGCAACCCATAAGGAAAACCTTCATTCGCAATTGTTGCATACTTTTGGTGCCCACCTCCACATTACGGCTTTAGCGTTAAATGATGCAACAGTACGTTATGCACCGTTACACTTTGAGTATTTCTGTGAGGCTCTTACTGTAAATACCTCTTTGACTTATTTGGCTATAGGGATTCCGGAGGATTCTGATGCTGGTTTACTTTCTGATGCTATTAAAGTCAATACCGTATTGACTAATTTGTATTTGGGTGAGAACGATATTGGTGATTCTGGTGCTGCTTCCCTCTCTGATGCTATTAAAGTCAATACCGTATTGACTAATTTGGATTTGAGTAAGAACGATATTGGTGATTCTGGTGCTGCTTCCCTCTCTGATGCTATTAAAGTCAATACCGTATTGACCAATTTGGATTTGAGTAAGAACGATATTGGTGATTCTGGTGCTGCTTCCCTCTCTGATGCTATTAAAGTCAATACCGTATTGACTAATTTGCATTTGAGTGGGAACAATATTGGTGCTTCTGGTGCTGCTTCCCTCTCTGATGCTATTAAAGTCAATACCGTATTGACCAATTTGGATTTGAGTAAGAACGATATTGGTGATTCTGGTGCTGCTTCCCTCTCTGATGCTATTAAAGTCAATACCGTATTGACTAATTTGCATTTGAGTGGGAACAATATTGGTGCTTCTGGTGCTGCTTCCCTCTCTGATGCTATTAAAGTCAATACCGTATTGACTAATTTGGATTTGAGCTGGAACAATATTGGTGCTTCTGGTGCTGCTTCCCTCTCTGATGCTATTAAAGTCAATACCGTATTGACTAATTTGCATTTGAGTATGAACGATATTGGTGCTTCTGGTGCTGCTTCCCTCTCTGGTGCTATTAAAGTCAATACCGTATTGACTAATTTGCATTTGTGTGAGAACAATATTGGTGCTTCTGGTGCAGCTTCCGTCTCTGATGCTATTAAAGTCAATACCGTATTGACTAATTTGAATTTGTGGAGGAACAATATTGGTGCTTCTGGTGCTGCTTCCCTCTCTGATGCTATTAAAGTCAATTCCGTACTGACTAATTTGGATTTGAGTATGAACGATATTGGTGCTTCTGGTGCTGCTTCCCTCTCTGATGCTATTAAAGTCAATACCGTATTGACTAATTTGAATTTGCGTGGGAACAATATTGGTGCTTCTGGTGCTGCTTCCCTCTCTGATGCTATTAAAGTCAATACCGTATTGACTAATTTGGATTTGAGTGAGAACGATATTGGTGCTTCTGGTGCAGCTTCCCTCTCTGATGCTATTAAAGTCAATACCACTTTGACTAATTTGCATTTGAGTGAGAACGATATTGGTGCTTCTGGTGCAGCTTTCGTCTCTGATGCTATTAAAGTCAATACCGTATTGACTAATTTGAATTTGTGGAGGAACAATATTGGTGCTTCTGGTGCTGCTTCCTTCTCTGATGCTATTAAAGTCAATACCGTATTGACTAATTTGCATTTGAGTGGGAACAATATTGGTGCTTCTGGTGCTGCTTCCCTCTCTGATGCTATTAAAGTCAATTCCGTACTGACTAATTTGGATTTGAGTATGAACGATATTGGTGCTTCTGGTGCTGCTTCCCTCTCTGATGCTATTAAAGTCAATACCGTATTGACTAATTTGAATTTGCGTGGGAACAATATTGGTGCTTCTGGTGCTGCTTCCCTCTCTGATGCTATTAAAGTCAATACCGTATTGACTAATTTGGATTTGAGTGAGAACGATATTGGTGCTTCTGGTGCAGCTTCCCTCTCTGATGCTATTAAAGTCAATACCACTTTGACTAATTTGCATTTGAGTGAGAACGATATTGGTGCTTCTGGTGCAGCTTTCGTCTCTGATGCTATTAAAGTCAATACCGTATTGACTAATTTGAATTTGTGGAGGAACAATATTGGTGCTTCTGGTGCTGCTTCCTTCTCTGATGCTATTAAAGTCAATACCGTATTGACTAATTTGCATTTGAGTGGGAACAATATTGGTGCTTCTGGTGCTGCTTCCCTCTCTGATGCTATTAAAGTCAATACCGTATTGACTAATTTGGATTTGAGGTGGAACAATATTGGTGCTTCTGGTGCTGCTTCCCTCTCTGATGCTATTAAAGTCAATACCACTTTGACTAATTTGAATTTTTAGGCGGATCCAACTTGATGATTCTGAACTTGCCTCTTTCTCATACACAAACGGTCAATAATGGTTCAGTTTAATGGCTTTAGGTTTTAATGTACTGATTAGGCCTTGCAGCTATCCTAACCCGGTATTTTGCTGACTATGTATATCGCGCAAGTGTGTAAATGCTTCAGTTTATATTTTACAGAACTGCTTTATGTGAAATTGCTGTAAATTGGTGTAAAGGTTGTTGTCGCTAGCAACATGACAGTTGTAAATATACAGTATGACTTCCAGAAGATAGTTTGCGTGAGTGTCTTTAAATCTTGATGTTGAAAACCATTTAAATGCTTAAGTTTTTTTAAAGATTGTCACGTGTGTCATAATCTGATCAGCGCTAACATGTCCCCGAAAACTTATGTAGTCTTATACTGACGAAAAACTGACGCTCTATTTTACCGGCACTGTGGTAGCTGACTCGTTCCCAGTCGTTTCCATACAACTCCATGCAGAGCGCGGAACGGGGCGAGGCGGGAGTGCAGGGTGAGATCACCCCTTCCTCACCTTGCGCCCTGCTGCGTGTTAAATGAAGACGACAGGGGACGAGTCAGCTGTGGTAGAGATTTTTACATAGCAATGCACATAGAACCGGTTGTTTTATGTCAAAGAAGTGCTTACAATTTACACCCATTTCGATTTAGTTCAATTATATTTGAGACAGAAACCTTAATGACGTATGCCAATGAAAAATTTAGAATCTTTTAATTAATACTCTGATACCAGAATCATGGGTAATAAAGAGCCTTTACTCTCCATGCTGGAGTTACGTGAAACGTGTCTAGATGTTAACTACAAGTATTTTCTAAATGATATGTGCAACCCTTCATTTCCCCGCTGTTTAAAACACATTGATTTTGACTCTCAGGGAGAATAACAACAAAACAAAATCAAAAGGCCCCTTTGGGCTATCTCGCGTAACGTTTCTTCCCGTCATGCAATATACTCCTTCAGATTACTGGTCCCTCTCAGCCAACCATTAGCCCACTGGGTCTCAGTGTGTACTTGTATCAACTTCAAGTCCCTAAAAAACTGAATGGTACCCGTTTATACTCCTTGCCGGGGTGGTGAGAGGCATTATGAAGGCACAGGTGGTAAAGACGTTGTCTACAATTTACGTGACATGCTCTTGGTAATTGCGTAATGATTTCAGCCGTTACGCGTTTAAGCCAATGTTTGAAATTGCGTCGAAAATTGCCCTAAATCATAAATACTGCGTGTAAAAAAAACTATATATATATATATGTCTGGATTTATGAAAACCGTGCTAATTTCAACACAACCACCCTGACACTTTTCCAAGAAAATACACAGGCTTTTTCACTCGATCAACCACAGGCACTCTGTCAACACACAGCCTACTCACCCACCTTGCTTGTGTCTGGCTGGCTGGCTGCCAGCCCCTAAGACTGCAGGGCATTGCCGGCCAAGGCTGTCCTGCAAAGAAAATGAGCAGTTTTAACTGAGGAATGTGCCTCTCTCTGTGACCCACCCCACCCCCCTGGGGTTAGCTCCTGGCAGCCCCGCTTGGTATCAGCGGGTAGCCAGGTCCCAGGGCTATCTTCCCCCACCCTGCTTGACGGAAGCCCCCCTGGCTTTTCAAGCACCGCAAAGGCCTCCCTGCCGGCTATCGCCAGCAGGCAGGCGCGAAAGTTTTGCCCCAAATTTGACACGGTTTTCATAAATTCAGACATATATATATATATATATATATATATATATATATATATATATATATAAAGTGCAAAATTTGATTTTCGTAAAAGAGTGCTCAGTAAGTCAGAGTAGAGCGAAGTATATAATGTGGAAGGAAAAACACAAATAAACTACAAGTTCGTCCCTACAAGCCTGTTTCGTGGTTGCCCACTCATCAGGGGATTTAATGAGAATAATTTTTAACAACGCTTATATACAATATATAGTGAATTTTTGTTTAAGGTGTTTTAGTTATAAACATCATCTTAACGTACAAGAAGGTATATTTCAATAGCATAATCGTCCTTCAGTGACTTCTTTCACGTACAAGGCGAATAGAAGCTTTTCATTTCATCGGGCGTGTGCAATATAGAACCAGTTTGTTTTTGAAATTTTGGCACAGTTTTGCCACAATTATACCACTGAACCATTTTGTTCACCACGAAACAAGTCACCTGTATTGATACAAGCCTTGCATAAAACACGGAGCTTTCACGCTGTAAACACAGCAAATACGGTGTATCAGACCATCACGTGTAAGCCCAGGTGTTTCGTAAAAATCTTACCGAGCACAGCGAAGCTGTCGCGAATCATGTAAGTCCAGGTCATTCGTTGAAGCCAGCCAAAGTTTAGCTAATTTGCTTGCTGCTATTTCAAATATAAACAAACCTCTACAAACCCTTCGACTGTAAAGGTACAGAAGTGTTTGATTTAGCTGAAAAATGCGTGATCATTCTGCCAAATCAGTACGATGTGATAAAACAGACGGGGAACCCTCGCGTGGACGTTCTGCCAAATCAGTTCGATGTGGTAAAAGAGACAGGGAACCCTCGAGAATACCTAAACAGAAATTGTTTCAATTTCTAAAACACAGACAGAAGAGAAAACAAATTAAACTTATTTTTCAAAAAACTTGTCCTAGCTTATCCGGTTTTAACTACTTCTGCAAAACATTTAAAACTTGGTTTCTAAGACACTGCTATGAAAGTTGTTTTCACTATTATTACTTTGGTTCAAAGCTAAATGCAAAAAATGTTCCATCTCATAACAGAATATTTCAAAAATTAAGGTGTAATAATTCAAAGCCTTCATTGAAAAAATCTTCCAGGCTTGTACTTTTTACAACACTTTCTGGTGATATGAATCCAGATAATAGACACTCATCTCAAATGGATACAAATGCATCTAGTACAAGCGCTGAAAACAGTTCATATGACCGAATGATTAATAATATATGTCGTAAAGGTTTGCAGGCTTTGGATGTTGGTGGTTCTGGTGACTGGTTTTTCAGAGCAATTTCACATCAGTATTATGGCACTTCTGAGTTTCATATTACTGTAAGGCAAGCTGGTGTTAGCTATTTAGAACAACACGCTGAGTTGTTTGTAGAGAGTATATCCGAGGATTCATCGAAAAGTTATTTGAAAAGAATGGCAACCCCAGGCACATGGTGTGACAACATTATCATACAAGCTGTAGGCAATCAACTTAATTGTGTAATTCATATCATTGAATCAAGGCTTTCTTGCCCAGAAGGCACTACAATAACTCCACCTCCTGCTAATAAAAACCAAAGAGTATTGTTTGTTGGTTACATAGAAGACTTGTATTATGTTTCTACAGTACCTCATACTATTAATAAGAATGCCTTGAAATATCTTAAATCAAAATTATCAGAATCACACGAGCAACATCAAAAGAGACTTCAAAACAGGCGAGATATTAGGCAGAGAAAAAGGAAACAAGAACAAAGTCCTGAAAATATTGTAAAAAAAGGCATGTAATAATCAGCCACAGCGTTACTAAATTTTGATACAGAAAAAGATGGAGATATTCACAAACAGAGCTGGGCAAAAGAAAATATAACTAAATTCCATAATTCCAATAATTATGCCATTTATCAAAGCAAAATTTGTTTTAAAGCATGGCCATTGAGAGTGGCACCAAAATGTCTGCAAAATTACAAGTGTTCTAGGTGCTCAAGGGAAAAGGAGTCACCAAAAAAATTCTCCAAGGAAAACTTAATGATACCCTCACCAGTACCCAGTGAACTTTCTGGTTTAACGCTTATTGCTAAAGCTCTTCGTATAATGCATATTTATATTAAACCAGGAGGACAAAGAGGATATTCAGGACATACAATAAATCTTCCTCAAGATGTCAGTGAATTGGTACATTCACTTCCAAGATACCCTAAAGATTTATCAATAATTCTTGTTAAAGTTAAAGGAAAAGGAAATTTTGTTAAAAACCTTTCGGTGAGAAGACAAGTGGTTTCAGATGCAATTCACTGGCTTGTTAAAAATAATCCACATTATTCACACATTGAATTAAACTATCACGCATTAAATTCTTTACCAGAGAATGATGTTCCCAATGAAATTCTTTCTATAGAAACAGATGAGACTTCATTAGAGGATAACGCAACTTCCAGACCAGATGTTGATCCTGTTTCTAATGAAGATGATGTTGTTTATAACAATAATACAGATTCTTCCAGGTTGCTACCTGTTAATGACACCCAGCAACAAGAAATTGATTTCATTCGTCAGAATGTTTCACAGGGACATATGAACTGGCCAAATTTGGGTAATAGCCCTTTAAATGAGTATGTCACTCCCTTTTTAGCCACAATGGCATTTCCAACATTGTTTCCCGATGGTAAAGGAGATCCAACAAATCCTGCAATTTTAAAAAATATAACTCTGAGAGAAAAGATAAAACACCTTACTAAATTTGCAGAGAAAAAGGACAATAAATGGATTTACCGGTTTGCAAATCATCCGAGGTTTTCATATTGGGCTTTAAACATGATTCAGCGTAAACAAATCCTACAACAAACCGGAATATTTTTAAAACAAAATCCTGGAGAACAACATCTGACTTTGGAAGAAATAAGAGAAATGGTTGACAATAATAATGCAAACCTTTTGATGACAAAGCTGTCCCGTTACACTACTAACATAAGTGGGTCAGATGCTTATTGGTACAAAGCAAAAGATGATTTGAAAGCAATCATTCAACATGCTGGACCTCCCACATTCTTTTTCACATTTTCAGCAGCAGATATGCATTGGCCAGAATTACATTCTCTTATTGGAAACAAAACAGATGAAGGAAACAGCTTATCTGAAACGAGACGTCAAAATGTTATTACAATCCTCACATTGTTGATTGGTTTTTTTAATGAACGCTTGAAACAATTTATCAAGCACTGGCTATATGATTCACTTGATGCAAAATGGCACTGGTACAGATTTGAGTATCAGTCTAGAGGGAGCATTCATTGCCATGGTGATGCCAAACTCAGCAATGATCCAGGCCTATACAAGTTAAGTGAAACTGCACTTAGTTATTTGGCAGAAAATAGTAAAGTTAATGCTACCAGTACATTCGTGAGTGAGGGGAGAATGGCTGCTGAGAAGATCTGTCAATATGTTGATTCGTTATTGTCCACCTGTAACCCAAATCCTCCAGATAATGGCCTGTGGATAAAACCTTCTATTCATCCTTGTCAAGAATACCACAAAAATATCAAACACTCTGACACTGACTATGTTAATTTGTTGAATATGGTTCAAAGACACACTCGATGTAGTACAAGTTATTGTTTGCAAAAAAAGAACAATGAAACAGAACCAAAATGTCGATTTAACTTTCCATTTGAGACTTGCGAAAAAAACATCATTGCATTTTGAGCATTCATTCAAAAGACAACACATCAAAATACAGAATTCAGGTAATTACAAAAAGAAATGATCACAGAGTTAACAACCACCAGCGCCTTCAACTTCAAGGCTGGCGTGCAAATTGTGACATTCAAGTAGTTATAGATTACCATGCATGTGTGGAGTACTTGGCAAAGTATGCAGCAAAAACTGAATCCAGATCGCATCTTCTTAAGCAAGCATTCAGTAATATTGTGCATAATTCTCAAATAAATGCCAATGCTGTATCCATAATTAAGAAAACTGTGATGAAAACACTTGGCCAGCGAGATTTTTCTGCACAAGAAGCAATGCACCATTTACTTTCCTTAAGCCTTGTGAGCTCGTCCTTTAATGTAATCCCTATCAACTTAAATGGTTCGCGAAGGCTTAATGTAACAAAAAAAACCTGATGATAGAGCAACAACAGACAGTTTGCTTGATGTGTATGCTCAACGTGAAAAATATCAAGGCACTGTAAAATGTGACTTGCGTAATTTAAATTTTCTTCAGTTTGCAATGAAATACAACCTTGTCAATGGAAAATTAGTAGATCAACTAAACAATGTGGTACCAAGAGTTATCCCCACGTATTCATCAAATCCAGAAAGTACAAATTTTGGCTTATACTGTAAGTACCAATTGCTAAGATATAAACCTTGGAAAAACAAACAGGATGATGCATGGGAAAACCAAGCAAGCAGCGATGATGTATTTATTTTACAGTGGAAAAGTTTCTTGCAAACAAATTTTGCAAGAAAACATGTGCCTGATTGGCATGGAAAGCTGGAAGACATTCTCTGATATTCAGCAAAGTGAAAATTGTGTACAACCAGAACAGCAACGCGAAGAATGGATGGTTTTAGCAGACTTCATTAACTCAACTTATACAAACAATTTTGAAGCCTCATCAGAAAATGAGTGGCACAGCTACAGTTATTCATACACCCCACAGCAACTGTTAGAAATGAGTTCTTGGATAAAATCCAAAAAACAGTTTTATGAGAGTCAAGAACAAAACTTCAATGTAGATATAAATACTTTTAGTAGCATGCAGTCACTTGCGTACAATATAGCAAAAGACCATTTCAACAACCCGGACCCTCAATCACCTTTGCATTTGATAATAAATGGCTTTGCTGGAACAGGCAAAAGTTACCTTATCAATGCATTAAGAAACCCTCTGCAAAATAATTGTACTGTGACAGTAACTACTGGAAAAGCTTCATTCAATGTAAATGGTATAACCATTCACTCACTTCTGAGCTTACCTGTTGGCCCCAGGGGCAACACAGATCTCAAAGGCCAAACCCTAGTAAGATTACAAGATAAACTACATGACATTAAATACATACTTATCGACGAGTACTCTATGATTGGTCAAACATTGCTTGGTTGGATTGATAAACGCTGTAGGCAGGCAACTGGGCAACAGGAGGAAGTTTTTGGAAATGTATCAATTATTTTAATAGGGGACCCTGCACAATTACCACCTGTCGCAGACAAACCTTTGTATCATGCAAAGCCATCAGGGGTTCTAGGTGAACAAGGCCATCTTGCATATTTGATGTTTAACAAAGTTGTAAAATTAACTCAAAATCAAAGAGTACAAGGTTCTAACCCAGAACAGGTTTCTTTTAAAGATTTATTAAAGCGTCTCAGAACTGGAGATTCAACTACAGAAGACTAGCAACTTCTTCTTACTCGACAGCCATCAGCGGTACCCAATCTGAAAATGCAATAAGACTATTTTATGGCAATAATCAAGTTGCTGCTTTTAATTATGATCAATTATTAAAGCTTCATAAACCAATAGCAAAATCGAAGCTCGTCATTCCTCTTCCATTTCAAAGGCTCTTTCTCCTGAAGAAATGCGCGGATTAGTTCCTGCCTTGTTTCTAGCCAGAGAAGCTTATGTGATGCTAACTATGAATTTGTGGTCAGAAGTTGGGCTTTGTAATGGTGCTACAGGAAAAGTAATAGATATTGTTTATGCAGACTACCATTCACCGCCAAACCTACCTATAGCAGTAATAGTTCAGTTTGACTATTACACAGGACCATCATTTATTGCGACTTTGCCTAAATGTGTTCCAATTCCTCCAATTACCGTTACTTATCAGTCACTTGACACTAATATTCATGAAAGACAGCAAATACCATTAAAGCTCGCATGGGCAATAACAATACATAAAAGCCAAGGACTTACTCTATCAAAAGCATGGATTGATATTGGAGCAAGTGAAAAAGGGGCAGGAATTACATATGTTGCAATAAGTAGAGTTAGATCACTTGACTCTTCTAGAATCGAACCTATGACATTTGAGCGGCTAACAAGTATTAAGAAATCTTCTCAATTTCAATTCAGGCTAAAGGAAGAAAACCGCTTGGGTAAATTAGCAGAGGATACAGAATCACTTTTAATGAGAAAATAATTTCCATTAGTTTTGTGTTCTTTTAAGCCACCAAAATATTGAATGGAAATTCCTGCATCAAAATCACTTTAACCAACAACAAAAAAATGTCCTCAATGTACTATTCACTTATACGCATAAATTTCTATAGTATATTTATTTTTTGGTGTATAATAATAGCAATAACAACAA
Source organism: Orbicella franksi (assembly GCF_964199315.1). NCBI lineage: Eukaryota > Metazoa > Cnidaria > Anthozoa > Scleractinia > Merulinidae > Orbicella > Orbicella franksi. The sequence continues at coordinate 7,236,633 of NC_138151.1, forward strand.
TAGGAATAATCTTATTGATTGTTACTCTGATGAGTTTTCCTACATTGCAAAATACAAAATCTCTAGGCAATTAAACAATTCTTTACCAGCATGTATGTAACATGGCAAAAGGTACGTGTATACAAAGAAAAACAAAAGTTTAAACTGCAATTAAGATTACACTATGATTTTCTTTCACAGGCAAAAATGTCTTCAAACCCTTCAGAACGCAAAGGTAAATTATTTGTTCTATACTTCACTTACTAAACCTTCTAACAACTTACCTATAATTCTATACTTTGGTATTGAAGAAATGCCAGGCAATATAACGTAAGTTTATTGTTCTGATTACCTGAGTGTTCCTATGATACAGATTGTTTAAATCTTTTATGAACAACTGAAGTTACATTCAATTTCTGTATGAAATATTCCTCACTGTATTCTAACAAATTACTTCTGCTTTTTTTTTTGTTTTGTTGTTGTTGTTTTTTTTTCCAGAAAGTGACCCTTGCTTTATCCACACTGTATCACCCATGAAAAAACCAAAAAAAGGAACGCAATACTTCCATTGCACCCTGCAGACCTCTCCCACTAAAACCTTGAGAGTTGTTGGATTTGATCAAGCAACACACAATCAGTGTCAGCATTTTGAAACCACAAGAAATCCAGTAAAGCTCGTTAATGTCAGGGAGGACAATGGACAGATTCTGGTCAACCAACAATCAACATTACTGCAAATGTCCAATAGTGATGTTACCTTCCAATATACACCATCATCACAAAATGGTCCTGCTGTAACTTCCACTGACATATCATTGAATCACCTACAGAATCTCACAAGAAACCAAAAGGTAAATGTCAAAGGAGTTATCACTCTTGCGGACAAACCACCTAAGCAAGTGAAGAAAAGAAATGGAGAAAATGGCACAGTGAAAGAAGGCTGTGTAATAGAAGATGCAACTGGGCACGCTGTTCTTCACATCTGGGATGAAATGATAAATAAACTCCAAACCTCCAAGGGTTACAGCATAAAGAATCTTAGTGTTAAAAACTATTCCGGAAACACCATGTTAGGAACGACAGTGACAACAACATTCGAAGAAGTACCACCTGTACTTGAACAAGTTCAAGGGTCAAACCTTCTGAGAAATACAGATAAAAAAGTTACTGTCAAGGAATTCAAATTTGTCGACAAACTTAACAGTTACCTCCAATGTCAACTTAAATCATGTAACAAGAGGATACAATACACCATAAATGATAAAATTGTCACCTGCCCATCATGTAGTACCACCCAGAAAACGAAATCATCAAAGAAAGCTATGTCAGCAAGACTTTGTGCTGATGTTGATGGCACTGAAACGTGGTTCACTGCATTCACCGACGTGTTGCAATGTCTTCTGAACAAGAACAAAGAAGACACTCCGCTAACATCCGACCAAATCTCTGAAGCGCTACTTTCTGTTGAGAACATTACAATGCTAGGGGACACAACATCAAATTACATCAAAGAAATAATGAACTTTGAATAACAGTAAACACTTTGTATTCTCAATAGAAGTTAATCTGTGACAACTTCAAGGGCCAGACCTTCTGACAAATACTAATAAAAAAGTTACTGTCAAGGAATTCAAATTTGTTGACAAACTGAACATTTACCTCTAATGTCAACTTACACCATGTGACAAGAAGATACCAAATTTATATAATGGTTTCGTTACAGTTCCTAACATGTTCAAGTTTTGCATATGATAACCAATGCATTTTGTTGGAAATTTTTACGTATCATTGAAATCACTTGTTCAAATTTATATAATAGTTTCGTTACAGTAACTGTCCAATAACATGTTCAAGTTTTGCATATGATAACCAATTCGTTTTGTTGGAATTCTTTATTGATCATTTAAATCACATGTTCAAATTTTACATGTTATAATATTTCAATAAATGTTTGTTGAGTTCCAAAAATTCATTTTGACTCAATCATTACAGGGAATATAGAGGGAGTTTAAGGGGGAGAGGGGGAACGAGAGGAGGAAAGAGAACTGCAGGAGCAGGGATTGCCTTAGAAAATATTTCACATCCTTATAACTACTATGCATCACTCACTGACTATACCTTGGACAATATATATAAACCTTTTTTACCCAAAATGACCAGATATCGTCCTCGCCCGCACTTTCTAACCTTTGGTTATTACTAGTTTACATAATATATGCAGCGCGAAATTTAGCGGGTTAGTTGTTTCGTAGGAGCGCTTTGTTTCTGTGGCGGCAAGATGACACGAGTTCATTACGTTTGTTTAGTGTTGATAGCTCGGGTTGGCAGATGATAAGGAATTTTTCTTTAAGGCAAAGGCTACATCTTTTACTTGAGCTGTTGTACGGCGAGTGTGATGAGAGAATGCGCCAGGAAATAAAATGTCCGATGTTATTGTCTTTGAGGGTCCAGATGTGCTTGCTGAGTTCGGTCGAGTTTCTGTGTTTAGCGTGGCGGAATGATGCGTACATTTGGTACATTTCTCTGACCTCTAGTCCATGGACTACCCTGATGGACCTGGTCTGTGAACTACCCTAAATGGACCACCCTGAAATTTGTGGCAAACATATATTTAACGATGCTAGAACCCGAACAAAAGATGCGATCGATCATAGTCCCCTCCACTAACTATGGATCGATCGACAAACACAATTATGGAACACTTGCGATGTAACAGATTTAATCCCCAACTGGACCTTTGCCACAAAATATTACAACCGAAATAAAGGAAATGAGTTGCTTTTCCCGTTCCCTCTCATGGCGTAAAGAACTGGCTCACGAGTCAGAGATGAATGCATTATATATATGCAAAATTTCCACTTACCATCTAGCGTGCTTTCCATATTGGACCATATTGTGAGTGACAGTGAGTGACTCGTGGGCAACTACTGCGCCTGCTAGCTACACTCATTTGGCCAGCGGTAGACACGCATGATGGCGGTGTATGGGAAGTGACACACATATATAGTGGGGGTTCTGGCACAGTGGGTAGCAAGAGGACAACAACCGTCCGAAAAAAGCCCCCCAGCTCCTTCTCCTCAGACTAAAGCTTCGGAGAAGGAGCTGGGGGGCTTTTTTCGGACGGTTGTTGTCCTCTTGCTACCCACTGTGTCCAGAACTCCCACTATATATGTGTGTGTGTTTCTCTTCGTCCTTGATCAGTGCTGTGCCAGAAACCTCACTTCGGGTCCATCGAAGCTGCAACGCAAGTAATCAATATGCGCGGATGTGCCCTTCACTAGTTTATACAAAAAATGTGCCAGAAATATTTTCCTATTGGAGATTTATATGCACAGTGTATACTGCGCCGACATGGCTGCCGCAAGATATTCGTCCGATGTTCTGCAAAAGAGCAACTGCGAACTTTCCGAGGCCATTCAAAACCTCTCTCCAGAGCTTCGCGAGATAATTTACAAGAAGTATCTCGCGATAAAAAGAAGGGGAAGAAAGTCAATGGGCTGGGATGAGGTGCATTACGAGATTGATGAGGCGCCCTTTTGCGAAAAACGATCAAAAATTGTTAAGGTCATGTTTTGCAGTAAATGCAACTCTTGCGGCCTAAAAGGACTCTGTTACGAGTGTTATAAAAATAGAGAAAAACATTATCTTGGCTACCCCGTGTATGACGAGAACGACTACGCCGAAATCTTTAAGAAATTTTACTGAGAGGCGACGATATTAACCTTCGTTCGAAGCAAAAGTTTTGTTTGAAATCGGCGAGTTGCGTGACATTTTTCTCAGAAGACTGGAACCAAATATTCTCCCAGGCCCTTGGCCGAGCAGTACAGAAAAACATGGAGGACAACTCAAGATTTTTTTGTTTGGGCCGAAAATAACGAACCAAAACAGAATTTACCAAAAAAATACGCCCAGCCAACGCGCGGATGAACCCACCCCGGCCCAGTGGTGACTGGGAGGTGCTCAGAGATCCCTCGGGATCTCAAACCTTGTCCGGAGGTAAAACGGGACAGCCGCCTTGTCAGCGGCGGGAAAAAGTCCTAGCCGGGGCTAGGCAAAAGAACAGCCAACGAGCACCTCCCGACAGGGTTTTGCTTTTTTGTGTGACCTGTCACGCAACGTCACGCGTGACAGTAACGTAACCCAGTCACGCAACGTCACGCGTGAAGGTAACGCGGTGTAACACAATCACCTGTTTTTGATTAGACAAAGAGAAAGTTTTGTGTTTTTTCGCTCAAAATTTAGTTCAAATCTCCTGTTTAATCCGCAAGTTTTTTTCTATATTCTTCCCGAACCTGGTCCCGAACCTGGTTTCTTACTTTTTCGATATCTGGCTGGATTGGATTTGTTTCTATTTGCGCAAAGTTCGAGCGTAAAGTCTCTTTAAGCTGGCGATATTTCTGCATTTCACGTGTGATCAGTTGAAACTCCGTGTGGGAAACCCGATTATCGTTAAGAGCCTGTGAGACAGAGCAGTTTATCGAGTCACGTTTTGCAATAGCCAGAGAGTGGATTCTCGAGCGCTTATTAAAACTTTGCGTTCAAGCTTCTTGTTGACAACGGACAGGCCAGTGGAAACTGCGCCAGATAAAGCGGCAATCCAGGCAACAGGCGCGCCGACAACAATTCCAACACCGGTGAGTGATGTTGCGACAGCCCCAGAAGACAGAGCTGCCGTGACAGCGCCAAGGCCAACCACGGAATAGTGAAGCGCTTTCCGGGCTTTTTTGTATTTTTTCAACACAAGCCTGTAATGCTCGACCTCAGCAGATATTTCTTTTTCAATTCTGCTTATCTCGGTTAGCCGGAAATTCTCGGCATTTGTTATTTCGGGAATGTTTGGATAAAGACGCTCGTCAGGCGGCGCGCTTGGCGCGCTTGGTGGCAACAGATTTGCCGAAGACATTGCGTGTATATAGAATTTAATTTAACTCTAATTCAAAAAGAAGAGGGAAGCCCTTGAAATCAAAGAGTTCGCCATTTTCATCTTTGACGCTAATAGTGATGCTATTTATGGATTCGTCTGTAGAGCAGTCTCGCAAAACCTGTTGCGGAGAAGCCTGGTAGCTTACTTTTTCATAAGGCTTACCTTTCACATCAAAAAAGGCTAATACATCTGACCTTTTGCCATTGAACAGATTCTTTTGTTTGTCGATCAAGTCGCAATGAATAAAATATGTCGTTGAAGCTGTAAGCCTTTTTACGAAGGTCATAAACTGCAGCTTTCGCCCAATACCAAGCAAACGGGCTAAATCGCGATCAAGTTCTATCGGTCTTAACCCAGAATTTTTGATTACAAGCTGGCCAAGAGGTTGGTTTATTTCTGTTTCCAACTTATAGTCATATTTGGCGAACAGATTGCCTATTTCAAGTGCAATTCTTTCTAACTTGTAATGCCCTGGGAGTACTTGACCAACTGGCAAAGTGGCATGATTGCCTTTATTCCCCAAGGTGGCCGAACCTTCTTTCTTCAAAGTGTCCCAGTTATTGTACAAACTGCAAGAAATGAGTTTCATGAAATGCACTTTCGGTATCGGGTTTTCAAAATATATTGTCCCTCCGTTCTGTTGCGTGACAATAGTGAGAACAACCATTTTATATTTAACAAATAAAATTGTGTTCAAATAATATGGCCAATTTGTGGAATGGTCCTGCCTTAAAAAAAGCGGAGGCGACGAAGAAAAAGGCGTGGACAAACTTTTTAAACCGCTTCCCCAAAGCGGACAAAAGCCGGTTCGTTTCGCAAGGAAGCGTCGATGAAAAAAATAACGTGACCGCGGAGGTGTTTTTCAAAGAAAGCGAAGACTCGTTTCAAAGCGTCTTCGGCTCAGACAGGAAATATTGGAGCGCGGAAATGAAAGAGGCGCTCGGTTTGGGAGACAGCGGTGGTTTTCCTTATCAATTGTCGCCCCTCAGTTCAAAAGTTTCATTGGCCATCCCTGCAGTACCTTTCGACGGCAAAGCGCAAAGCTTGAAGAAAATATTCGACGCCCCAATCCAAACCTACGTCACGCCTGACCAATATTTCACGACAAAATTCAGAGAAATATTTCAAGATACCAAACTCAGGCACACATCTGCAGCCGAATCAAAACACTGGTTAGGAGGGCCTGACATGAAATATTGGCCGCAGCAGCTCAACTTCGCGGTTTTCTGCGCGACACAGGCGTGCGGAGTTTCTCGCGAAATCTTTGACAGCGGGATGAATCTCCCCCCGCAGATAAGAGCTTTCTACAAATTCCACGTGTATTTCACGGTCAGGCGAATTTTGTACCAGCTGGGAGGAATTCAGAGCATGAGCGCTTTGCCCGGAGACCCGGCTTTCAACCAATTCAACAATCATTACGACGTCGCTTCGTACAAAAGGATATGCAGCGAGTTCGGCATTGACCCCTCGAGCGATTTCCGCTACACGCATGGGGAAAACCACGTTCTGGGAAGCGTTTATGTTTACGTGTCCGGCGCGGGCGCGTCGAAAACTGACTATAAATACCCGGGATGGAACAAATTCAACGATGAAGGCGGCAAAGCTATAAATGGTGACTTGATTTATTTCATCGAGCCGGGGGCCGCTTCTGATGCTCAAGCGGACTGGTTCGCGCCAAACACCGCGAACGGTTTGACGCAGGTGGGCTTGGCACGAATAAATCAGTCAATCGAGGCTTTCGTTTACTGTGTCTTAGGCGCGCAGGTGAACGTCCGCAGCAGCATTCTCGGCTCTGGCGACAGGGCGAAAGAAGCCCAAAGCGAGTTCCTGGTGCTGATGGAAGACGCGATCAGACAGCCCGACTTGGCCAAGAGCGTGCAAAGGTACCAGCTCGCGGTGGATCAAGCGAAAGTCAGGCTCAATCTCGCTGTTGCCCCCATGGCCTGGCTCATGCCTGCGCAAATGATAATCAACACCGCAAGCACGATTGGTTACAACAACAAGCTGAAACAGGCGGTCTCCGGGATGAAACTGGGGGTGAACAACGAGATAAACCCTGACACAAAAAAAGCTGGGCTCAAACTAATGGCAGGCGGCCCGTCAAAGATAAACCCTCCCAATAGCCATCCGTCCAACCCGATACACAAAGCCGCAACAGCCGAATCAAGGAAACCAGCTCCGTCCGAAACTCAACAAGCGCAGCCAACGGCGGAAAAAATAGAGCCCGAGGCTCCGGATAAAACAACGCAACACGAGATTAACAAAACGGCTGTCATTGTCGGTGTAGTTGGATTATCGGCGTTGCTGTTCATGGCTTGGTGGTAAGTTAACGCTGCTTCTTAAAATATTTTTCGAACAAAAAGGCCACCGCGGCAAGAATAAGCAGCCAGGTGTGCTCGGCCAGAAACCCGACGACTTGGCCGGCGGCTTTGAACAGGAAGCTCACGATCGAGCCAATCAGCCCGGGCAGCAGAGAACCGAGTTTTGCGGCAATATCTTTGAGGCCATTTCCCAAAGCTTTGCCGGTGGCTTTCAAACCTCTGGTGAGGACCCCGATGACAGCGCCGATTGTGGTCCCGGCGGCGAGAAGAATAGCGGTCAAGGTCACGCCGTATTTTTTGAAGATCTCTTTGACCCTTTCCAAGAGAGGCCGCCCCCTTTCCCTTTCCGCGATCTGAGTTTGCAAACGCGCGATCTGCTCGTTTCTTTCTGCCACTCTGCCTTCTGCGGCTTCTTTTTCAGAGGGCGAGGCATTCTCATCTTGGATGATTGCCTGGTCTTCCTCGTTTTGGCGCTGCAGCTCGCTTTCCCGCTCTTTCAGGTCGTCCAACGGTTTTGTTTGGTTGAGCCTTTCTTCCATGGCGTTTGTTTCACTTTCTTTTGCTGCGATGCTGGCCCTGAGTCTGTCTACCTTTTCTTGTTCTTTTTCTATGTTTCTTGATTTTTTTGTTAGCGAGTCCAATTCTTTTTTCTTGTTTTCAAGATCGTTTTGATAGTTCTTTTTCAGTTCTTTGAGCCTACGCAGCTCTGCTTCACTTTCAAGATTCGAACCATGTTCATCCTGAATGTCATCAATCTTAGCGTCGGTTTGCTTGATTTTGCGTCTCAGAACTTCCAATTCTTTCTTTTCTTGTTCTCTTTGCGAAGCGAGTTTTTCCGCCTGTTGTAGTTGTTTCTCTGCCTCTTTTTGTCTTTGTTTCATTTCTCTGATGGTATCCCGGTCTTCCACAATGACATCTGCAGCTCTTGGCCCTAAAAAACTTTCATAATCTTGTACTCGCCTCCACCCGTACCTACTGCAACAGTTTTACCCTTGGTTTTCCCTTTGCAAAACTATTCTCTTTAAAGTTGGTAAATACTCTTTTTAACTGGTCTATGACAAATTCCCGTTCCAAATCTGGTTCAAGCAAAGGGATATCTTCTCCAAAAAATGACGTCTCGGCATAATAAGCGTCAGGCAGGCCGGACTGCTCGTGCCGCATAGAAGACATTTCCGTTTGTTCGCCCCCGTGGTAGGGGTCGCCAGGTTGGTAGGGAGTGGACGCCGAGCCTGGATTAAAAGGACGGGTCGTGTCACCCTCTTGTTCTCCATCACCATCATCGTCGTGGTCAATCCGGTTGTCAAGGCCCGTGTCTTCGTAACCAAATTCGCCACCGCCTTCCGCCATAGCGATATATTTCAAGCCTATTATTTTTCAAATTAGAAATAATCGCCGGGATATTTATACAATGTCAGTTGTTCCAGAGAACCTTCGCCCAACGTACAGCGAAAAGACCGTACACGCAATGAAGGCCCAGCGCACGGTCAAGCGAATCACCTTTAACCCCTCTGAAGCCGACCCCGGCAATACGCTGTACGTTTACGTGCCCAAGCTGAACGAGAACGAGGTTCTGGTGCCGAGCTCGCTAGCGCTTGTCTTTGACATCGACCTTGCTGGAGGGCACGCGAACAACTTCCTCGTCCAGAACGTCACGCGGGCGCTCGTTGACAGTCTGGTCGTAAAGTTTGCGGGAACAACCCTGCAAGACACGGTTGGGTACGACATATACAAAACTTTCGAAGACCTTTTTCTTTCGCAGGAAGAGCGCGACAACAGGATTCTCGAAGGGATTCAGAGCGAGGATCTGTGCAATATCCGCTCAGACGCGGGAGACAAGAAAACCTCGGGCGTCGAAGCTGAAAACAAGCTGAACGAGGTTTACGGAAAAAAGTACCGGATCAGGCTGGACCATCAGATCTTAACCGACCACGTGTATGCCGAAGCCATACACGTGGTCAAAGGCTCTGACACAACCCAGCTGAAATACAAGCTGAAAAACATCCAGCTCGAGTACAAAATGATCCTCAGCAAGACTCTGGCAGACGAGGCGCGGAGCGTTTACTCCAGCGGCAAATATTTCAGTTACGACCACGTGATGCATGACAAAGAGGTGGCCTTCAAAAAAGACACTGACACGAAGATCAACATCAAAGTCAACGCCCAAAGAAGGTCGCTGAAAGCCCTCCTCCTCCTGTTTGTAGAGCCGTATACTGCTTGCGACAGAGATTCAGAAAAATTTATCTTCCCCGATCTGACTAAAGTCAGCGTCACGGTCAACGGCTCGCCCAACATGTTTTACAACAGCGGCATCGAAGGCAAGGACATGTGGGAAGAGGCCCGCAACTTGTTTGTGAAAGAAAAAAATTAAAACGGAGCACATGGATATGACAAAGTTCTACACCGGTGATAAGTTCGGGCTTGTGATTGACATGCGCTCCATGGCTGATCAAGGAATGCACGGCAGCGGCACGCGGATTGTGAACAGTACGGACGGTGTCCAGCTGGAAATTGAGCGAAAAGTCGAAGGCTCAGGCAACGTGAAATGCCATGTGTTCGTCATCGCCGACTCCCAGTTCAACCTTATGGACAGACAGCTGGAATCTGTACAGTTTTAATATAGGAACATGGACCCGAGCAAGATTCCCTTCAACGCTCTCATTGTGGGGCCGACTAATTCAGGCAAATCGAGGTTCGTGGTGGACCAGCTCTACGGCCCGTTCCGCGGAAAGTTCGACTACATCGTGCTCATCTGCCCGACGTTCACGCACAACAAGACCTACCGCCGGCTTGGCGAAAACGATCCAAGAATGGATGTGATAGTCTGCGAGCAGCACAACGTGGAAAGGTGGTTGCAGCTCGTGAGATGGCTTTTCGTGGGCACCAACACGCTCATAATCCTCGATTACTGCGCAGCCTCCAAAGACGTGAAAGGGCGCACAGGCGAGCTGGTGAATCTCGCCTTTTCTGCCCGCCATATGGGCATCAGCGTTTGGGCGCTGATCCAGAAGATGACCGGCATAACATCTTCCTTCAGGGAGAACGTGGCGGCGATCGTTCTCTTTTACACCCCCTCGGCCAGGACCACGAAAGCCATCTTCGAGGATTACGCTGGCGAACTCTCCCCGGATGAGTACAAAGGTCTGGTTTCAAAGCTGAAAGAGCGAAAGTTCTCTTATCTTGTGTTCTCGCTTCGCCACCCCTACGGGGTAAAGTTATTTGAATAAAAGAAAAAAGCTGTATATGGCCTTGCACAATGGCTGGAGAAGAGGCCGCGTTAGCAGACGTTATGAACCTTCTTCAAACCGAGCCCGAGCCGTCGAGTGGTCCCGCAGGTGGCCTTGTTCCAACCGCTCCCGGACCCGACATTCCCGCTCTTCGCGAGCAGCTGGCCGTGCTGGTGTCCACAGGCAAAGCCAAAGAGGCCATCGGAGTGCAGTTGACCCACGAGCAGGTGAAGCGCCTGAGCGACAAAGAGGTCGAGAAATTCACCAAACGCTACGAGACGTACGTGGGCTCGAAGACAACGGAAAGCCTGATCGACAGCTTTATTTTTCTTGCAACCAAAGTGGTCGGAATGACCGTCAAAATCAAAGACATCGAGGCTTACCAAAAAGAGCTCAGAAACGACTACATCTTGAACAAAGAGCTCTCCAATCTGGCCGGCAACCTTGCTTTGAAGTGCGGCCGGTTTCTTGCTGCGGCCAACGCTGTGTTCATCACCACTAAACATATTGATTTTAGTCCACAATTGCCGGAGAAGAGCCACCCTTCTCGTGATGAATATGACTATCCGCTTGAGGACGTTGATGAAGTACCCGGCTCAGCAACTGCAGAATAAATGGTCACCATTCATCAACAAATGCTGAGGTCTTGCTGACAAATTGTTAAGAATTAAACTTTTTTATTTGCTTAGAATAGGGTTCGCTTCAGAATGTCAACCGAACAATCCGAGAGCGCACCTGCCGTCACGGCGCCTCAGGTCGAGACCAAGGCAGCGCCTGCCACCGATGTCACACAGCAAGCGACAACTCCGACTGCAACCACGCAGCGCTTAGAAAACCCCAGGCGTGTGGCCGCTGGAAAAATGGTTGCCGAAAGAACGCGGATGGCCCGGGAAGAACAGAAGAAAGCGGCTGAGGCTTATCACGCGGAAAAGGAAGCGAAAGCCGCCACAGCGGCCCCTGAGCCAGCCCCGACCACAGAAGGTGAAAGCCCAAATAGCGGCGGCCTTTTTGGCCTCAGCGCCAACCAATTGATTGCTATTGGCGGCATAGGCGTTTCCCTGCTCGGGATCTATTACAAACGCGAAGAGCTCAAGGCGATGGCCAAGCCCGTGTTCGACAAATTCAAAACGCCGGAGCCCGCGCCTGAGCCCGTGCGTGTTGAGCCAGAACCTGCTCGCGCGACACGGCCAAATACATTTAAAAAAATGTTTTAAACCTTTGTTTGTAATATGTACCGCGATGCCGGAACATAACAACGCTTCACAGAACATTATCACTTTCGTCGCCACTCTTGGTGTCACGTTTTATCTGTTCAAGTTCAGCAGAGATGTTTTGAAAAAAACATTCGAAGTTTTGGATGAAGCCTTTGCCAGAAAACGCATAGAAAAAGACAAAGATAAGAGAGAAAAATTAATAAGAATTATAAAAGATATGGAAGAAGAATTAAAAAAGAATGGAGTTGCAGAAGAAGAAATAACAAAAATAATAGACAGACATATAAATTAAAAAGCCTTGAAAATATACTCAGATGGAAGAAGTATTAATTTTGTTTTAAACTTTTGTTCCGCTCTTATATCGAACATACCATGTCTGACAACAAGCTTGTCAAGACCGTCATTGACGCCGCAACTCTCACGGGATTAGCTGCGGGCATCGGCTGGGTCGCAAAAAAGGTTGTGAAAGAGAATTTCACTTCCGATCCCAGCAGCAGCGTGATGAATTACGTGAAGCTCACCGCTGTCATGGCGGACAGCATTGCGCTCAAAAAGTACCTCGAGGACCAGAAAATCCTCCCCGACAGCGTCTGAATAATGATTTGAAAAAAGCTTCCATTAATATATAACCATGGCGAGCATCGCGATCATGATTGGCGGGGCTGTGTTGAACGCCACGGCTTTTATCGGCGGCAATTATCTGGCGAGGGCGCTCGGCGAGGGCGACAAAGCCGCGCTTGAAGAAAAAAAGCGCCACGACAAGGCTCTCGAAGATTATCAAGCGGCTTACGCCAAATACACGCGCGACCGAACACAACTTCTCGACTGGATCGCGACCAACGAGCAAACAAAGGAGCAGGCCAAGCAGAACTTCACCAACACGGACTACGCCTTCAAACTCTACAACCAGGCGCATCCCGGTGCGCAGGTGGCGCCGCCCAAGGAGCCCAAGCTCTCAGATTTCTATCAGCCGAGCGAGCAGCAGAAAAACGGTGAACTCGCGTTCGTGGGCGCCGGGGCGCTCGCTCTGGGCTACGCGGCCTTTCGGTTCCTTTAAACTTTTTTGCGTCTTTCTCATATGGACGCCAAACTCGCGAAGATTTACTACGGCCCAGGAGGCTACTGGAAAGGAATCGCCGCGATCAAAAAATTTGCCGAGGCCGCCAAGGTACCTGAAGATGCCGCAAAAAAGTGGCTGATCCGGCAAGCGCTCTGGCAGATATTCCTCCCCGCGCCGAAGCGGATCCCTCGGCCGAAATTCGACGTTCCCACGCCCAACAAGGTCCATCAGGCAGACCTTCTTTTTCTGCCGCACGACAAGCTCCCTCGCGGCCGCAAAGTTTTCAAATACGCGCTGACCGTTGTCGACGTGGCCAGCCGCTTCAAAGAGGCCGAACCCCTGACTTCGAAGAATTCTGATGAGGTCACCCATGCCTTTCAGAAGATTTACAAGCGCTCGCCTCTCGAATGGCCCGAAATGCTGCAGGTTGACCCCGGGCGCGAATTCATGGGCGCTGTCACACAAGAGATGGAAAAGCACAAGACATATATCCGGCGCGGGCGCGTTGACATTCACCGCGACCAGGCCATTGTCGAACGTTTCAACCGCACCCTGGCGGAGCGATTGTTCGGGCACCAGTACGCCGTGGGGATGCTTCTCCCTGAGGGCAAGCGGTCCACCGCCTGGGTGAAAAGACTTCCTGAAGTTGTTTCGGCTTTGAACAACGAGGTCACAAGCCTTATCGGCAAGAAACCCACCGTCGCCATCAAAGAAAAATCTGTTTACGCGAGACCGTCGACACCTTACACGAGGCCTGTCGGAAAACGCGAAAAAATCCTCCCCCCTCTTGTCCAAGTTCGTTATCTCTACCAGCCCGGCGAGCTTGAAGGGGGCGTGAAAAGGGCCACGGATCCAATCTGGTCTTTGAAAGTTTTCGGCATTGAAAGATCTTTTTCCAAACCCGATCAACCCGTTCTATACCATCTGCGCGACGGGCCCAAGCGCGGCTTTGTGCGTGAAGAACTTCTGGTTGTCCCTCCAAACACACAATTACCCCCAGAGCAACTTTGAAACTTCGGCTTCCAACCCTCTAAGTTCGTCATCTGTTAATGTTGACAATATATCCATGCAGGTGTACCCGTAAGCTTTTGTATGGATACCATCGTCACCTATCCATCGCTTTGAATCAAATGGCGAAAGCGAAATTTTGTTAAGATGCATACCGTAGATCTCGTGTCCCTCGCTTCGAAGAATGTTCATTCCATGCCATTGCTGCTTCGCGCCGAAAAGCGTTTCCTTGTACTGTTCATGCGTTATTTGTTTCTTGACAACGTTCTTTTTCACGCCCTTCGCTTTTTTAATATTTTTTTCGTCCGCCTTCAAGATGGAGTACATTTTCGGTCTCAGACCAACATACTCTGCGATGGGGGTTCCTGCGCATTCGTCTTTCATCTTGCCCAAGACCTATTTGTTGGTGTTCGAATGGAGTGGATGGTCCTTCGGGTAGTCACTCGTGTCGTAAAGGCCCATGTTGTTTTTCATGTCTTCGTAGACGTCATCCGTTTCGATCTCGACAAGAAGGCTGTCGGTGTCCAAGAGCTCGCACTTCGAGCCGTACTGCTTTTTAAGCTCGTTGTAAAAGAAGTCGTACATCAGGATCTTGCTGTTGTCAAGGATCGTCATCCCCGTGTAGACCGGCTTGTTGAGAAGCAGCTTGCTTTTTCGCATGTCGATTCCTGCCATGTCGTTTGAAAATAAAACATGCCTTGAGTACAAAGGGCTGGCGATCAATTTCCTTATTTTGTCCGTCTCGTTGCTGCGCACTATTCTTATGTCAACGCGGTTGCGCAGGTTTTCCATGGTTTTGCCGAAAACGGAGTTGTTCATGAGCTTGTAAAAGTTCTGTTCGAAGACGCTCTTCGCTTTCTTTCTGAACTCTGTGTTCATCCGGATGTAAGGCTCCATCCAGCGTTCTTGTTCGAACTCCAGCACTCTGTGCACACGCTTCAGTTTCATGTCCTGCTTCAGATAAAACTGCAAGTTTCTGTAATGCACGACGTAGTTCTTTTTGTCATGAAGCGTTAGCAGCAGCTTCTTGCTGTCCGGGGGTTTTAGATCCAGGTCTTTCATCAACCCGTTTTGGTAGTCCGACATCCACTCCTTTTTTACGGCCTTTTTCTCCGGCGCCAGGGGATAGCTGTTGTGCTCCTCGTGCAGTTCTGCAGGGTATTCAAGATCGACCTCGAGAATGCACCCCTTCTTCGCGTTTTCTTTCATCCCAAGAATCTCCTCCTCTGTGGGCAACTCGCGTTTCCACTTGAAACCTCTTATCGGCAGAGGCAAGCTCTTTGCCCATCCGTAAAGATTGTTTGCGTCGAGATAGAGGAGGTATTTTTTTGGCTTGCTGGGGTCGTAGCCCGGTACCTGCGGGTTGTTTGCCTTGGCGTACCTGTTGCTCACCATGGAGATTCCGTCCCGCATTCCCCTTTCCACGAAGAGATGCATTTCGTAGTCTGTGAAGAGCTCAAGCTCGACCCCAGTCTTTTTCAAGAGCGCGTCCCAGGAGAGGCCTGGCGACGTGAAATAGTGCGCCGGATCCAGCCCGTACTGATAAAGGCACAGTTTTCGGAAGTTCTCAAACACATCCGCCAGCAGCGCGACGTCAGTTTTCACGTAAAGATCGTGGTAATCGCCCAGCGTTTTGTATCCAAAAGCCTCCCAGACGGCCTGCGCGTGCGCGTACTCTTCGTCTGTTATGTGCTCGTCGTTCAGCTTGCTGTAAAACTTCTCTTTGTCCGGAAGCCTTGTCTCGCTGAATCTTTCCCTTGAGTCCATGTACTCGTAAGGATAGATCCCTTTTTTGTAAAGCAGGTCGCTGCCTTTCGAAATCGTTGATGTTATTTTCAAAGCCTCCTTCGGTGTCGCTCTTACAAGTGAATCAAGGCTCCCTTGCAAAAAGTTCAAGCTGTCGATGAAACAAAGATTACCGACTGAGAATGTGATATATTTCTCCATGTTGTTGGCGACACATTTGACCTCTTTCTCCAGCTTCGACATCGCTTGCATCAAGTGGTGCGCGTCGTAGCCCCTCAGGTTGTGGAATACGACTGGTATTGGGTCAGTCTTCGGGTTAATTCGCAGTTTCTTGTTGCATTCGGCGTGCGCGGCTCCGCGGTACCTGCCCGTTATGTGGCAATGGTTCTTTACTGCGTCTCTGAAGTTTTTCTGAAGTAAAGGGTTTCCACAGTACTTGCAGTTTTCCTGTGATTCGGCTTCCAACTTTCAGCCTTTGAAATCCCCACTTCTCCTTCTCTTTCTGTGCCATGTAGAAACATTTTTTGTGGCCTTGCCCCCAATAACCCCATTTTTCTCTTACGCCTTCTTCAACCGGTTCTTCTTCAACGTTCCAGACGGGCAAAGAATCCATGAATTCGTCTTTTATCAGAGCTTTGTTGCAAACATGGCAATCGACCGCTTTCTTGAAGTCTTCCCAGTCCTTCCACGTCATTTCAATCGGCTTTGGTGTGGCCAAACTCTCTCTTATTTTCTCCTCCTCCCGCATAATGGCACCTAAAAACTCCCCAACCGCGTTTTCACCCCTGTACGTGTTGGAACCTACCACTTCACCATCGCTTCTCACAACAAGGTAAGAATAACCGCATGCCTCGTGCCTTTCGGTCTTCTCTGTGTAGCTTGTTTGCATTCTCCCACGCTCACAGCCCAGAATCTTTCTGATAATTGCCTCAAAGTCCGCGTAAATAATGAAAGGCGCCTTCATCTGTTTTTTGAAGTTTTGGAAGGAAAGTATGTTTTCCCCCTCTTCCGGCATCACGATCCTTGTTGGCCTGCCGTTCACACCGTTGCAATATTTTTTGTGATCCACGAGCAAGTCTGCTCTTGAGAAACCGGTCAAGTACAGCATGCAATAGTGCTTCGTATCTCTGTGCTTGGTCTGATCGAACAGCAAAGCGCTTTCTCTTTTTACGTAACAATAGTGCTGAAGTTCCCCTTTCTCGATTAACATCAGGTTTATCCGCAGCACATTCGCTTGTTTTTGGCTTATCCGGTGCACAATCACACAATCGTTTTCCCAGCCAAATACGTTTATTGCGAGTTTTGGGTTTTGTTCCTCGAGCTTTTCTATCTGTTTTACCGGTGTTGGGAAATCGATGCCTGCGTAGTTGATACCGACATTGACCGGATATTTGCTTGGTCTTTGCGGGTTCTTTCCATCTTTTGGAGGGAATAAAGCGGATCTGATTGCCCACTTCAAACATTCGTTGTCTCTGTTTTGCACGTTGATTATTGCCTTCTTTTTCGCCAGTTTGGCAGGAAGAGGGAAATAGGTCCCTCCGCGAAGTGGCTGATAGCGCGCAACATTCACGTACGCGACCTGTATCCTTTCAACCGCCCATCCTGATCCCATCTCGGACCAGTGCTCTATTTCTCCTTTTGCGTTTTCAATGAATTCGTCAAATTTTTGTCTTATCAGGTCCTCATCATTTTTTTTGAAAACGTGCGGTTCGTCTTCTTTAAAATAATGCTCTATGAATTGCGTTTCACCGTTTCTTTCTATTGAGAACTTTACTTGTAACCCGAAACTTACTTTTACGCTATTTAACCCAAGGGTTTCTTGTTCGACCAAATCGGTGATCTTTTCTTTGTTCTCTCTTGCGAACTTCAAAATATCTTTATTGTTTGGGTTCCTTTCGGATATATCCATTCTTCACACACGGAGCCATTCTTGGAAATTGTTTTGAGATATTTGGAACCCATCGTATAATGCGTGAAACTCGGGTGTCAACGGTTCGGGAAGGTTTGTTCTTTCCTCCCTCGGTATTGGGCCGTAGAACATTTGCAGAACATCGGACGAATACCTTGCGGCAGCCATGTCGGCGCAGTATACACTGTGCATATAGATCTCCAATAGGAAAATATTTCTGGCACATTTTTTGTATAAACTAGTGAAGGGCACATCCGCGCATATTGATTACTTGCGTTGCAGCTTCGATGGACCCGAAGTGAGGTTTCTGGCACAGCACTGATCAAGGACGAAGAGAAACACACACACATATATAGTGGGAGTTCTGGACACAGTGGGTAGCAAGAGAACAACAACCGTCCGAAAAAAGCCCCCCAGCTCCTTCTCCGAAGCTTTAGTCTGAGGAGAAGGAGCTGGGGGGCTTTTTTCGGACGGTTGTTGTCCTCTTGCTACCCACTGTGCCAGAACCCCCACTATATATGTGTGTGAAGTGTATGGGTGTATGGGGTTATGTGAATGTCGTGTCTTATCATGTAGATAACAAAAGAAAAACTCGCTCGAATCCAATATTTTGTAACAAAAGTCCAGATGTTAAGGTAGGAAAAGTTTGAGGATTAAATCGCAACTGTTCTGATCGATCGCATCTTTTGTTCGGATCGTTAAATCTGTTACATCGCAAGTGTTCCGTAACGTGTTTGTCGATCGATCGCATCTTTTGTTCGGGTTCTAGCATCGTTAAATTTATGTTTGCCACAAATTTCAGGGTGGTCCATTTAGGGTAGTCCATGGGTAGTCCATTCGAGTAATCCACGGACCAGGTCCATCGGGGTAGTCCATGGACTAGGGGTCAGAGAAATGTACCGAATGACGCGGTGTGGTTTCTGTATCTAGTTTTGAAGTCGTTCTCTGTGAATCCGATGTAGGTTTCTGTCGTGTTGTTGTCTTTGCGTGTTACGGTGGCTTGGTAGATTACAGATGATTGTAGGCAGTTTCCGTCCAGCGGACATGCGTTCTTTTGTCGGCAGTTACATGTCTTTTTATTGTTGATAGTAGCGGCGGCGGCGGTGTCATCAGTCGGCATAGATGCAGTTAGGATGCGTTTGTTATGGCTGTCGATTATTTGTTTTGTGTTGTTCATGCAGCTGTAACTGATCTTAATGGTGTTTCGGTTGAAGATTTTTCTTAGCTTGTGATCTTTCGGAAAGTGGTTGTCTATCAGGGCGAGGAATTTGTGTCCGATGTCGGTGCTGGTGTTCTTGCTAAAATGAGGGTTGTACCAGAGGATGTTATTACGTTGTCGGTTTCTCCGTTTGCGTGTGTTGGCTGGTTCGTACCGTAGTGTGTAGTGATATCCACTTTCGTCGAGTGCTTTCTGGTATGGAGGGGCGGCTTGGTCAAAGGATGCTTTGTCGGATGATAGGGACGACAGTCGTTTGTTGATGCCGGTGGGAATGTTCTTAGTAGTGATCGGCGGATGGTTGCTCTCGCGGTGAACTTATTGCAGTTAAGTATTACGGCTTTGTAATTTATGCTATACATACAGTGTATGTACAGCATAAATTACAAAGCCGTTACAGAACACAAGCGTGCATATAAAGAATGTTTGGCAAATTAACATATTATAGGTTAAATTGAGGTATGTCCGCCATTTTGAATAATCAAATCCCGCCGGTGTCAGAAACTCGTTTGTCTAGTTTGGCTATGACGCTTTATAAGTGCGACACCACCCGGATGGTTGGGCGGCCAGTTAATAACTCCATCGTAATATACACATCTCTCTTAATCTCTCTTAAAACAATACCTCCTGGATATATAATCAAGTATTCTTCCTCAACCACATATATACCTGCACATCCTACATCTCATTAATCACCTACTTATACCTACATCCTACATCTCATTAATCCCTACAGATACCTACTCAGCCTACCATCTTATTAATCCCCCACATATACCTACACAGCCTACATCTCATTAATCTCCCTCGTATACCTACACAGCATACATCTCATTAATCCTACATATACCTACACAGCTTTCATCGTATTAATTCCCAACATATACCCACACAGCCTACATCTCATCAATCCCCCACATATACCTGCAGAGCCTACATCTCATTAATCCCCCTCAAATACCTACAGAGCCTAGATCTTATTAATTCCCTACATATACCTACACAGCCTACAGCTTATTAATCCCCCTCAAATACCTACAGAGCCTAGATCTTATTAATTCCCTACATATACCTACACAGCCTACAGCTTATTAATCCCCCACATATACCTACACAACAAACATCTCATTGATCCCCCACATATACCTACACAACCTACATCTCATTAATCCCCCACATATACCTGCACAACCTACATCTCATTAATCCTCTACATATACCTACACAACCTACATCTCATTGATCCCCCACATATACCTACACAACCTACATCTCATTAATCCTCTACATATACCTACACAACCTACATCTCATTGATCCCCCACCTATACCTACACAGCCCACATCTCATTAATCCTCTACATATACCTACACAACCTACATCTCATTGATCCCCCACATATACCTACACAACCTACATCTCATTAATCCTCTACATAAACCTACACAACCTACATCTCATTAATCCCCTACATATACCTACACAACCTCCATCTCATTAATCCCCCTCGTATACCTACACAGCAATACATCTCATCAGTCCCCTACATATACCTACACAGCTTTCATCGTATTAATTCCCAACATATACCTACACAGCCTGCATCTCATCAATCCCCCTCATATACCTACACAGCCTACATCTCATCAATCCCCTACATATACCTACACATTCTACATCCTAAATCTCATTAATCACCTACTTATACCTACACAGCCTACATCTTATTGATCCTTCACATATACCTACGCATCCTACATCTCATTAATCCCTACATATACCTACAGAGCCTACATCTTATTAACATCTCATTAGTTCCCCACATATACCTACACAGCCTACATCTCATTAACCCCCTACATATACCTACACAGCCTACATCTCATTAATCCCTCACATATACCTACACAGCCTACATCTCATCAATCCCCCTCATATACCTGCACAGCCTACATCTCATTAATCCCCCTCATATACCTACACAGCCTAGATCTCATTAATCCCTACATATACCTACACAACCTACATCTCATTAATCCCCTACATATACCTACACAACCTACATCTTATTAATCCCCCACATATACCTACACAACCTACATCTCATTAATCCCCTACATATACCTACACAACCTCCATCTCATTAATCTCCCTCGTATACCTACACAGCAATACATCTCATCAATCCCCTACATATACCTACACAGCTTTCATCGTATTAATTCCCAACATATACCTACACAGCCTGCATCTCTTTAATCCCTCACATTTACTTTCACAATCAAACCTACAACTCAAAAATCAAACCTACAACTCGCTTACGATTGTTGTATACGTCAAAAAAATGTCGTAGGATTTTAAAACATGTTTTAAAATGCTGCGACAATCGTAGCCGCAATCGATAGAAAATGACGTATTTCGTAACAAATTTCTTGCGTCAAAATGGCGGACGGAGTTGTTGTTGACTGAGTCACATGAAGCCGTTTCTCGAAAAGTAATGAACGGATTAAAGCGAAAAATATCTCGTTATAAAGTTATTTTTTAGAGCACAGGACAGCTAAAATATCTGTTTGGAACTTTCGCTCTGAAAATCCCGATGCAAACTTTTGCATATTTAATTTAGTAAGTGAAAATGTCGTGCGCGTGTAAATGGTCCTTGGTCATGTCGTAGGCCCGTCGTAAGCTTGTGTTATGAGACAAAGTCGTACAGTGTAAATCGGCCCTAAGAATAAATATCCGAGCATATTTTCGCTTCAAATGGAGGCTATTGTGTGTGGCCATTGTGTTTATTATCCTTCAAATATTTTTCGCAACACGGGCGATTATGAAAATTGAGGAATTTCATTCGGATATTCCCCAGTTTTAGCTGGGAAATATTCAGTCATGTGACGCGTTTTGACCAATCGCGGAAATATTTGACGTATTATAATGACTACTTCTACTTTCAGTGGTCACTCCCTAAGATTTATGTTGAAACATATGAAACGTCAAGTAACAAGGTATCATTTTTGTTTTCCAACAATGCGTATTTTTATCATGTTTATCTCCGCAGTTTGCATGCTATTCTTTGTTAGGCTAAGATGGCCAAAGAAAAAGAGTATTTACGATTTAGTTTTTGTACTGTATGGTCAGGAGACGTTGTCAACAGTCAGGGTTTATGAGAAGGATCTATCATCTCGCATAGATTTGTCCATCTAAATTAAACTAGTGAGAGTTCTTTTCTACTATTGTGAAAATTACTGGGGGTTAAGGAATCATTCGCCTACAGTAGAGAAGTGTGAAGCGCAACGGGTAAGGAGAGCCGGCATCCGCACCGTGAGGTAAGAAGGGAGACTGGGACTTTCATTAAGTCGCGGTCGCATAGCTACGAGGAGACGCGAAAATTCAAGATGGCGTCTGGAAATCCCTTGCTAACGTTAGAACGAATGTTAAATGGCAGAACAACCTTAAAAACACAGAAGGTTACGCACAACAACATCGTATGTAAGTAAAGTATTTATCGTCTTCGTTCTTCATCTAAAGATATGCTGCTATAGTCTTAAAATCCTCGACGTGATCACTATGTTCTAGAACAACTGATCTGAACTCGAGTTCAACAGAAGTGTTCGTATAAAAACTATTTACCAAACCTAGCTAAGACGTGCTAAGGAATATCACATAAAGTTAGGGTATAGTGTTCGGGAGCAAATCAAGCTAAATGCACACTGCAGCCATATCAAGAAATTGATAACAAGAGAAATTTTGATCCAAATAATTTACAATATCATCACATGATATAATGGCTACGGTTTGGTAGTAAATTTTGAATGTAAATTTGCTTGATTTTGATTCACTTAATGTGCATAATTGTGTATATTTTCAGGTATTGGAACAGAGCTTCTGAATGAAATCCAGCAAGTTATGAGAGAAGACAAAGAGAAAGCAGTCCGAGATGCTGTGAGTAGCTAAATGTCAACGCATGCTCTATTTTGCGCCTGCTTAAAGGGTGTGTTTGGAGATTTAAAATGAAAAAGAAAAACAAACAAGAGAAAAAGGCTCTTTTTATTTTAAGCTTTCTTTATTTTTTGAGTAATTTTTTGAAGTTACAAATTGACTAGGATATTATTTTGTAATACTAACAGACCCCAGCTTAAAAAAGTCTTGTAATCTCGGCTTCAGTGTCATTAGTATTATCATTACTCAATATTTGCTCATCTGGTCTGAAAAATTAACTGTACATCAAAACGTAATCTTTTGAATGTTTCTCTCATAAATACCAGGTTGCTGCTGCTGAAGCAAAGGCACTTGCAAAGCTGAATCAATCTTTGAATGAACTAAGAGAATGAATGAATGACAGCGTTCAATGCTAAATGGAAATACGAAAAATTAGCAGTTCAATTCGACTCATCGTTCGCGATTCGCGGTCATTTTGCGTTGTTGTTTTGCAGAGGACAGCTATGAAATGTTTAAAGGTTTACTTAACACACTTGTACAGCCTTTCTTTTTCTCATTAAGCCTTTTGTTTGGTGGTGCTCATTGACGTCGTGGTTT
Organism: Orbicella franksi; assembly: GCF_964199315.1. NCBI lineage: Eukaryota > Metazoa > Cnidaria > Anthozoa > Scleractinia > Merulinidae > Orbicella > Orbicella franksi. The sequence continues at coordinate 7,259,765 of NC_138151.1, forward strand.
GCTCCAGACTCCATCCACGTGACGCCGGAGGAATTTATAAACGCATACAGCTTTATTTCTACGGTTAGGCCTACGGTCCAAAGTAATCCGTCACGAAAACGGAGCTTTTCGAAAACGCTCTTCAAATCGGAGGAATTTGAAAACGCCGGCTTTGAGTTTTCGTGTAGACGAAAAACATTTTAAAACGGACCTTTTCGAACACGGTAGGTCAGGAGAACCACGTCAGTGATTTCCCTGGTCGAGATTTCCTCAAACAAAAGTATAAAACGACCGGTGATTGTTGCGTTTTTCAATATCTCCGGTGTAGTGTCAAGCACTATCAAGGCTTTTAATCTCTTCATAACCCCAGCTTCATCCGTTTTTCAATTAGCCTGTATTAATCCGAGTGATGTTTTGAATCTCTTCAAAATGACGATGTCCTGTCCCGCGTCACGCGGCTAATTTGGTCTCAATCACGCTGCTAATTTTGGGGCGATCACGCGTCACGCAAAAACCTTTTGCCACCCTCTTAGAACAACAACAAAAACAACAATCTTTATCTCCACAGTACTCTCTCTTGCCTTATAACTATTACAGAAAATACAGATAATAAAATTAGAGTACTGGCTGACTGGAGTAGTCATAGGGGCTAGCGGAACCAAGCAGCCAGTTGACATCAGCGTTAAATAAAAAAAAAAATTAAAGGAAAAGTAATTACGGGTCAGCAAGATAGCAACAAAAGCACACATAAAAAGAAATGAAAAGAGTCTCTAATTGGTTAATTACGGAAATCTGTCGTCTTGGATTTTCGCGCGCAAAAGACAGCCATTCTAAGACCGACACTCTACTAGACTACGAGTAGTCCCTCTTTCGCTTAGTCCGTCGTGCGTGACCTGAAAGAAAACCGCAAAAAAAAAAAAAAAGAAATGACCGCGCGAAATCCTGCATTATCATGCATGGCATGTCATTCGGGTTAAATCTCGGATGTCTTTCTCGCAGGCCGGAAGTGTTAGTCCAAAACTTATTAAGGAGATCCGTTTGTCAGTCTACGCTGAGGATAAAACGAAAGATAATGTTTAATTCTGCAGCGGTTATTCAGTATTTGTAGCTAAACGATCAATAACTCTGAGGTATCTGTTGGATGATACTTGTCCTTGTATTTTTCATACAACTCTTTAAGATCTTCTATGTATCGCGAGTGGAGTTTGTCGATTTCTTCTTGGCTTGGATTAGCAACTTTGCGCACAGGAATAGGCGCTCCCACTGTCAAGGTAAAATAGAACAAAAAAACAACAATATCCGATAAATGATGCCCTATAAGGGAGTTTACAGAAAACGGGATATTTCAGAAAAAAAATCAATATGGAATATTTAGAACAGATATGCCGGAATATCAAGAAGGAAAAATATAAATAATCCTGCTCTTCTGAAGAGCTTGGCCATCAATATCTCCCTTTTTTTCAAATCTCGAGCATGATCTCAGAACTCTGCCGAAAGCGTTAACAATAGTTTACTTACAGATGACTAAAGCGTACGTATGAGAACTTGTGTGGAGCGATCTATAGGAGTTTGTATGGATTTGAAATTCGATCGAAAACACGAAGTCTAGCCTGTTCACAGACCCTCTATTTTGAGCCCGTCAAGATCGCAAGCTTAGCTTAGTTCATCGAAGCACGGACGCACGGTCCTATAGAGCTACATAAAAACTCGGATAGTTTTGCCTTTAATTGGTTACAACCTCTATGCTAATAGGTCAGTGAATTCCCGGGAGGAAACGCCCATATAAAAAGGACTGGGGTCCATGCTCGTCGAAAATTTTGAAAAGAACCCCTAACAGGTACCAAGGTTCTATTTTGTGGGTGTGGCTTAACATTTTCTTTACCCCTAAGAGGTACCAAATCTAAAACAACACATTATCTCCTGTCATATTTTTTTCGGCTCAATACCTGTAGAAGGTGCCACAACAGCTCCCGCTGTGGACCTGTTGAGGATGAACACCCTCAGAGGTACCAAAACTATTTTTTTAACCCCCAAAAGGTACGACGAGCACCCCCCCCGTCCTTTTTATATGGGAGTTCCCACCGGGATGAACAACCTCGTTCCCAGGGTCTCTCATCTGAAGGGCTGTAAGATGAGAGATCTGGGAACGAGGTTGCGGGGTGAAATTGTGGAACTTGAGATCTAGGGGATAGATGGCACGAGTTTATATGCAATTTAGCTTGAAATCTGAAAACGAACTTTGAAGGAAAGGCCGCGAAATCGCAAAACTTGGAAAGGATAACAAAGCTCGCTTTTATCAGTGGCATGGGCTCCTGGCTTTAATGAAAAATTAAGGCTGTACACCGTTGCCGGGAATTAAAATCAGCCAGGAATGTAATGGCACACGTGAAACGCTCGACCTACCTACAACGTGGATTGGAGATCGTCTCGGCAGCATACAAGCTCCCCAACAATAACAAAATCCACTCTGGGTTTTGGATCGAAGCCAGCGCTGAAATCGTGAAAATCGAGAGTAGTAACCGCCACCAAAAATATGAAACAGATTGTTCTGTCCAAAGGCAAAAACAGGAACAAGTTCACATCTGCAAAGAACAGAAAAGCGCAGTGTGTAAATCACGTCAAAAAGCTGTTTAGAGGAAGTTAGCTGTTTAGGAGAAGGCGTTATACGAGACTGCTTAGATTGCCCTTTGATTGTAAATAGACGTGGAAAAGCTGAGAAATAAGTGCATGTACTTAAGTCGCAGCAAATTTCAAGTTAGTTTCAGAACAGTTAACAAACATTTGCGCGCACAAGATGGCAAAGCTTTACAATGATCCGTTAAGACCTCATATGCGCCCCATGCCACAACGAGAACGGATGATGTAAAGCGCATCTGATTTTTCGGGTCGAATCTCAGACAATTCTCTCGCCACAAAATCTCATACAAACCCAGTCTGTAACGCCAGTTTAATAAATCCCTTTCGACGTTTTAGTGTCAGCACGTAGCTATCAAAGCGAGTGTCAAGTATCTCTGCTGCTCCGCCCACAACGATGACAACAGAGTGCCCCGCCCCTTTTTGTGTCAGCGTGTATTCCAAGCTTGGACGTGTCACGTCAATCACACCCAGGCTCATGAGAACGTCACGGTATAGCCAAGCCGTCAAAAGACCTGTGAAGGTAACAACCACTGTGTAATTATTGCAATGATAGTTCCTTTTACTCTGTTTAATCGGATTAACCTACAGGAGGAAGACCCATGCATGCGTTTCCCGTTTCTACTTTTGTCTTTTTACATTTGCACTCTTCAATTTGACAAAAAATTATCAACTTCTATCAATATTGGGCAATACAGAAAAATCTTCTCCCTCAAATGAGTTTGGAAACACAAAAATACCATTAAACTACTTCTACGACCTCACCGAACCACAGGGGCGGATGGGCTCCTAACACTATTTCTTTATACACTACTGCTGCCCCCAACGCTGCTACTGCTACTGCTACTGCTACTGCTACTGCTACTGCTACTGCTACTGCTACTGCTACTGCTACTGCTACTGCTACTGCTACTGCTACAGCTACTGCTACTGCTACTGCTACTGCTACTGCTACTGCTACTGCTACTGCTACTGCTACTGCTAATGCTAATGCTACTGCTACTGCTACTGCTACTGTCACTTATTCTGTTACTGCCACTGCCAATGAATACTGCTGCCACTGGCACCACTGAATGCTGCTGCTACCACTTTTACTGCTACCGGTACTGCTACTGGCACTGCCACGGCCACCGCTACTACTACCACTGCTGCCACTGGCCGCTTCTGCCTCTGCCACTGAATGCTGCTGCTACTACGTTTGCCGCTACAGGTACTACTGCTGCCACTGCCAATGCCACTTCTACTGCCCCTACTGCTGGCCTCTACTACTGCCACTGCCACTGCTACTACTGACTTCTTTTGTCAATGCCATTGCTACTACTCTGCTACTGCTACAGCTGATTCTAATGCTACATGTCATGCCAATCCGATCCATGATCCATTTACTCGAACACCAGTATGCCAATACCGATTTTACTCCGTAATCGTACCTATAACTAAATTCTCGATCGTGATTGGTTCTCCGCGCGCCTATTTGTCACGTAATCGGTGCTCGCCATTCGCACGTCAATTACGCGCGCTTTAATGGCTTTTCCTATAGTTTTTAAAACATACGTAGAAAGCGCTATCGACTTTTTCGCTCAAACGAAGCTCTCAAAATACTTTTTTTAATTTAGAGATTTGTTATAGATACGATTAATTAGTAACTGGACCTCGTGACAGCCTGAATATGCGACAAAGGTCGACTTGAGGGAAGTCTATTCAGGGAGTGATCTTGCTCGTAATTTCAAATCGGTCTGGCGCTCGTCCGAGTTTAAAGTAACTCGCGCGAATACTGCCTGAATAATATTTATGCGACACGAGGTCAATTACTATTACAAATCAGTTCATTATTGTAATGATTTCATACAAAAGAAAGAATAAAGCAATAAGTTTCATAGAATATAAGAAATAATGCAGTACCTAAAACAACGATGTTTTTTCGATAACACTAGGAGGGGATGTTAGATTCGACAAGTCGGGACAAATATATGCTAAATATAATAAGTCAAATAAAGAAATTTTAAATTTATAGCGACCGCGAAAAAGCATTTTAAAGAATATCGCAAATATCGTGAGCGCTGCTAGTTTTCTCACTTGAGTGAACTGACAGATGCGGTATAATCCCAGGGAACTTTTCACTAAATCCACAAGCCTCTGTATTCAACGCCATTGATACTCCCTCGGTAAATATACCATGGGGATGATAGCCTAAGATGTAGTTCTTCTGAGGATCAAGTTCGCTCGTCTTGACGAGAGTGATCGGGAAATAATCGCTTATGTACTTGAAAACAGAAAGCCGCCTTGTGAAGTTCCTTAGAAGGTCTCTTCCCCCTCGTTCGGGAGTTTTCCACTCCACAAGATACATCCATGATAAATACAAAAGTACAAACGGCCATAGAGGAGTATAAAAGAACAACAGAGATAGCGTGACCATGCCGAGAAGATGCATTCCTCCTAAGAAACCCACCACGTACAGAAGCGTGACACTGGCTGTTTGCAGGATGTAGTTAACAAACGACATGTCTGTGATTTTGAACGAGAAACAGCGATCGATAAATACAGTGTATTTACTCTCCTCTGTCGTGTATGATTTTCGTAAAAGCGGAAAACTGGTTACGTCATGTGTACGTCATTCGCACAAGTCACAGTGCTAAGAACAGCTGTAACATGGGAAAGTGGCATCAGTGGAATCACAGAGCCATAGCTAAGTTTTGCTCTTCAAGAAGATGTAGTTAACGTGTTTAATTTCACCGACTTTTTCGTATTTTTCACCATGTTATTGGTTAGTAAAGCCAGTCTCGGATCGTCACGCAACGTTTTTCGTTTCGTGACAATAACAGCTGGACTTCAGTTTTTATTTTCAGCGGAGTTCCCCATGGCAGCTGGAGGACAAGGAAGTCAAGATGGCGGTCGAATCTGTGAAGATAGAAGCGGATGCATATATGGTCTGTTTAACGCATGCATTGACTACTGAAAGAGAAGAAGTCATGGGCCTGTTAATTGGAGAGGTATTTTGTTGTTATTACATTACATTTTTAGGGCTTGCTACCGTAAAAAAAAAATGATAAATAAAAACCATTTTCTTCAAATAAACCGAAAGAATTGTAGACTCTGACATACATACATACATCATTTATTTGTTTACGCAGGTCGGTATATAGGCAGCATAAGCTGATGTGGACCTGCGGTTAATTATACGATTTGACCGTATTATGATCAGCCGTTCTTATGTGATGTGTTGTAAAAAGAAAAGTTGGAAGCTATAAGAGCCTAAAAAATATATTTGTCGTAAAAGTCTGGTAATCCTGCAAGGAACAAGGGTTAGTTTCACCCTAAACTTATTAATCGCAATTATCGCCCATGTAATTGTCAGAGTCTACAATTCTTGCTCCACCCACTGATTCCACTTATGTCTGTGGTTCTTGTCACCGCATCTGCCGATCACGAATCGCGCTCCAAAGCCATCTCAGAAAATGTTTAAGGAAATGTACAATTACTAACACACGCTAAAATTATGGACTAGATTGTCCGATAATGCCAATACAATATATAACTAAGCTAATGTGTTTTCTATCGTTTGATGTACTTGTGCAAAGTTATTAATTATGCTTTCACCCCATTGCATGTAGGAATCTACATTGATCTCCACATCTTTATACAGTATAGTAGAGCACTATTGTAATCCGGTTGAGAAATTGAACTCAATCGAACACAATCAAACTCCACAGATTGAGTTTGATTGGGTTCGACATATTGAAGGAAATCAAACGTCAACCTTTGTGTGAATTTGATTTCCAAACTGATTAAACTCAATCAAGCAGATCGGACCCAATCGTATTTGATCTATTAGACTGTGTTCAAATGAGTTCAGAAACCAAACTCAGTGGAACATAATCCAATGGATTGTGTTTCATTGCGTTCGGTGAGTGAATTTGCTGGAACAAAGATCATGTTATGTGGTCTCAAAAACATGAAAAGCATGTGTTATACCAAAGTAACTTGATCCTCCAAAAACTTGTTATTGATTTTCAACACCAGTTTTACAAAAATCAAGAGTTCAGAACTCAGATATTTGATTGAGTTTGATTGTCCAATTATTTTTGTGAGGGTTTTATTTACTGCTTCAATTATCAAACTCCACAGATAGAGTTTTACTGAGTTCAATTGAAATTCAGTCCGATTGAGCGCAATTGTCAATGCCGGGTATAATGAACCGCTATTTATATAAAAAGTCAAGACTCATTAGGACTCCAGTATCCTTTTCTGCAGAAAAAAGCTACTTACAGTAAAATGTATGGAACAGAAATTATCCTGATATAAGTTAATGAACCTCTGTCATGATGAACCTGTTTTTCAAGACCAGCAGTTCACTATATTGGAGTTTCACAGTAAAAAATGAATTCAGAGTGCTGTATTTTATTTAATTTTTTCTTGCCTTCTAAGAAATGTTTATGCTCCTTTTCTAATTTAGGTTGAGGATGAGAACGTTGCTCACATTTATTCAGTCATAATGCTTCAAAGACTGGACAAACGGAAAGATCGAGTAGAGATTTCTCCAGAACAACTATCAGATGCCTCGACTCAAGCAGAGGTTAAGTGTAGCTGCTGTAAATTTCAAGAAAATGTTTTAATCCAGAGAATATTGAAGTCTAATTAAACTGAAGTTTAATTGTTATGTATTATATCACACACAAGAGAACATGTTTTACCGCATTTCCAAACACCAAGAGGAAAGTGGAAAATACAACACCCAGCAGAGAAACTTTGACGAACTTTGAGATGTTTGGAGATTTGGTAAAACACTGTTTTGAGTGTTTAATAATATCTTCACAACCAAAACTAAACTAATGAGAAAACAGGGGAATAAAATCGTTAAAAGATCAGATATCAAAACACCATCTCAAGGTAAATTGAACTTGATGAATCATTACTGAGTGTGAGAAATAAAAGTTTAAGCCCAGGTGAAAAGGAATTGTGAAAAAAGTGCAAGATTCTCAAGTTTATTTTCTCTTTTTTGTAAAGTGGTACACAACATAAACTGTAGAATAAGTATTTTTATTTGCTAGATATGATATCCTGTTTATAAGAGTTAGTATTGTTTTGTGTTTGTTTGTTTTTTTGTGTGTGTGTGTGTCACACAAAAAGGCTAATGCAAGCACAACAACATGAAAATTTACTAAAAACGAAAACTTTTGAGCCCTGCACCAACACTTGTATCAGTGTGCATGTACTTGTGTTGTCATTTCCTGTACAGTATGTGTAATGATAATAGGACTGAGTGGAGTCCAATTCGGTCTGTTATCATAAGAGTGATAACAAAATCGGACGGCCGCACAACGGAAGTCCGATTTGTTTATCACGAGCATGATTACAGACCAAATTGGACGACACAAAGTCTTATTACCAATTAATCATAAAAATGACAATTTCCAAGAAAAGAAGAATAGCCAAGTTATGAAAGAAAGGGAAAATTTGCATTAAAATACCTATAAAGAAGATGTAAACATTCTAAGGCCACCGCGCCTCCTACCAGCAATTAGGTGCCAAAAACACAAAAGCAAGCGTGTGCACGAACGCACACACATAACTACAACTTTTAATGTGATTGGTTGATTTAAACTACATCTTTGAATATGATTGGCTTATTGATCCGTCCGATAACAAACTGTTCAATAACAACTTGGCAAGCGAATTAGTGGAAAATAGGAGTTTTTTAAACCAATCACAATCGAGGAAATTGTAATTTTTATGATTACCTTATTTAACAAATAATTTTATCATCAATATTTACCTTTTGGGATCAAAAGCAGTCCCTCTTGAGACCTCCATCTTAAAGTTTGTCAGAAATAAACTGATGAATTTAGGAAAATCAATGTAAATTAGAAATGATGTGTTAGCTTAAAAGATTGAACATGATGTAATGTTTATTGTTTTTATCCTAACAGAGACTAGGTATGTTGACATCCAAAAAGCGACCCATGAGGGTTATTGGCTGGTATCATTCTCACCCTCACATCACTGTCTGGCCATCACATGTTGGTAAGTTTACAAGGCGTAAATTAAACCAAACTCATGATCTTAATACATTTTGAGCTCTCAAAAAAGTGGTTGTTATTAGAAATAAACCACTGACAATTACAGTATGTGCATATCATTGATCAAGTCTTCCTTCAGCAGGCAACCTTATTTTTATCTTTACCTCCATATTCATATTAACCTTCCAACATTTAAAGAAATTTGAGTTTTTTACTTGTGATTGTTATTTTTTTTTTCTCTCTTTCTCATAAGACCTTAGGACACAGGCCATGTACCAAGTGATGGATAAAGGGTTTGTGGGACTCATCTTTTCATGTTTCAATACAGACCCCAGCATGGTGAGTTAAGCATACAAGTACACTGTGAGCTGTTCTTTTTCCATTGTCGTCATGGAGTAATAACTGAAAAAAATAAGTGTTTTTACTTAACACAGTCATTATATTACCTGGTTAAATTTAATCAGGGCATAATATTTCGTGAGGTGCACCCAACAAATGTCATGTGGTAAGGTCAAATATTAAAATAAGAACAGAGCACAGAATCGCACACAGTTATAATTTAATGGTTTAGAACAGTGCCAGACTACAAAATGAGATGCCATGGAATTTAAGTCCTACCAAAAGGATTATTTTGTTAGTTAAGACACCATATTGCCATGGTCTAACTGGAAATATTTTTAAAATTGGCTTTACAGTTAAGTTTAAAAGTGGCACGGTGGCCTCATGGTTAGTGTGCTTGACTCAGGAGAGAGCAATCTGGGTTGGAGCCCTGGCCGGGGACATTGTGTTGTGTTCTTCGACAACTCTCACAGTGCCTCTCTCCACCCAGGCGTATAAATAGTTACCAACAAATTTAATGCTGGGGGGTAACCCTGCGATGGACTAGCATCCATCCAAGGGGGAGTAGAAATACTCCTAGTCGCTTCATGCTACTGAAACAGGGATAAGCTCCGGCCTGATGAGCTGTTTGGACTCCATATTTATTCTTCGAGCATATGTTTCTACAACCCCTATAGGGGGGTACAACAGTTCGTGCAACGTGACATCCGGGTTACAAAACAATACAAAACGACTTATCTAGAATGTTCGGCTTGTCACGCAATGTCATGTCCGATCTCTAGTACAAAACGGCTAGTCTAGAAAGTTCAGCTTTCAACATGAGCTACTGTACTTGGCTTGTATGCAAACTTTACCTTACCTTCAAAGTCATTGTTTGGCCATTGCAATGTTTCTTTCTGTTAATTGCAATCATTTATACTGTCTACAGATCCCTAATTAAAAGATCCTTTAAGACCTGTATGAGGATCTTTTTAGGTCTGGATGAAGATTTTGTAGTATTCTCATTCAGATCCTCAATGGACTCCTTGATGCTCTTGAATGATCTTGCAATTAAGGTCTTTCAGGTCTCTAGCTAAAAGTACATGATCCTGAACTGGGTCCTATAGCATTTGGAGACGATACATGTAGGATGCTATAGAAAAAACGACCACCATTTATTTTGTATTTTTTCAGAGCGGTCAACTAAAGGTGTATTGTTTCCAATCAGCGAACACAAAGCCCGACGGACTCCCTCCACAGTAAGTACTTTCTCTATGTTACGACCTTACTGTGTCATCACTAGTGGCACATGTGGATATGATGGTCAAGGAGTGTTCCCTTTACTTAATGCTTTAACATTTCCTGGAGTGGCCAATCACACCAGTCTGATTAACTTATTATCATGTCATAAAATGAATGCAAACTTTACCTTTTTGCATTTGTTAAGTTGTGTTTTAAAATTTATCATCATTTGATATGCTGCTTTAGAAGCAAGAAGAAATCTGGGGCAAGTCTCATGTCACAGTCTCTTTATGGACAGTCAGTGTTTTGTCTTGTCCGTACGAAAGGTTCCACAAGCTACTGCAAGATGAGACTCACCCAGATTTTTTTCTCGTTTGGGAAGTAGCAGATGGAATGTGTGTCAGCCCAATGACTGATGCACTGAACTCTGATAAGGCAGTGTTGGTTCAATCTGGGTTATCCCTGGCCCAGGCTAATCCTCAAAAAAAAAAAGGTGACCCTTTGGTATGATTACCCATAGTTCTTAGTGCACGAAACTTTAACAACGCTCATAAAAACATACAGAAAAGTTCAACTAAAATCATCAAACTTGGTGTACACTATGCCCAGGGGTGTTATTGCCATTCTCAGCAGGAGTGCAACTGGTTTTCACAGGCAGGCAAAACTATTTGAACTGCAGAACATTTTTATTGTAAAAACTTTCCACTAGATTGTCGAACCAGCCAGGCAAAATCATCCTCACAGCTGGTCAATTTGCGCAGTACCTGGCCCTAACAAAACCCTGGTATGCCAATAGCACAGGGACCAATATTGCAAATATTTGGCTTTCCTTGTACTTTATGGACTGTGTTAGGTCTGCATGGTATTTTGGTAAAAATATGTACGGCCACCACCTTTTTTCTTACAGATGATTACACTTGACTCTCATAGTGCCTCTTTTCACCCACAAATGAGGCCAGCCTACTGGTAGCACATCCTGACCAATCTTTGTAGGCTTTAAAATATCTGTGATGTTCTAGCACCCTGGCAAGGGAGAGTTGTAATATTTCTAGTTACTTCATACAGCAAGGACTAGAGTTCTGAGCCATTTGGCTCCCCCAATCCAGTGCAACTGAAACAGACTTATCATTGTTATCATCAATTTCATGACCATTGAAGTAAGTTACTCATTGTATCAGGTATCAGCGAGCAGATATTGAGCTGCAGATAGTTCATACCGAGGTTTTGTCAGAGGCCACATTGAACAGCTTGTCAGAAATGCCACAGATACTATCAAAGGTGGGAATGCTGACTAACACTATACATGAAGGATAAGCAAATTTTGATGATTTTATTATCGGCTAGCAATCCATACGCATGAAATATATATTTTTTCTTTTTTTATAAAATGAAATGATTGCAGAGTGCTATGTTACTGTAAATACTTCAAATGGACATGATTCAGGATTATAGTGTTTTCAATATTCCTTTTTTAAACATCTAACTCTGCCTTTTGTGTATCTCCACAAAAAGCTACAAATTTGCAGTCGTATGGAGGATGTACTTCAGTAATTTTAAAATGGCAACCCGACATGATAGAAAAATTATCAGGTCTTGAAATGGAGTATTAAATATTGAATACTGACTAAAAGTATCTTCGATGAATATTCAATATTTCAATTTTCTAATCTAAGAATAATAAGGGACATTTGTGCAGAAAAATAGCTAATGAATGTCAAGCTCTGAAGTAGAGAATTATACTTGAGGTTATAATAATTATTTGTTAGTTAGGAATTAGTGGCTGTCTCGTTTTTTCCCCCTTAGGAAGAGGAAGAAGCCTATAGAAAAACTTTAAAGTAAGTTGTTAAATGTCTTTGTAGCTCCTTAGTTATTATCACATATGGCACTGGCTGGAAACCCCACCCTAAACTTTTTATTTCCTTAATTATTTATTGTAACCTTTTTTTTTTCCTGTGTCTTTGCCATCCTCATTAATTGTTTTCTGTTTATAATTGCCTCTTTAGTGCTTACATGTACCAACTGTAGTAAATTACAATTTTCTTGTTTTAATTGATAATGCACCGCAATCAATTCAATTTGTTTGTCACTCTGTATGGAGAAGGGATGAAGATGTCATCATTAATTTCTAAGTTAGAGCCTGATAATTACAGGAGAGTGCATTTTATTTACTGAAATATTTTATTTTTTCAGTACCACGGACCTCCTAACAGCCGTTCATAACAGTACAGGTATATGAGAAAGATTTGGAATTGTAATTATAGTGTTTGGATAGTATGCACCCTGCATGCTTACAATCTTCACTTCCTTGGCAGTGTTTACTAAAGCCCTATGCCAGCTGATGGAAGTCATGTGTGGTCCACTTCTCCAAACCCTGGAAAACAGACTGCAAGTGAATCTGAAAAGGACAGCTGCGCTAGGAACAGAGAAAGAGACATTGGAGAAAGAAGTGGCTAAGCTAACAGCTGAATTACAGGAATCGACGTGACACATACCCCCTACTGTATTGTGCAATACCGTCATGTTATTTCTCACTGTAATGTCGGCACGAAAAGCGCATTGAAAGACCGAGCAAGTTGCAGCACTAGAACTCGGTAAAGAACAATCCCCGCGTATGAAACAAATACCCAAAAAGTTACACCGAAAGTTGAACGCGCTCTCCCCCTCTCCTGCATTTAAACAAGTAGCAGTGCTTATTTTAATTGATACAACAAGGCGTTTGCTTAAATACAGAATTGATGTTACACTTAACGTAAATCTTGATGCATTATACAAATAGCTTTAACTCGACTAAAAACTCTGATCGTAGACTAAGAACTGTTAAAACATAAACATTGTCAATATCCTCTTTAAGCATACTCCGTCATGTAAATCACAGCGTGTGTATACCGATTAAAATCAAAACCAAGTTTTAGAGGCCTGGCGTATTTGAAAATTATTAAAGATTTTTTTCCCCAGTTTTCCTACAAATATGCACGTCTAAATCTCTAAAGCTATGTTGTATCGGAAACTACGCTGGAGAAATTTGAGAACGGCGTTTTCGCTCTGAAAATGTATCAAATGTTTTCCGTCCACACCACTCCGGAGAAATTGAAAATGCAACGATCATCCGTCATTTTGGTTTTGTGTTTGAGGGAAACTCGGCCAGGGAAATCACGTGGTTGTCGTAAGCTAGCCGTTTTTGAGAAGCTCCGCTTTTAAAATGTCTTCCGTCCAGACTGAAATGCAGAGCTGGCGTTTTCAAATTCCTCCGGTTTGAAGAACGTTTTCGAAAAGCTCCGTTCGTGACGGATTAGTGTGGACGGTAGGCCTAACCGTAGAAAAAGAAGCTGCGTTTTCAAATTTCTCCGGCGTAGTGTAGACGGGGCCTTAAATTCATACACAGCAGTAGAAATTGGGTTATTGGTTGCTACCAAAACATGTTCATACATTACCTCAAGGCAGAATCACATAATTGTTGAACAAACCGTTTCTACACTATTCATTAAATGAATACATTTTTCCAACGATGTGGAGAAAATGCGAAGAAAAATAACGCTACGTTTTCAAATTTCTGCGTTTTCAAATTTGCAAAGTTCGCTGAAGTGAAACACCATGGAATGATACAATCAGCTTTGGTTTCCAATCTAAACGATCCATCTTCGGATCTGGATTTTAGATTGAAATCTTATTTTCGATCGCATTATCCGGATTAAGCTTGGTTAAAAAGATTAACCTTTTGTTTCTTAGAAAAACTGAGCGGTAGTGATACGTGAATGAGCTAGAACATTGCAAATGGACCTGTACAATTCAAATTAAGCTTTTTTACTCCTGGAGCGTTTTTGGCTTCCACGACGGCGAACAAATGAGTCGTGAAGTAACACAATGTTACGGCGGTCAGGATGAAAGCCACAAGCATGTGTTTCCTCCATTTCTTCTTCCAAACCCGCACCACAGCGATGTTTAAATATGACATCTGCAGCCAAAACGAGAACGAATTGAAAACGAAATCAATGCTAAGGGCGATGGAAACGCGATAAAAGAACTGCGTGATATAATGCATGTTGTTAGAGGACAGATCGGCAGGGTACATGAAGTTATACAGCTGGATGAAGCCGACCGCTGCCATTAACGCTGTCGATTCTCCGAGAATCATCTGAATGCTCATGTCTGCGATAAAGCGCATGCTTCTAGGGGTGCGAAATTTATCTGCAGTGGTGATCGTCTCTATGCCGTCTCGTTTAAGTTTTTTGTAAATGTAGTACCACAGATAATCTCGCACGACAATGGTAAGCCTTTCTAGCAAGTCCACAGCGCCGTGGGCGAAGCTCAGCAGAATGAACAGTTCAAGACTTGTGAGCTCTGCTTGCATGACACGGAAAACGATAGCAGACGCGGTGTACAGAACGTTTAACAGGACGTGCGCGTCGCCAGGGTGAATGAAATCGATTCTCTGTGCCGCCAAACGTACGATGACCTTTGGTATAGCTGTTACTAAGGGGAGCGCGCCAGCGATGACAGCTCTGTAGATTTCATTCGCTTCGCCATACAGAGGGATCAGTTTGTACACGAGATAAAAAGTGATAGGGATTCCAAAAGCGAATTGAGCAGTGAGCATTGCAGTAACCTTTAAGGTTTTTCTCATTTTCTTTGATCTCTCGGTTTCGGTGTTTGCCGCTACTTCTCTTCCGATGATTAAACTATTCATAAGCAGAATCGACACAAACAAACCGTTCAGGGGAAACGACATCCAGCGCCTCTTGTAAATTCCGTAAATATGTAGGTAAAGTCTGTAGCAAGTGTCAATGAACGCCCCAAGCAGATTTAGGATCAGGAGATTGAGCTTCTTGATCACATGCCAGCCAAACATCACCAACACGAGAAGAAATGTCCATAATTGAACAAAGTAGGCTTCGGTAGTCGCTGCGGTAACCATCACTGCCTGCGCTTTCTTGGGAAGGGCGGTCCAGTTTGTAGACTGCATATCAAAGCAAAGATCTACGGAATTGAAGTCCAGAATCAATATCAAAATAGCCAGCGAACCAAGCGACACACCGCCACAAATCTGTATCAAAAATGCGTGTTTCACGGCCTTCCAAAGCGACATCCACCATTTTGGCGGTCGAGATTTTTTCCAACCCATTTTGCTGTCGTCTCCCAGAGGTGGGTCGTATTCTTGAAATATCGTGTCATTCTGATCGAACTTTTTGAAATCATCCAAAGGATCCTGGCGTTGTATCAACGGAGCGTTCTCAAGCACTCCCTGTCCCTGATAAGACTGGATTACTCCGGCAGTGAACGTTTCTGTCATGTAAAGAAGCAGGCCTTCGAGCGAAAAGGGAGTCGTCGCCATCTTTCACAAAGAATTCAGCCAAACCGTTTCGTTTTTTTGGTGCGACTACGTTTCTTGCGCCCTCTAAAGATCTCTAAAATGTATAGCAGCGAACTTTAGGGAGACTGGCAAAAGCACGAAGTAAACAGGAAGATCATGGGTGAGCATTCCACTCGAGTCAATTCTCGGAAAAAAAATTAATGGGATAAATTAGAATAAATTACACGCTTCATCTGTAATTTTTCAGAAGTAAACAAGAATGTCGTCTAGGATTTTTCCGCAAAACATGTCAATCAAAGTTTGTTAATTATCTCTTAAGACTTTGCGTCACTTATTTCTTTACTTTGATCTCACGTAGCCGCGAAAACAATTCCGAGAACTGACAAGACCTGACAACAACAGGAAGGTCGTCGGAAGAGTTGTTAACCCAATCAAGAGGTTAAATAGAAAGCCTACACAGTATTGTAGCAAGATTTTCTCTTGACTGTAACTCACGGTTATTCAGCACTTGTCTCAGTGAGCTCGAGAGTGACTGAGCATGTACTTTATTCAAATTCGCGAAACGTATAAAATGATCAAGTAATCAATTTTTCTACGAAAACTTGTGTAACTCGTGATCGCGTTACTCCTCGCGACGGACATTCAGGAACTTTGTCACGATATAAGTCATTTACGTTCAAATTGATTAGACAAACGCCGAAGGAGGAATGAGGATAGCTTGCATGATAAGCCCAGAGGCCGTCTGCGAAGGGGGACTATATTTACAGCATCTCAATCAAAATGACAGACTCCGAGCAGTCTCTCTTTTCCTCGAAAATGGAAAATGCATGGGGAAGAATGCAAACAAGTAAGCGTGAGAGCGTGACTGTGAGTCACGAAAAAGGAAACCGGATATTACATATTATAGGATTACAGAATCTCGAAAGCGAAAATGAAAGCGAAAATCGTTAACTCTAAAATTTCCGCTTTCATCGCTTATTAATTTCCCCGTGATTTGAGGTGGGCAGTTCACTCTTCATAGCCAGAAAAAAAATTCTTTCATGGCGTCGTTTACTCTAGGGGGCCTATTTGTTTATGTCACGGAAACATTCACCGCTGGAGTGATTCAATCTTACGAGGGACAGGGATTGCTTGAAGATGCTCCGTTGATACAGCGCCAGGATCCCTTGGAAGATTTTAAAAGGTTCGACAACAGTGATACGATTTTTCAGGAGTACGATGCACCCCCGGGGGACCATAGCAAAATTGGCTGGAAAAGATCTCGACCGTCAAAATGGTGGATGTCGCTTTGGAAGGCCGTGAAAGATGTCTTCTGTATTCAAATTCTTGGAGGTTTGACTCTCGGTACGCTTGCTATATTCATTTTGGTTTTGGATTTCAATTCCGTCGATCTTTGCTACGATAAACAGTTACATGGACACTGGAACTCGCTCCCACGTAAGATTCAGGCCATCATTGTCAGCGCTGAAACCGTAGAAGCATATGTGGTGCAAATGTGGACATTTCTTCTTATAATCACAATGTTTGGCTGGCGCTTAGTAAAGAAACTCAATTTGTTGATCCTCAATCTACTGGGTGCATTTTTTGACACATGTTACAGACTTTACCTTCAAGTTTATGGAATATATGAGAGGCCCTGGATGTCTTTTCCTTTGAATGCTTTATTTCTAATCATAGTCCTAATGAATTCTATACTTGTCGGAAGAGAAATTGCTAACAGCAGCGAAAATGAAAGACCCAGGAGACTCAAGAAGACGATCAAGGTTTCCGCGATACTCGCAGCCCAATTAGCCTTTGGAATTCCAATCGCCCTTGGTCTTGTTTATGGCATCATTCCATTGTATGGTCGTCAGAACGAAACTTACAGAGCAGTAATAGCTGGTGCACTGCCCCTCTTAACGGCTGTACCAAAGGTCATAGTACGTTTGACGGCGCAGAGAATCGATTTTCTTCACCCGGGCGACTCGCACGTGCTTTTAAGCGTTTTGTATAGCGCGTCCGCCATCGTTTTCCGTGTCATGCAAGCTGAGCTCACAAGTATTGAACTGTTTATAATACTCAGCCTCGTACACGGCGCTGTGGACTTGTTAGAGAGGTTAACTATTGTTGTGCGTGATTATTTGTGGTACATTATTTACAAGAAGTTTAAACGCGACGCGGACGCAGAGCCAATGTTGAGCGCTGATAAATTTCGCACTCCAAGAAGCATGCGCTTTATCGCCGACATGAGCATCCAGATGATTCTCGGAGAATCGACGGCTTTGGTTGCAGCGGTTGGCTTTATTCAGTTGTATAGCTTCATGTACAACAATCACGGTCTGTCCTTTTCCGACATGCATCCGGTTGCAGATTTCTTCATTCGCGTTTCCATCGCTCTTAGTATTGATTTCATTTTCAATTCGTTCTCGTTTTGGCTGCAAATGTCATATTTAAATATCGCTGTGGTACGGGTTTGGAAGAAGAAATGGAGGAAGCACATGGTTGTCGGTCTAATTCTGACCACTGTGACAATGTGTTACTTTACCACCCATTTGTTCGCTGTTGTAAAAGACAAACACAAATCAGGTGCTTCAGTACGTCATTTTAACTGTACGGGACCATTTTCTGAGTTCTAGTAAGTTGAGTAATATGACCGTCCTGTCAGTACACTTTGAAATGGAATTTTCTTCGAAAGAAGTCTAAGTTAAGCGTAATGTACAGCTGCATTACTAGAAACGACTGAAAGCCGCTGCATTTCTAGTAGCGACGAAGCCATTATTGTATTGCAGTGGAACCCGGTTAATACGGACAACAATTCAAAAGGACAACTGCAAAAGTGCCCGTATTATCCGGTGTCCATGACGGACACATGTTTCACGGATACAAAAGCTAAAGCATGTAAATAAATAAACAAAAATAATAATAATAAATTATAATTGTTAATGAGGAAGACAAATCAGTCCTAGCTGGTTTTGATGCGGATCCTCTATCCTGACCGAATTAAAATTTGAAAATGTTAGTTTTCCATGTGATTCAAAAATAACAACGATGTCTGATCTCTTATGAGCAACTGGCTAAGTTCAAACAGAAGAAATTTTATGTTCATTCAAGTATTCGAATGTCTCACATTAAAACCAGGACTTAAACGGTTATGGTTTTTCAAGTCAAAAATGTAATCATTCAAAGTAGTCCTTGATTTTCTTAAAATCGGACAAACATGTTTCAAGCAAGAACCCCTCTCACTAACCGTTTAGGTAAGAGGAAGGCATACAATTCGTTCATAGGGCAAACGTACACAGCGTAAAAGTAACTTTTAAACACAAGTGTTTGCGCTAAACTATTCAACGACGCTAGAGCAGAGCCTATAGATGCGAATCGACTAAGATAATGCAATACGGAACACCCATTGAGAAAGAACAAATATATGAAAAGTACTCAAAACGATATGTTAGAACCTTGACTAAAGCAAAAAATTTCATGTGCAGCTAAAAATGGGTTATTGACCAAGCTTGTTCGGTCAAGATGGCTGGACATTGACCAAGTTCTTTTTGTTTTTGCGTGTTTGTGGACTCGAGACAAAGTCGAGGCCCATGAACTCGTCAAAAAAAAAAAAGCTAATAGAGAGGTTAAGCATGACATTGACGGCAGACACCAAGCGGCAAAGATAACTTCTGATTTTGAGTTCTTTTCTTCTACTCCGTAAATAAAGCGCACAAAAATGGAATAACTTCTCCTATTATTAATTGCAAATACAAATAATTTCACTCAACTGTACACACAAATGAAGAGAGACGGCAAAAGTTTCGTTTTTGCCGTTTGCCGTTTGCCGTTTGCCGTAAACGTCATGCTCAACCTCTCTAATGTCCAGCCATCTTGACCGAACAAGCTTGGTCAATAAATGATTTATTATATGGCTTTCGGGGAAATTTTTCTTGCGGGACAGAGAGGGTAGTCTCGAGCGGGCAATATAGCGCCATCTTTCCCGCTCGGGCAACCAATCACAGAGCAGGATTTTGTTCACCTTGCAGCTCACGTGTTTCCCTTGGCCTCGACTTTCTACCAAATGTACGAAGTACTTTTACAGGTAAGAACATGTTCTGTTTAATTTAATTAGCTAAACAAAATGGTTTCGGAAAAAGACTGCACACTGAACTGACTTGGTGGAAAAAAAGCTGGGAACGAGCCAATATGTTCCACGCGCGCTGCGTCATAAGACAATCATTGTGACGTCACCTTTCACTTCGCTCTTTTCCGCGGAACGGTCAAGTTGTGCGTTCATCGTGAAAAGAAAAAAGTTTTGTTGTCAAGCATGAAGGTGATATTTCCGCTTTCGGCCTTGACATTTTTCTTGGTTTTAGCGTATCTTACGCACCCTCTGAAACGAGACGGTAAGTTTTTTCTTGTGTTTCATCTCTATTCTTGTTTTCTTTTTTCGTCGCACACTAAAAAAAATATTTAACCCTACACACTAACAAAATGCATTTTTCTCTTAATGGATACTTTTGTTTCTAAACAAATCATGTAGTTTTTATTGGCTGAGTGCAAAGAAGAAATTCACGGCAGCTTTTAAGAACAAAAAGTTTGGTTCTTAACCGTTGGGAAAGTTGACAGACAAAAAGTGTTTCACTTTTTCGGAAAACACAAACAATTATGGTTGTCATGGAAATCTTCACTTGGTAACATTGCGCGAGCGTCATTCGGTATTTTCTCTTTGAGGCGCGCGCTTAAACGGTTACATTTTCAATTTTACGAAATTTAAGTATGTATTAAACGAGACGAACAAACAAATGAACACATACTTAAATTTCGTTTTCCTTTATTTTGACTTGTTAAAAGGCTCCATCAAGTGAATAAGTAGTTCCTTCGCTTTAACCGAAATTCATGAAGTTACAATTTATATACATTAATCTTCGCAGAAACTCCACAATCTGTTGAGAAACAGGATTTCTTCTTCAAGGATTTTATCCACGGCACGACCATCACGGGAAGCTGGATTCACGAGGTGCGTAAGTTTGCAAAAAGCCAGCTTAAGGCCATATTGTATTGCTCTCTGTTTGTTTGGCCGGTTGTTGTTGTTGTTGTTGTTGTGCGGCGCGTTACGCTGTGCACCGATTTTTATTAAGCCGGACTCGCGATCGCTTGGTCCGTCCCCGCACCCCCCAGGTCCGTTCCCCCGACCCCAGGGCAAGACAATTTACTGTCAGGGTGCCTCTCTCCATCCAGGCCCCGGTTGTTCAAAAGATGGAAAACCCTATCTACCGGATAAATCAAACTATCCAGTGGATAGTGCGGGTTTTTTTATTTTTTTTTATTTTTTATTTTTTAATTTTTGTCAACGCATATCCACCGGATAGCGATTTATCCGGTGGATAGCGTTATCCAAGCTTTGAATAACCGGACCCAGGCGTATAAATGGGTACCGGCTAATGAACTATTATCCCATCCCTGAAGGAATACAAATAATCCTAATCGCTTTAATGCTACATAAACTGGAACGAACTCCACAAGATGGGACACGTTGGCCCGACGTAGAAGTCGCCTCTTCCTCATAAATTCCTCCAATTTTACTGTACAATGAGATGAGAGACCGTCATAATTATTATTATTATTATCATTACTATTATTATTTGTTATAATTATTATTATTAATCAGAGGTCGCTTAAAACGCGACGAAAAAAGAAAAGTCATTTGCAGTAACTTGCTATTTTTCTTGGCACAGGATTACATCCTTAAGATGCAAATCAACTCCATCAGATTGGACATGAAATTGGTTTTCGAATTCACCGAGAACATGGACTCGGCAGATAACAACAGCTCACCCAATGGTAACAGGACACCCAAATATGACAAGGTATCGAACATTTATCTTTACTACGTGAGGTAATACGTTCTCAGTAAAGAACTAAGTTCAGTTAAGTTCTCGGTTATATGTGTGTGCCGGAGAGCTCTTAAAATAACTTTCACACCTAGCACAATACACATATTGGTCTATGTGAAAGACGGTTTTAGAAATCTCTTGTCAAATCTATTGTCAGATCCACAAGTTCAATGAATGCCCTAAATATCCCCGAAATGCCACATGTCAGGACTTCGAAACATTCCGACCCAGGACTCTCGGATTAATGGCGAGGGCATGGGACTTTTCATGGACAATCATGGTTGAGGCACGGAACAAATGTTATGACATTACGGTAGCAGTGGCTACTAGGGTCTGGGATGGAGTAACATGTATGGCCGAGTGGATCTGGAATAAAGTTTCGTGGATGGCTGCAAGGGTCTGGAATGGAATTACATGGATTGCTAATAGGGTCTGGAATGGGGTTACATGGCTGGCTGATGGGATCTGGAAAGGAGTAACATGGCTGACTGAGTGGACCTGGAATGGAGCTACTTGGTTGACCAAGTGGACCTGGAATGGAGTTACTTGGCTGACCAAGTGGACCTGGAATGGAGTTACTTGGATGGCCGAGTGGACCTGGTATAGAGTTACATGGCTGACCGAGTGGAACTGGAATGAAGTTACTTGGCTGGCCGAGATGATCTGGAATAGACTTACATGGATTGGAAGATTGTTTCTTCCTGGCAACTATGTAACTGATGGTGCTGTCAAGTTCTATTATGGATATTTGGACAGTAAGTGAAGAATCCACTTGATCGCTGTGATAATAAATTCGATTGATTCAGTTTTGAGTGAGAAGTGAAGCATCACCCGAATATTAATTCTCCAGTGAATTACTGACCCCTTTCTGTTTCTTTCTATTCGGTTCTTTTAGTCAACATCAGGTCGTTTATTTTCTGCTTGAGTGAAAAAAAAAAAAGAGAAAAACCTGAAAAGTGTAGAAAAGTAGGTGATAGACTGCTAGAGATTATTAAAAGGCGTTGATGTTTTTGCCACTAAAGGTCGCCAGTTTTCTTGGACCTTGGTATTGTCAAAACTTAACAATGAAGTGTGGTTAATTGGTAGAAACTTAGAATTGTTTTGGTTTGGTTTCTTCTGGCTTGCCCTGTTTAGTCATCTGGTTCTCACGTTTTCTCCAACAGGCCATGTGAATCACATTGAGGCTCGCATTGTTGCCTCCACTTGGCAAGATGTCTTCTACATGATGTCCGCTGTTTTTGTCGTGAATTTTGCTCTCCTTGCCATTTACTTGTTGGTTGCGTGCTCAGTGAACTTCATTCGACGACTATGGTGAGTTGTATGACGGAAGTCCCGTTTAGCAGTTTAGTCTTCGTTCCCAGTCTACTCTCGTTATCGATAGCGTGACGTTTGAGTTCTCCTTCGTCACTCACCACAGACCTCAAACGTACACTCTATATCTGAAGGTCGCAGGTGATTTTCAAGGGGATTTTGAGCTAATTAGCTGCATGTCGCTACATTGTGACACAGCAATCGGGCTCTAAGGACAGCAGACAGGTCAGAGACTTGCACACGCCAGGAAAACGTGCCACACCGGGTCAATAACAACAAACGCAAATAATGCAATGAACCAATCGTCGATTGAAGAGAAAGAAAACTTCAGTCAATCATCAGAGGGGGAAACATGTTTGGACCAGAAGGGTTTGCATTTGACTGGATCTTGATTGACTACTCCAAACAACTTAAAGGAGCTATGTCACAGTTTGCGCATCTTGAAAGTTCAGCCTAAATTTTTCAATTAAGTTCGTCGTTTGTGATCCGTGTCAATCTTCTCCATCCTTGACCATCCGTGTTCCTTTATGGTTTATTATGATCTCTCTGGTGTTTTTCTATCTTAGTAAATTGTTATTTTCAGGTTTTCGTTACTGAAAATGTTCTTCTGTACCTGGCAAAAATAACTCAAAATACCGTGACTGAGCTACTTTAAGTAGGTATTCATCGCTCGTGTGCTGTAATCTGATTGGTCAGTTTTGCTTAAGTGACCCCGGACACCGTAGCCGCAATTAACACATGTTTGCTTCGATCAATTGTTAATATTGATAATTGCAAACCCACAGTTATCAAGAGTTACCCACCTTATGAAAACTAACTCATTTACTGGTTTTCGTCTTGCAGGCAAGCTCGCAAAGACAGGGTAACTGCGGCCAATTTACCCCTTGCTCCAAAGAAACCAATTTGGCGGCCAAAGCCGAAGAAAAAGCGCAGAAAGAGCAAGAATAGCTGGTAGCACGGCGCATTACATTATTGACTTTTTTCGTCTGAAAAAAAAAGAAAAACTTTCTGAATTGTTCTGTTAATATAACAATAACGTCAAAGTTCTCTGAAGAAAACGAAATAAACAAAGTTATGGAAAACCAGCAGATTTTTGCTTGGATTTTGACCGTTTAGGCTGGTAGTTCAGGCGGCTGGGGAGAAATAATAACCCCGATTTCACGTCGGTGTCCCCCCTTCCCTTAGGAAGCCTCTGTGGAGGAGAGAGTCAATGTTCTATGCAAAAGTTTTTCTAACATTTTCTTCCGACAAAGCTAAACAGCACGAGAACTTTAGACCAGCATGTAAAAAGTGTGTTAGTGATGATGACCTCTCAGAACCTTGAGAAGGGTCCAGTGCAGTTAAAAAGACGCATTTTAGTTTGCGAAGTCTTCTTGTCTCTTACGACACCGAACAAATAAGGGGTAAAATAACACAATGTCACAGAAGTTAAAATAAAACCTACAAGCATGTGCTTCCTCCATTTCTTCTTCCAAACCCGTACCACAGCGATATTTAAATATGACATTTGCAGCCAAAACGAGAACGAATTAAAAACGAAATCAATGCTAAGAGCGATGGAAACGCGAATAAAAAAGTCGGCAATCAAATGTATGTCGGAAAAGGACAGACTGTTGTTGTTGTACATGAAACCATACAGCTGGATGGCGCCAACCGCTGCTATCAAAGCCGTTGATTCTCCGAGAATCATCTGGATGCTCATGTCGGCAATAAATCGCATGCTTCGTGGAGTGCGAAATTTATCAGCGCTCAACATTGCCTCTGCGTCCGCGTTGCGTTTAAGCTTCCTGTAAATGAAGTACCACAAATAATCTCGAACAACAATGGTTAGCCTCTCTAACAAGTCCACAGCGCCATGCACAAAGCTCAGAAAAATGAACAAACGAAGACTTGTGAGCTCAGCTTGCATGACACGGAAAACGATAGTGGATGTGGTGTACAGAGCGCTTAAAAGCACGTGAGAGTCACCAGGGTGAATGAAATCGATTCTCTGGGCCGTCAAACGTACTATGACCTTTGGTATAGCCGTGATGAGAGGAAGAGCACCAGCTATGACTGCTCTGAATGTTTCGTTCTGCACACGGCCATACAATGGAATCAGGCCATAAACAAGACCAAAAGAAATCGGAATCCCGAAAGCAAATTGAGCTGCGAGTATCGCAGAAACTTTGATAGTCTTCTTGACTTTCCTGGATCTTTCAGTTTCGCTGTTGTTAGCAATTTCTCTTCCGACAAGTATAGAATTCATTACGGTTATGACAAGAAATAGAGCATTCAAAGGAAAAGACATCCAAGGCTTCTGGTATATTCCAAAAACTTGAAGGTAAAGTCTGTAACACGTGTCAAAAAATGCACCCAGTAGATTGAGAGTCAACAAATTGAGTTTCTTCACTAAGGGCCAATCAAACATTGTGATTACATTAAGAAATGACCACATTTGGCATACATATGCTTCTGCAGTGTCGGCGCTGGCAATGATGGCTTGAATCTTAGGCGGAAGCGAGTTCCAATGTCCGTCAAACTTTCTATCGTAGCAAAGATCGACGGAATTGAAATCCAAAACCAAAATGAATATGGCAAGCGTGCCGAGAGTCAAACCACCAAGAATTTGAATACAGAAGACATCTTTCACGGCCTTCCAAAGCGACATCCACCATTTTGGCGGTCGAGATTTTTTCCAGCCCATTTTGCTGTCGTCCCCCGGGGGTGCATCGTACTCCTGAAAAATCGTATCATTGTCGTCGAACTTTCTAAAAGACTCCAGAGGATCCTGTCCTTGTATCAACGGGGCATCTTCAAGAAATCCTTGTCCCTGGTAAGATTGGATTACTCCGGCGGTGAATGTTTCCGTGAGATAAGCAAATAGGCCCTCTAGAGTAAACGAAGCCATGAATTATCAAAACAATGAACTACAAATCTCTAAAAGAAACGATACAGGAAAGGTTTTAGTCGAGTTCGATCTTTCTGGCGCTTTCGAACCTACAGTAATGCGATCTGCTTCTTTCCTTGGCCAGCGGTTTTCACAGGTGTAATTAGGTGTGTTACGTATGGGTTATTGACCAAGCTTGTTCCATTCTCGTCCCCAGAGCCTCCGTTTCTTTTGGTCACGTGGTCGGAGAAACGGAGGGCTCTGGTAGCAGCCATTACCGGATGTCCGTAAATCACAGACATCCGGTAACGCATGCGTAATTTTGGCCTGCATATCTGCTCATGCTCAGAAACTAATCCTGAGGGAGGGGAGCGAGGAATAGAGAGTATTCTTCAGATGTAAACAGATCGGAACGCTGACATGTGTTTTCACTTCGCTGAAGTTAGGCGATTTAGAGTTAAAAAGAGAGTAGAAAGCGGCCTTAAATGCCGTCGCCGCTTCAAACACGATTGCGAGCTTGTGTAATATTTTACCAACGGGTTTCGCGGTGCATTTTGTGGTGGACCGTCCAGAAAAATTCAGTAATCGATAGCTGTGTTCTTGTTGTTTCTTCTCTTCATATTCGATAAAAAGGAGAAGTTTAAAGAGCGAGGTGCAGTTGTGAAAGTTTTCAAGCAAAGTAATCAGGATACGGCATGTATTACGTCTATCGATGACACGGTAAAATTTGTTTATGGACTCACGGAAGCGTTTGTGGAAATCAGCCGTGAAAATTGCATCACTGACCAGAGGATTTAAATATAAGCCGTGCTGATAGATGAAGGAAAAATTTTTTAATGGTAAGAACTATTTACTTCCTGGTTATTTACATAGGTTTGTAAGCTGCAGCAGAATAAAAATCTGTTGAACTCAGGAAAGTTTTGTTGTATTGGAGTTTTGCTCATGTTTCCTTGCAAGGAATGTAATAAAGGTGCTCACTTTGATGATCTTTCATGTCCTCATTTTTTCAAGTAACCCCATTCTGTTCCATTTTTTTTACAAAAAAGGGTCTTACACAATCAACAGATCATTAAACTGTCAAATTAAATCAATCGATCAACTTTTATTGTGCATTATTTACAGAATTAATTTACATCAGTATTATAATTAAATAAATATGAGAGGAGAAATCTATTTTGCATATGGCTATGGAAAGAATAAAAAAATATGTGTGTGGTAACCAGGGTATAGGGTAAGAATTGGCCTTTTGAAGTGGTTACAAGCGTGTTAAGAAAAACGCCAAGAAAAAAATAAAAGTCCTGTGCCAGTTGTTATTGAGTGGTTATATATGTGTGCTGGGGGCTTCCATAATGGCTCTGCAGCAATTTTAATTAGCTTATCTGGAACATCTAATGATGGTTTTTGTACATTCAGGCTTGAGAAAAGCCTGTAGACATGACAAAACTAGATATAGGGCTATTCCACCATTTTGTCCCCCATCCCCCACTGCTTTTGTCGATGTAATTGTTTTTGTTCATTTTATACCTTTCAACCAGCTTATATAAAGCTTAATCTTTTGGGTGCTTTCAACAACAACAACAACACCAGTTTATTTCAGTATTCCCATATGAGTACATGGTGTTACCAAAAATATAATACAGCTAAAATGATGTAACTATAACAATAGTATCTGGCATTGGTATACATGTAGAGGTTCCTGATGTGAAGAGAGTGATTCGTATTGGTGTGCCTCAATGTACATTAAGGAAGATTTTTTTTAGGAAACTGCATGAACAAAATGAATGGGAAACAATGACATTGCTGTTTTACAATTCATGTTACTTCGTGGTAATAAGGCTCTTCAGCCTGTTATACAACCATGTGCAACAACAAATCTCAATGTATACTTTCTACGTCTTGTAGTTGATCAGAACATCAGCCACATAGCTTTACTATCAACAATGGTTCTTTCTCCATCTCCTTTTTTTTTCAGTATTATTTATTGAACTGCAAGAGCAACATTCCTATTTCAATTATCCATAAATGGTCATCCTTCAAGGAATTTATGTAGCACTATTATGGTCTGAAAATTAACAAAGAATAGTAAATAATGGCAGGAAATAAATTATCTTTCAAAGGCTAACAAAAAGATTATGATATTTTTCTTATGGGGATATTAATGTAACTCTGTACACCTTTAATGTTTGATTTGTTTTTAGTAAAGATAATTGCCACATTACATTTGGAAACCCACTAGTCCTGATGATTCGTTATCAGCATGCAGTTATACATGTATAAATAATTGTCTCATATTTGTTCACAGTTATTTGCATGGATGATAAATTATTGTTATTTACTGATTAATGTTATTGTGATGGAATAAAGTTTTGCTAGTTGCAGTTCCTTCCTAACTAAAGTGGGGAGAGAGGAAAGGGCCTCAAATTTCAGCTTTGGTTATCTATGGTTATTTACCTTTACACATCATTTTCACAAGTAAATTCTAAAAAAAATAATAAATAAATTTGGGTGAAGGCTCTAAAGCAAACTAAACTCTTGCCTGACCACAAAAGGTTTGTTCGTGTTTTTTGGGGGGAGACTATAGGGGAGGTCTCAATAATAAAGAGAGGGGAGCTAAAAAAAAGATATTATATATATCTATAACAGCAGAAGCTTCTTAACAGATAGTAAAAGATACATACATAACAATGTGTGGAAGAAACAAACCAAACTTCATGTTCAGACCATTTGCTACAGCATCCAGGTACGTAGCAGAGTATTATAACACGGACCTTTGACTCATTTTGGCAATTTAATATCAATACATTTTGGACTGCTAGAATCTGATCTCCTTGATCTTTCAGAGAGAGAAAAACACACTCACCTTCGCATTTCCAGTGCCACATTTGCTTAGCAAGAGTGATATTTCTTCGTCTTTTCACTCCGGCTCTAAGTTTCCTTTTGAGCTTTTCATAAAGGAAGACAAACGTTTCTTAAAACCCACTGCCGATTCGAACTTAATTTTATGATTTCTTGGGGTATGGTCAGCGACAAAGTAATTGTTGTATTAGCTGGTTGATTCTCCGAGTTCTAAACGTTTCTTCCCACCTTCTCCGCTGCTACAACAAAGGGCGATGATTACGATCGTGAATGACATCGTTGCAGGCGACGTACTCCTTTGGTTACGTGGAAACTTTAACGATTCCTTCGGATCGATCGGGAAAGGTCACCATTTGTTTTTTCGTAAAGCGCGCCTGTGTCAACTGAGCGAAGGTGCCGCCATCCGGGCCGGAAGTAAAATGGAATGCGTAAAGCTTTATAATTTTCATTTCTGCTGCGCATTCATTTTTTGTCAGCCAATGAAAAACTTCGAATTTTTGGGTGCGTCCAGAGCTACTCGTCAACGACATTTTAAGACGAGTAGCACTGGGGACGAGAATGAGCTTGTTCGGTCAAGATGGCTGGATATTGGCCTCGTTCAACACCGCGGCAAAACGTATGCGCATGCGTCAAATTCAACATTTCCGGTTTGCCCGTGTTGTTCGGTGGTTCAGATTAATTTTGTTGTTTGCCTCGCGGTGTTTAAGCTTGTTGTTGTGAATCAGCAGCCACAGATGAAAGAAGAAAGGACCACAAATACAAAAAAGGTATGTACGAAATGCTCCGCATACATACATTTATTTGATAAGTAGGTTTTAAAAGTGTGCAACTGTACAGCTGATGTGGACCTACTACTACTAAGTCTAGACAAGGAAAACAGAAATTTTCAATACAATCGTCATAATACTAAAAATAGTGTACACTAATGGTTAAAAAGAGGGATCCAATAATTTAAAAATATCTAAAGTTAGGGTTCTTCTTCTTGTTTATGCCTGTTTTTTTTGTTTTTTTTGTTTTTTTTGTTTTTTTTTTCAATTTGTTGCTTGGAGTGCTACAAGATTATATCCGTTGAAAATTTTTTTCATGGTGACAGAGAAGGTTTGTAAGTCTATTCGTTGTTTATCGATTTTATTTAGCTTATAATACTACGAATTTCATAATGGAAGTGATCTCACGATTGCAACTTGTTGAGCTGATCATGAGAAGCTCACTTAAAACTCAAGCTACATGTAGTAGTCAAGCGCCTGCATGAAAATACAAATTTTCGGTCTGGAAATAAATTTCAATTTTACTTTCAGAATTTCATGATTACAACAGCAGCAAGACTGCCTTCTTTGGTGAGCCATTCTAAATAAAATGCCAGAGAACTTTGAGGTACCATTGGATTTTCATTCAGGATGGATAGGTCAAAGGAGTCTTCAAGTTGTACATTGCCAGTAATAAGAGGCAGAACACCATTACAGAACTGTGTAGTAACTCACTCATTTGAAACAATAAATTTATTAAAATTTAAAATCATTTCAGTAACTTATATGATTTTCCATGTTACAATAACATGTTTCCTTTATGCACCACTGTTTTGCTAGCCTATCCATATGTACACAAAAAGACTGTTCAACTAACTGGACAAGTTTTTAATTCACAGTATTTTAAAGTTATAGCTTTCAGCTTTTTAAACTACCGTACTTTAAACTCACTTGAAGTACATTTGAAAACTGAAGGTTTACAAACATTGGCTGCTCCCTGAGGAGCCTGGTTTTTTGACCATCCACATCCCTTCAGCTTGTGCTGAAGCCTCAAATTCTTCCAGAATTGATAACATCTCAGGATGCCCCATGTTGCTGGATAAATAATCCCTCTTCTCTTTGAAGTGTATTTGTTTTCTGAGATCTACAAAAAGAATGGCATTATTGCAAGTTAGTTCACTGGAACTACTTTTATGTCCTTACCTTTCAAGGGGTTAAATGTGAAGAAAGGTAAAACATCTAGTAATTTTACTTCATTATATAATAGAACTGACATTTATATTGGGGTAGAGCTGTGTCTGCTGTTCTAGTTAAGAAACGTGCAATAATTAATTAAACAGAGTTTTTAAACTGAGTGGCCTTATGGTCTTCCAAGGAGACCTGTATTTTAAATACAAATAAGAATAAAACAGGACAAAGTACCTGAAATATGCTATTGTGCACAACAAAACAAGAGTTCTTTTTTCCTCTAATACATGGTGTTCTTCACTCAATCTTGGATCTTCCCAGAGAATAGACTGCAAAATGACATTGAAAAGACCAGGTGCAGTTTTGTCAGCAAACTCTTTCATCTGTCTAGGAGCATCCAATGGCACAGCATCACTGCTTTCGTAATGATGTTGCAAGGATATCTAAAATTTTCCGATCAGCTGGTCAAATGAATTTTCTGAAATTAATAGAAAACGTAAATATCTATTTTACTTATTTAAATAAATTATTGAAATAATTTTATTTATTAAATTTAAATATTTGATTCTATGCTTGTGTCAATCACTGTCATGTGTTGGTCTTAATACATCCTCTTACTTATTGGATTGCACAAATACAATACCTGTATCAGAAATATAATCTTGAAATGGTGTCTGTTACCCTTACCGGTCACCTAAACAACATTATGTTATTTTGATTGTTACCTAAGTCACTAGTCAATATTCAAACCAAAATAATTATCAGTTTTCCAAATCATTAAAAGGATGAGACTTGAATAGTTTGTGGCAACTCTGACGCAGCATTTTTTTCTTGGCCAAGAGACACCTCAGATAACTCTTCCAAATCATTGCCATAATAATTATTGAGAAGTCCTCTAAATCCTTCTCATTAGTGCTTATGACTTCAACTGAATGATAAAACTTATGATATTGTCATTGACCATGTGCAATACATGTAAATAATGATAATCTGTTTGAATGAGTTTTGGTCAGATGGTGTTATTACAGTGTGCCATGGATTATCATGATGTCAAACAATTATCCTTCAAAATACTTGTATCTTAAAATCTTAAAAGTTGTTGTCACTGACTTAAAAATCTTAAAATAGACGTTTCGGCTAAAATACTATAACCTTCTTCAGTGATGAAATGAATGTTAATGGCGTCTAAATGTAAATGAGATGTTTATAAGAATGTGAGGAACTCGCTAGGGATTAATTTAGCATTTTGTAAATGTCTGGAATATGCGCGTGGTCATTAATTGGTTAGATGCCATTAACATTCATTTCATCACTGAAGAAGGTTATAGTATTTAAGCCGAAACGTCTATTTTAAGATTTTTAAGTCAGTGACAACAACTTTTAAGATTTTATTACTATGCCTGACTACAACTACAGTATTTTTAAATACTTGTATCTTGTACGTCTTGTATCTTTACATTTCAGGTAAGTGATACTAACCTGATAGTTGAGTTAAGTCAAGGATTGCTGTTGTCATCCTGTTACAAACTGTTTTATCCATTGTAACTTCACCATAGCAATTTATTTTTACCACCCCAAATGATGTTTGTATTTCTGCCATGGACGTTTGCTGGCTTTTTGGGTACTGCAGGTCTGTTCCAAAAGCCTCTTCTAGAAATTTAAGTCTTTAGAACAGCAATTGGAAATGGTTCTGAACTTTTTGGAGGCCTTCACTAATGCTGTGTTGCTGCTTTAAGTTCTTGTGTAGTCTTAAAATTGGTAAATTGCAAGATCTAAATAAAAAATAAGAAATAAACATATTAGTGATGAGTTTGTTTGTATCCAGATACTGTCCAAAAAGCATATCCCCCCACCAATGAAAAATGGAGTAGGTGAATTTTTAGTGAAATTTTTCATGAAGTGGGTGCCCATAGGGTTCCTGGACACCCCTCTAACTGAATCCTCGGTGTGGAGACAACATTGCAGTACTACTGAATTTCAATAAGTATATGTGAAACTGACATTAATTTTAGACAATATTATTGGTGCAATTTTATGGGTTTGGTCTTAGGAAAAATAAGTTTGTCAAGTGGCATAAAGTTCTTGTTTTGCTGTCTTTAAAATTATTATTTTTCTTTAAATTCATTTGGCAATTAATTTTTCAAAATAATATTTCCCAGCTTCTGTGCTACCTTTTTCTTTCCAAAATATACCAATTTTAGACTGAACCGCCTGAGGTGGCTTTTTGCTACCTGCACCCCAACAATGAATTTTAGTGAAGCAATTGACCGTACTGTACTGTAGTCAAGAAGAGTAAAATAAAAATGTGAGGTACATTAAATGCAAATAACACTCCAAAATCAGTAGTGCGAGATAATTTTATAGGTAACTTTTGAAGTTTGTCATCTGAGGTCTGTTTATTTCCATCTTAGTGGAGAACCATACATACGTAGGACTTGGATCATTTAACACGAAATATAATTAAATTTAAAATGATTTTTTTTGGTATCATGTCTATTTTGCCGCAAATTTTACAAAATTTGATACAAACAACTTGTCAATTGTTGCAACAAAAATCGTTGAAAGAGTATGCTTTCCTTTTCCTTAATTTCATTTAATTTGCTGGTAAGGAGATTCCGAAAATCCTTGTAGCAATCCAAGGCAGTGCGAACCTGCGTGTCAATTACAATTAACCGATGTCTAATTAACTAACTGACCTGCCAATAGTTCGTAAGACCGGCGGCTTCTAGTCAGGATGCGAGATAAACCTTGTTTCTTCGTCCACTCTGGTACAGCATTTGTAGCACCACCTTGCACCTGGCTTGTACCCATGACATGTTGCTCCTATGGCATCCAGGACTCCAAAAAGTCTCGCAGGAATCCGCTGTTTCCTGACGCCTTGCAAATGGTTTTCTCTAGGAACCGAACATCTGTTGTTGCTCGTCCGTATTTCGTCCCAGTGAACACGGCAAACTGTTGAGCCCACTTGAGTTCGGCAGCTCTGGTTAAATCTTCAGACAGAAAATATTTTTTGCCGGCACATTTACGGCTGCTTTTGTTGGCTTTCCCACATTTTTCTGCGAAGGAACCGCACAACCAAACCAACGCAACAAGGAGAACTACGTAAAAAAAAAAGGGCTCTTGTCGAGCGCGAACGCGCCCGAAATTCTCTCATATTTTGTTGTTGGTGCAAACACCAAAGCCCTGGGTGCAAGCGCTTGAAACTTAAATGAAAAATAAACTTTTCAACGAGACAAACCTTTCCCCTACTTTCTTTTGCTAACTCTTACTTTTTGTTTTCAAACTTCGCGGTACGGGATTCTATCTTGTTTACATTGGATTTTAATACGTAACCGGAAATGCGTAATTTACCGGAAGCTCAAATTTGCACTCATGCGCAGTGCGTTTTACCGCGGTGTTGCCTCGTTCTTTTATTGCGAGTTTATGGACCGAGACGGAGTCTCGGTCCATAAACTCGCATTAAAAGAACGAGGCCAATATCCAGCCATCTTGACCGAACAAGCTTGGTCAATAAAGGATTTCTTGCATGGCTTTCGGGAAAATTTTTCTTGCGGGACACGGCGGGTAGTCCCGAGCGGGCAAGATAGCTCCATCTTGCCCGCTCGGGTAGCCAATCACAGCGCAGAATTTGATTCATCTTGCCCGCTCACGGAGCTATCCACATAATAATGACTAGCTCGTTACTGGCTGTGTTACTTGTGTCATGCTTTATCTACTCGATCACGCCATGGGCAGTCACTGTTTAATTTGTCACACTGGAACATTCAGATAAGTCCCC
Source organism: Orbicella franksi (assembly GCF_964199315.1). Classification (NCBI taxonomy): domain Eukaryota; kingdom Metazoa; phylum Cnidaria; class Anthozoa; order Scleractinia; family Merulinidae; genus Orbicella; species Orbicella franksi. Next base: position 7,293,869 of record NC_138151.1, read on the forward strand.
GTCCACCACTGAAAACGCAGCTTTATTTCTACGGTTGATGTAGGCCTACCGTCCACACCAATCTGTCACGAAAAAGGAGCGTTTCGATAACGCTCGAAGAGTGGAATAACAAACAAAGACCAACAAAAGGGAAGCTCTTCTGTTTGACTAAAACAACTCCTAAATCGGCAAGAGCTGTACTAGGAGGTAGAAAATTATAAATTAAGTTATATTGTAAATCACAATCATCAATAGTACTAGATACAACATGAATATGAAATACTAAAAAACAGAACTTAACTATTTGCATTATCCATGATGGCACCATTATAAGGTGGCCGAGAGTGGCCATCAAAAGTAACAAACATTCAAAATCGAAAGTCGATTTTAAAGGTTAAAATTCCTATTTAAAATTGTTAATTCGCAAAGGAAATTCGATTTCAAAATTTAAGATTCAATTGCTGGGGTCGATTTTACAAAGTCGAACTGACTTCAAATTCGGGCTAGACACCAGTGCAGGTTCGAAAACATAGTTCTCAATTCTCAATTTCCACTTTGACCACCCCTGGCCCCTTTTTCCACGAGGTGGAAGGCTCGTGCGGTAAAAAGCCTAGTCATTTGGTCCCAAATGCACTTGAACATTTAAGTTATCAAATAAGATTGGGTTCAAATGAATTTCTTGAATGCGGAGCAGCGATCAACTTTGAATTCTTCGCTATCTGAACCGCCTACTTACTGAAGTCAGACCTTAATCATAGCACGAAGTGACGCAGAAACAACAAAATTAGACAAAATCGATTTGTTTGACAAGATGACATCATGTGCTCCTGGTTTAACCGTCTGCCTAAGCACGTGATTCACGAGTCATACTGATTAGGATAAAGTGCTATCAAAATTCCTCGAGGCTGTCTAATAGTTCATTATAATCCGTTAGCCGATCTTGGCCCATAAACGGAAACCTGATGACCACAAATATTACAGTATTCTGAAAGTAAAAAATTGTCAACTACAACTTTTTCGTCTAGACCGCTTATTCCCCGAGTTTTAAAGCGGAAGTTCACCATTTTCATAAGTTGAGAATTATAATATCAATATTAATCTAGACAAGATACCCAGGCGACTAGGCGGAAGGTCAGAGTTTATTTTCGCCATTTTTGTCCGAATCAAGCAACTTAGCAGTGAATGTCATAAGACTGACAGCAATCATGATTGCAAGCCTATAAAACTCTGCTGCATGCAATAAAATACTGCCTCATGCCTAGTAAGTGTTTATCTCAGACTAGGAATTTGTCCACATCACTATCCTTCCAAATCAAGATCAAAAACACAGCACTAGATACTACTGTTCGCATTTTCTATTTGCTATTGGCTGCAAGTATTTGTAACTATGGACGCGTTCTGTCAATGCGGGAATTTTGCTTATTTCACGGAAAAATTCACCGCAGGAGTGATTCAGTCTTACCAGGGTCAGGGAACTCTTGAAGAAGCTCCGTTGATACAAGGCCAGGATCCTTTAGAGGTTTTTCAAAAGTTTGCCATCGATGATACGATTTTTCAGGAGTACGATGCACCCCCGGAGGACGACAGCAAAATGGGTTGGAAAAGATCTCGACCACCAAAATAATGGATGTGGCTTTCGGCTTTGGAAAGACGTGAAAGATGTCTTCTGCATACAAATCTTTGAGGTTCAGTTGACTCTCGGCTCGCTTGCTATTTTCATTTTGGTTTTGGATTTCCAAGCCCATGATATTTGCTATGATAGAGAGTCTAATCCCCATTGGAGACATCAGAACTCGCTCCCGCATAAGATAATGGCAGACACCACAGAATTATTTGTGGTGAAAATGTTGCCATTTCTTCTCATAATCACAATGTTTGGCTGGCGCTTAGTAAAGAAACTCAATTTGTTGATCCTCAATCTACTGGGTGCATTTTTAGACACGTATTACATTCTTTACCTTCAAGTGTATGGACTACGCTGACTACACGAGGAGCACTGGATGCCTAATGAATGTCCTAATGAATTCTATACTTGTCGGAAGAGAAGTTGTTACTAACATCGAAACTGAGAGATCTAGGGAAGTCAAGAAGGCTACCAAGGTTTCTGCGACTCTCTCAGCTCAACTTGCCTTCGGGATACCGATCTCCTTTGTTTTCATGTCTTGCGTCGTTCCATTGTATAGTCGTCAAAACGAAACATTCAGCGCAGTAATCTAACGCCTAACCTTCGTGACTTACTAGTTACAGCTAAACTCTCTTCTAATTCTTCCAATCCCCAACTTCCTTCTGGTTCTTTCCGTTGTGGCAAAAACTGTACTTGTCCCTACATTTCTCACGGACTTACTACATATACCTTCTTTTCTACCGGAGAAACGCGCCCCATAAAATCTAACCTGACCTGTGACACTAAAAAACCTCATCTACATGATTCAATGTTATGTAACCGCTGTAATTTACAATACATAGGAGAGACGAAACGACGATTAAAATACCGATTTAATGAACAGCGCCGTACCATAGATAACCCTAACAACAAATCTAAACCTGCTACAGCCGCAGAACATTTCCTGTCCTCTCCCAACCACACTGCTAACGACATGCAATTAATCCCCATCGAAAAAATCTTTTCGAACCGAGACTCTATCCGTAAGGCCAGGGAAGCTTTTTTAATTCAAAAAGGCAGAACAATTGATCCTAATGGTCTGAACATCGTGATGATATTTTATTTTACCGTATGCTTATCTTTAATTTACACTGTCAATTAGTTTTACGTATTTCCGGTATTACGAAAATATGCTACAAAAAAACACGTCTCAATGTAAAATTCTCATTGTACCTGAAGAAGTCTAGTTTGGCCAGCAGAAATACAGTACACCTTCAAAAAATCATCCTACGTTGTGTCGGTTTTTGCTTTTGTACTCTGAAATAGGGTCAGTTTTATTGTTGGTCGGGTTACAAATAGAGTGTAAGGAAAATCGCAGATTTTGGTCTTAAATAGGGGTAAGTTTTGGAAAGTGGGCCGCACGCCCCCACCCAGTTTTTCTGAGAGTACCCCCGGGCTGAAATCTTAGTTTTTCAATTAAATTGTTGACAATTGCTCGGCTCTCAGTCAAAATTTCAACCCATTCCTCAGCTATCAGTGACTTTTTCAGATCCCAGCTCTCAGCTATAAGTTAACAGCCGACAGCCGGAGCTTGACTGCGGGTTCAATTCTCAGCCAGTAAATCTTCCCCACTTCTCCCACCCTCGGCCACGCGCTTGGGCCATTCGATCTCCGCAACTCAAAAAAAAAACAAAAAACGTGAAGCTGTGTAGTATGTATATATTTATAAAAATGTAGGTCAAAACCTTCGGACTAGTTCCTTTATTTTTTAATACATTTTATTCACGTTTTTCCATTCAACTTGCTTTCCTATAAACGCTGCTTTTGAACGTCATCGCGACGCCTGTTAGAAACACAAGCTCTAAATGGCCTCTTAGTTTTGGATATGGATAAGGAAACAAAGAGTAGCATTGATATTTCAACAAAGGAATTCGTTTCTAAAGGAGCTGTTGTACTGCGGCGGGGGGCAGGAGGGGGGATGGGGTGTTGTACTGCGTTGGAGGGCAAGTGAGGGACACTTTGCTGTTTATCAACTTGAATTGGATAGTCCACTTTGCTGTGACGAAGGGCTGATGCTCAAAACGTCAGCTTCACGAATTTTCTACGGCAATTAACTTATCTTTATCCATTTGAAGGCGATAATAAAATGGCTAAGTGACTGACATTTCAAATTGGGTTTGAGTAATTGTTGCTCTGTTTGCTATGTTTTATCGAAGAAATTATTTTCAAAGAGGCACAGATAAGCGGCGCTTTTTCGAGATACGCTGTATCCGAGAAAGATTGGGAATGAGTTCCGCGTTCCCGCCTCGCGAAGATCGAACGTAGAAAAGTTTATGCACAAGAGCATAATTGTCACTGATCTGCAATGCCATCATGCGTGCTTCTATCGTGTTTCTCTGTATTTTAGTTGCATTGCTAGCTATAGTTTTTAACAGAATATACCAGAGATTGTTCAACGTGTTCGTTCCAGACGAATTCCCGAAAAATTCAACATGGCAGTTCCGGATCGTAGGATTTAGCTTCGGCCTGACCAAAGACTTGGTAAGTTGATCGAAAAATCAAGCGTGATGTGTTGTTGAACGAGAACATTTTCAGGCAGTGGAACAGTTAAGTCTTTTTAAAAATACAATACTGAGATGTCTTTCCCGACGCAGGATGGTGACTGAAACTGAAATATACGAAATAATACTAAAGTTGCTTGAAACTTTAAAATAAGCTTAAGCTCAAGCTTATTAAGCTTAAATGCACGACAATGAGTTGAGACAACTTTTAACGTATTTTAACTTGAAATCTGGTATCATTGGGTTGAGTTGTAATCCAAACACGTTGGGTTGCCCGAAGTTCGTATTAATTTATCCAGGGTAGTTGTAGGGAGGGGTGGGTGCGGATAAAACGTTGCTATTCAATCACTGAATATTTAGAATAGTGATAGAACCCAGGAAAATGTTTAGTTTATGTCCTGGGTCTATAGATATCGAGGGTAGTTGTTGGAAAGGAGAGGCTGTGGAGGAAACATTGCCATTTTGTCAATTTCTAAAGATTCTTAAATATCAGCTTTTATAATCCATTAAATATTTTTGCTCGTGCGCGATTGGTCTAAACGCATCATGTAACTGAATATTCTCCAACTAAAACTGGGCAAAATCCGAGTAATATTCCCCAATTTTCAAACAGCGCTGTTGTGAAAAATATTTGAAGGATACTAAATACAATAGCCTCCATTTGGCGTGAAAATATGCTCGGATATTTGTCCTTGGACATTACCGTATCTGTTCCTCAAAGCTCACAATTTCCTAAGAGAAAACTGTTTGCTTCTCAGAACAGATAATGTCTGGGGACAAATATCTTAGCATATTGTTGTGCCAAATGGAGACTACTGTTTATATATAATCTATCAAATATTTTCTTTGTGCGCTTGTGATTGTGCAGTTCAGAAAATATCCATACTCCCCCCACAGAAGGGATTGGAATTTCCTGGGGAGTGGGGGATTCTTGAAGACCAAAACATTTAAAGAAATGTATGAAGTTTAACTGGAATTTCCAGAAGGGTAGGGAAGTCTTAGAAAAAATCCCTTCCGTGGGGAAGGTATGGGTATTTTCTGGAACTGCACATTGGTCTAAAGGCATCACAAGACTGAATATGCCTCAGCTAAAACTGGGGAATATCCAAGTGATATTCTCCACTTTTAAAAAATATTTGAAGGATACTAACCACAATTACCCCCATCTGACTTAAAAATATGCTTGGCTATATGAAGCTCACAGTTTTCCAAGAGCGTGGCTTGAGGAAAACTGTTTGCCTCTCGAAACAGGTAATGTCCAAAGACAAATATCTGAGCATATTTTCTTGTCAAATGGAGGCTATGTAGTAAGACCGTTGATTAAAAAGGAGGCAGGTGTAATAGAGCTTTTATGTTATGTAATTTGGATTTAAACAAAATTATTAAAAACTGGATCATTGGGTAATGCAATTAAAGAGTTTTCAATGGCTACACCATCATGGTCAAGTGAAACCCCACCTTATGGCCACCCTGTTAATACAGCCTCCTCGTTATTACGGTCATTTTATTCTGGCTTGAACGAAAGCTCAGTCAGTCATTTTTTTTTATTTAAAGAACCCATTTAAGACAACCACCTGGTTAATATGGCCAGATTTTTGTGGCCTGTTGGTAGTCAGATTAATGAGGTTCCACTGTATATGATCCATTATACCATGCTCTACAAATATAGTAAGCTTATGTAAATAGGAGAGAATTTTTATTTTTATTTTATTTCAGTTTTCTGTATTTTGGGGGCATATTAAAAAAAAAAAACAATTCAATTCAAACTTGCACTTGTTGAATATGAGATCATTTTGGCCAATTCATATCCAACACATGCTCACGGAATAATTAGTACTCTTAAAACTGTCATAAGTAGTATACTTCATATTGATAAGCAAGCATGATTGTATCAGGATTGCATGATTCATTAAACAATTCCTTTATTCCCCCCTCAGGCTTACCTAGGCTCTCTTGTTGGACTGGGCGATAGTTATTACTCAAACATGGCTTCCTTGTTCGCATTCACAAGCGGAATATTCAAGAACAACAGTTACTCTGATGTTTTAGAAATCAATGACACAGAAATATTTGGAGTGAGTGTGAGGATATACAAACCTGTGATTAAAACAAACAAGTCTGCAAAAAACATAGCTAATGAAGAAGGGTTGCTGCCAGGAGTAATTTATTTTCATGGCGGTGGGTGGACGGTAGGTACTTTAGGTGAGTCATGAGATAAGATAAGATAAGAACTTCGGTGTCAAGCGTTTTTATCTGTAAAGAAAATGACACCCTAATAGCTCATTTCCGAGTGCCTAATAAGCCTCTCTATCAAAGTGAGGACCGGTGCACAACCATTCATATGGAAATGAGTTTAATTTGCATGTGAATGAAAGGATGGGCACCAAGACTCGCTTTGAGAAAGAGGCTAAAGGTTATTTGGAAATGGCCTATTGGGAGTATTAATTCTAGACTAAGAAAGCAGGAAAAGAATCTAAAAAAAAGCTTAACACTAACTGTTGCTCTTAGAACACCGTTTTGTCTCAAAACATGTTGAGCAATCCCCTGAGCTTTGTCTTGTGAAAATTTTTTCAAGTGACTCAACATTTTGGAATGAACAGGAGGACTTTCTTGCTGGAGCAGAGGTATATAATTATCTAACTCAGTGCAGTAACTTTACAATGCTGTTTTCCTCCCTGAACATCGTTATCACTGGATTTCTTGTGTTTTTTCATTTAATTTGCACAGTGCCTCCCTCCATTGAGAAGTAAGGTGGATTGTGAGGGCAACCAGACATAGGAGGGAGGGGGAGGAGCAACCCTACAAAGGTTAGGGTCACATCCAGGGGGAATTGCAATACTCCTTATTGCATGCTGAGGAAACCAGATTTAAATATCCTCAATGGTGATTACAATCTTACTGTCATCCCTTTGGCTCCTCTGTGTAGTAAATATAAGAGATCCACAGTTTTCCTTGTCTCGATCCTGGGCTTTAAGTGTCATTTCATTTTATCATGACTCTCTTTGCTGTTCAAAAGTTCTTGTTCAGCTGACCTCCTCTGTGGTTTTTTGGCCTTCCTGTTTTCTTTGGACTCCCTACCTTCCTTCATTTTAAGTTCTCTTTTGTACCTGCAGATGGATATGATGATTTTTGCCGCAGACTTGCTGTCTCAGCTCAAGTCGTTGTTGTGAGTGCAGAGTAAGAACCTGTCAACCTTTTTTTTTTTAACAAATTGTTTAGGTTAATATAGACATATTTTACAATGCAACATTTAATTTTCAGCCATGAGAACTGCATGCTCAGAACTGGAGAATCCATGAATCCATACTGTAGTGTGCTTTGAAATATTGGACTACAGATGCTTAAAATTAATTAAAAGTAAGAAAAAAAAAATGTTAATTTTTATGATCAGTCCTGAGCAACAATAACAACAAGTTCTTGAACAAGGTCTTAAAGATGATTTCCAGTCCGCACTGCACACGAGAGTTTGTTAATATGTTAATATGTTTGTTAGGTGTTTCATGTAAGACATCACAAAATGTAAGCATTTTGCAACTACTTACATGAAGTAAATTCAAAGTTTCATGTCAACCGCCATTATGGATGCAAAGCGTTATGCTTCATTCTTTCTAATATCACTTGATGAATCAACTTCGCAGCTGTAAAAATCAATGAAGCTGTTGGAAAAAGAATTTAAAAGGCCTCAAAGATAAGGTATGTAGTTGGTAACGAATAGCATTGATTCGCATTCCGTCGAGTAAGACTTACAATGTTTATAAATGTTAGGGTGCTGAGACTGTGCAGTATACGGACTGGAAATCATCTTTAAGGTTTTACTGTATACTTAACAATTGTACACTATTTCATATTAAGGCTAATTTGTTAAATTGAACTTTCCAGCAACTTTCTTTCATCGTGAAAATCAATTGTATACCAGAAGTCAACATCAAACTGAGTCTTCCACCTACCATAAATTATACTTCAGAAGTATCCAAACATGCAGAGTCAATTAAACTACCCATGACATCAACTCAGTGCGGCATAATGCAACACAACATGTAATCAAATCTTGATGAGTTCCTTGTTGCATTTCTCTGACTAACAAAGTACCTATTCTCTCAGTTACAGGCAAGCTCCTTATTACATTTACCCAACACAGTTCAATGACTGTTACAATGTCGCAGTAGGACTCCTCAATACTGGCACAAACTATGGTGTTGACGTCAAACGTGTGATATTGGTTGGCGACAGTGCTGGTGGCAACCTGGCTGCAGCAGTTTCTCATTATCTTGCAATGATCTCTGAGAAGCACTGTAGGCGGAATTTTCTTAGAGCTCAGGTATGCAGTTGAACTATGTACAAAAAACTGCCTAATCCAAAATAGAAGCTGTTGTCACTGACTGCCTTTCATTTCTTGTTCAGTTAGTAATGAGAATTAAGTGTTACATCTCTTAGTTGATGTTTTCACTGTTTGTTTCTGATCAAGAAAGAGCATTTGACAACATAATTATGTTTGAAAAAAGTTCATGAACAGAGAAGTGAGTGAAATTCAATTGAGAGTAATGAGACAGCCATGTCCACGGGGTGGGTACTCCCAGAAAAATTGGGTGGGGGTGTGTGGCCGCTCCGCAAAACCCTTACCCTATTCATGACCAAAATCTGCAATTTTCCCTGCCCTGTTTATGGCCTGACCAAAAATTTGATACCCTATTTATGACCTGACCCTTTTATTAGCAACATATTACCAGTAATGCTGTAAATCTACAATTGGGTTTCATATGGGACCATCCCATGATAGAATGTGTACAAACTTAGCAAATGAGGCAAGTTGTTCTTAATAATTTGTTAGTCTAAGTTTTCATTTCATTACTAAGCACAATTTTATATGACAGCCTTAGATTGGAGTCACCAGCACTCCACTGGTAAGTTCAAGTAACATAGCCAAGATGCTGCTGGTGTTAAGCTGCAGATTGCCAATATGGTAAAGAATGTACCTGTAATAATGTGGAAATTTATGACGCAACATTATTTTGTTTTTCTTCTTGCAGATTCTTATCTATGCTCCTTTCCAGTTCTTGGACTTCAATTTGCCCTCATACAAGATGAATGCAGCAAATGAAATCCTTTCTCAAGAAGATCATGTCAACTTTGTCTCTTTGTACCTAAATGGTTCTACAGACCTCACAGAAATTCTTTTATCTGGCAATCATTCACAACATCTGCAAGGATCACAGTTCATGTCATATCTTCACAAGTCATCGGACAGTCTCATGCATGAAGACCCACCAACAGAACTGACCTCTCTTGCATTAGAGGCACTGACACATTTCAAAGCATCCCCTCTAATGGCAAAGGACTTCAGGGGTATACCACCAACATTTGTTATTACTGCTGAATTTGATGTTTTGAGAGATGAAGGTTTCCTTTATGCAGAGCGGTTATGGAGTGCAAAGATTAAGGTCAAACACAAGAACTACAGGTCATTTCATGGCTTTGTAACATTGGCAACTGAAGGAGGACCAGCTATGACTGATGAAGGAGATGAAGCTTTTGCTGACATAGTAGAGTACATAAAAGACATGACAAACAGTTAGTGCTACGAAAAACAAATGTCTCACACACAATCCACATCTCCCATACATGTCATCATCTGATTTTGTCGCTTCAGAAGGTGCATAAGGCTGTCACATTGCAGGGGTGTCATTAAGGGTTGGGTACCGTGGCAAATTAAGGGTCAGGTACCCTGGCTGACTGAGGCAATTTTTCCTACCTGGTTTGACCAACCAGGGGAAATTTTTCAGTTCAAAAAGTTTTGCCCGCCTGCGAAAGCCAGTTGTCCCCATGCTGGAAATGTTAATGAAACCCCTGTGTTGATGGCCCAACACTCACTGCTCCTTGCCAGCACTTTGGCCATTTTCAACCTCATTCACCCAGCTTTGTTCCTGATCCTTTCTCAGCAGTCCTACTTGAACTGGTCCTGGGTTTCCCTTGTCCACCTCATTTGCGTCAAACAGTCATTCTCACCTTCTTTTCTAACTACTAGTTGGCTTAGCCAGTTCCACCGTCTATGTTGTATCATTCTCTTAATTTGCATAAGACATGCACTTGGTGCTTAATGTTAGTTCTTGAAGAGACAAAGTGATTAGGATAGCTGAAAAAATTCACAGTAGCATTCAATTTTTATATTTTATCAACATTGCAAATGTACTACTTAATAAGATAGTTTTAACATCAGTTTAGAGACGTACATGTTGCCAGATCAACACACTCAAGGGGTAAGTTTTTTAAACTACACCCGTTTACAAGTCAAAAAATTGTAATCTTGATGTTTCTTGTACAGCTGTGAATACTGTTGAACATACCTTTTTAGTACAGTGTACAAAATAATCACCTTGTTCAGTAATTTAATTGGAACTCAGTTCTTAATTGTTCATTGTAAGGTATTTTTATTTATACAGAATACAATGTATTATAGTAGGATTCTGTCAACAGCTTTTAATTGTTTTTGAAAGAAACCCTTTTTAATCAAAGGATAGTAGACAATAAAGCCAGCTGAGTCAAAACAGAACACTCAGTAGACCATACTCACTGTCATCCTGGATTGAGGGGAGGACAACAAACTTTTTTAAGATAACTGGACATAGGTTAAAATGGTTTTTTAATTTTGTATATAGAGAAAAATAGTGTGAAATCAATTAGTACAACCAAAACCCAGGAAGGTAGTTACAATTTTTATTCATGTCTAGCCTGATTTTATCAGAAGATCATTTAAGAGGCGATGCAATCGAACAATATGAAAACTATTTAGACCTGAATGAGCAAGGATACAATAAATTAAAAAAGAAAAGGCTATGTGCAGACTATTTTTGTTTCCTTCTACTATTTATAGTAACCTATGTGAGTTACATTATAGATCTATTACAAGGTCATTACTGCCTAACAATAATTTCATTTAAATATCAAAATCATGAATGGCTGTAATAAAAATTCTGTTAAAACTAAGTTTGGTGGAGAAATCATAAATCTGGGCATTACTTTACATTGTGTCATTTTTTAAAACTAATTGGTTGAAAACACTTCGAATAACAGGTTTTTTGACAAAATTTTCTTAATTAATGTTTGCTCACTACTGTTGCTAAAATATTCCATTGCAGAATTATATATAGTTTTGCCACTGAATTCATCCCAAACTATAGAAAAATTACTGTCAGGGTCGTGTGAGCTTACAAATTGTGGGAGGCACAGTGGCCTTATGGTCAGAGTGCATCATGATGTGGCATTTATTTGAATAATAAACTCAAAGAGCAAATGCAGTAATAATCAAGTTTGAGCAAGCCTAAAAAAATTATTTTCCTTGGTTGTAACAATGTTTTAATATCAGTACATTCGAAGCTCAAAGGAATATAAAATATAGGGAAATAATATAGGGTTGTTTTCATAAGGTTGCCATGGTATATATTAAAGTAAAGGCTTGTGTGTATACCTTGAAAATACAAGTGACTTGTAGGATATTCCATGGTATACCACCCAAAAGTATGTATATAGTGATCTGTCAGGTGGTGCTGTAAGTTAAAATAACATGGAAAAGTGCTGGAATGAAAAATTCCTTAATTGGAGACTTAACAAATGATGATTGCTGACAAAATAATTGTGGGACTTGGAAAACATTACAAAACTCATACAACATCTACAGGTATATTTGTAAAGCCCTAGAATAAGTTACGTGTACTTCAGTTCTGATAGGAGATAAGTTCTGTGAGAGTTAAGTGTTGTTCCAAATAACAAAGGGTAAAGGCTGGGACAGATCTGGGGGGTGTAGAACAATCATATAATAGGATTGTTTTTGCTATTTTGTATAAGCACCCATACTGTATGTATGGAAACCAAATATAACAGTCCATTCAAGAATATTAAAAGTAGGAGTTATTTCGACTGGTGGTTTGGTTGAACCCCCTAAAATTATTTTAAAAAATGAGACATTATATTACACACTGAGGGGACCTCTGAATGCCAGAATCCCATTTCTGGGGACCTCAATTCTAGATGTGGCCAGGCTCCCCTGCAGTGGACCACCTTTGACAGTCTATCTTAATCCTCTACTCTAAAATCCTGTATCCACCCCAGAAAGACTTTATCTTCGGATCTCGAGTCCAATAAAATCTGATCCTAATTTTAATCAGTCTTAAACACTGTTCTGTACAACATTCAATTATATTTATCAATCAACAGATATAAATTACTTCATGGAAAATGCAAGCATATTCATGAATATTCTGGTACAACCCTACAGCATTTTGTCAAATGGTGCACGCTTGGGAAACCCACTCAGCTGCTAGATTAGCTAAAAATGACTAAGACAACAGTTTTACTTTATGTTTTGAATGGAGTGTTTTGCAAAGCTTTTCAAATGCTAGGTCATTGGTGATGCTAACTGGAAAGGACTCATTTCTTTTAAGATGCTTAAAAAAATGGCCACCTTACCTTACAATGACAGTGCAGACACTTTGAAAAGATAAACTCGCTTTTGTTTTCGTTGCAGTGTTTTTGTTTTGCTGTTCTGAAATAAACGAGTCAATGGAGCTGTCGAAAGACACAAATCTTAAACTTGTTTCTGCCAAGACAATATTTCAAGAAACAAAACAATATCTTCTATTTTGTGTTTTTGTTCTCCATGCTTTCAACTAGTTCTCTACTAAGTTCCATAAGCAACAAATCCCCTCCAACTTATTACAGAAGTAAAAGAACTTTCAACTTTATAAAGAGCCCCAAGAGCAGAATTGTATGATTTTGCAAACAATTTGAAAAGTGAAATGCTGCTTGGCTGCCAGTGAACCTTGAATCAGAATATCCTTGTTATGGTTTACACTTAAAAAAAAAAAAAGATAAATGGCTCCTGACTGGACCTATTATTTTCTCCACTTGTGAAAAAGGTGATATGTGCCATTTGATTGGCTTTTGCTTACTTGTTAATGAAAACACAAGCAGGGGAGCTTTTACACACAAAAAATTAAAGCCATGATCAACTGTTAATTCTTGATTATGGCTTTTGAACAACCTGACCCTAAAGTGTTTAATCTATGTACCTTTAGACTTTTTGGTGGCTTTGTTTTCAGGAGGGCTTACTTATGGGTGGGCTTATTATCTGACTTTATAGCTTCAGAAATATGAAAAATTTGATGGACATGTAAGAAAAAATAAAACATGTTCTACCATCATTGCATTCACTTCAAAGTCAGTGAAATAAAGCAATGGCATAAAAGGGAGAAAAAAATAAATTTTGTTCTTTTACTCAGGGTCCGAAATTAACTTTTTCAGGCAGGTGCCAACTGGCAACTGAATTTTTTTTTAGTCACCAAATGGAAAAATGTGGTCGTGTGTTTCTGCCATACGCCCATGGTGTGGCTGACAGTTGAAAGCGCTGAAAACATGGCAGCACTAAATTTTGATTACAGTGCGTGGAATCTTACCTTCATTTTTGACCTAAGTTATTTTGTTTGGAAGTTAAAAACTTCGCAGAGACAAGGGGTAAGTTTCTTGCTTGAAACCAAACACAAAGTTTTTCCATTTAAAATGAAATCAATTCCTTGAACACCAGTTCAAGAGGCTAAAAGTTAGTTGCCTAGTGGTGACTAGTCTCAAAATTCTGGTTGTCAACACTCAATTTTCGGTTGCATTGGTGACCAGCTGGTCACAATTTCGGACCCTGTTACTGTTCCATGGGCTTATGTTCATGAGAGCTTAAAATTAATTGCATCTAAGGTTTGGGTAAGACTTGGAAGTTTATGGTATGTGATACAATGTAGTGCATGCAGATCTAGGAAATGTTTACTCTAACAGACATGAACCATATGTTTATATATTCAATCACATATAATGCTTCCTGTGAATTACTTGGCTAAGCTGGATGACTGCTCGCCATATAACAAAAAGCAGTGAATGTTCACTGGTCCATACCATACCTTACCCCTGTTGCATTAATTCTAGCTAATATTAACCATTTAACTGCCAATTTTTAATCGTTAAATCAGTTGTTTGGCTGCCATGATGTAAAATGAGCCTTAGTTTTGCTGAAAAAGCTATTTCTTTTTCCCAAAAAGATAAATTTCCCGAAGATTAAGTGTAAAAATTTACAAAATTTTAATTTGGCGTGTGCACATAAACCCAATTTAAACTTTTTTTTTGTGATTGCCTGTTCTGAATTTTTTTCTTGCCCCTTTCCTTTCCTTTTTCTCAGCCCTTTTACTCTCACTACCTTTTGTGTATTCTTTCTGGCGTAAAAAGTTAGGTATTAATTATGGGCAAAGCCTGGAAATGAGACCTTGATCAATTATAGATATAATGATCCATTTTAAGACCATTATTGCAAAATGTGGTCGATACATAATAATACATAAGGATAAGATACATAAGGGAGATTCATAGTAAATGAAAGTTCATTGATCTATAGCTCATCCTGTATAGACCACTCGACAACCTTTGCTAACTCTTCTTTGTGTTCTCCTTCATATTTACCAGTAGAGTTTCTGATAAACTCAACCACTAAACATCTTGGTAAGCCATTACTTAAATCGAGCAGAGAATGGGTTTTCAGTATGTCATACAGTTTTAACGTCAGATGAGGTTGGGGATTAACAACGCTGGTTTGCAATGATTTCCGTATTTTTTCAACAGCATCAATCTCTTTCAATGTAAGAACCTCTTTGAATGGCTTCTGTGTTACAATACCAACCACCTTTAACTGACCGTTGTTGATCCAACTCATTACTGGACCACCTGAATTGCCAGAGTTGAGTGGGCAATTTAAAGACATCACTGACGAGCTTATTTTAGATACGTCACCAGTCACAAAAAGAGCTGTATCTCCCGCATAGCCCATGGGATAGCCAAAAGAAAATATTGGCATGCCTGGTAACAATGACTGGTTGGACAAATGCAATGGACGAATTCCACTTCGCTCTAAATTAAGATCTGGACAATAAAGTAAAGCCAAATCATTACCCGCATCTTGGTATACGACCTTACAAGGTAATTCACCAATTAGTGCATTGGAAATACGGATTTGATGACCCTCCGCCTCATTATAGGTTTTGAGTACATGCGCACTGGTAACTATAAAATGGTTATGAAGAATAAACCCTGAACCTATGCCAATGTTGAAATAATTACTTGCAGTGGCACCCTCACTGCCCAACTCAGTCTGTCCACGTTCAACAACAAGTCGCTTACTTTCCTGCGTTTCCTCTTGAGTATCTTTGCTTCTGTCACAAGACTGGTAAACCTTTACTGCTATATCTTTCGTTTCATGTCTCTTTGTAGGAAATATGTCTCTACTGTCTCCAAAGGTAGCCTCAGTCTGGGAATATTCACGTAGAATTTTATCTTTCCCACCAGCTATAAGCGCAAGGTCTGTCAACTCCTGCCAACATCGCGGAGATGCCATCACTTTGCAAAATCCGGTTCCCGGTACTAATACCATCTTAGGAAACGTGCCAGTCACATTGGCAACACGTCCAGTTTGAAACTGTCTTTCTTCTGCATCGAGTACCACACTTGCCAATGCAACAGCTGTCGGTGAATGGACTATCTTACTTCCCAACGCATCGTCCATCAGGCCCTCGTAAACGGCCGATATCGAGGGCTGCGAAAGATTACTTAATATACAGACCTTTACACAAGCATTCAGAGCCTCTCTTCCATCATCGCCCAACAGATCAACGCTAATCATGGTCTGATGTTAACTGTTTGTCTGATGATGTTTCAGTGGTGCTTAACATGTACAAGAAAACATTCACAACCCAGGGATGTCCGATCGCTGAACCAAATCCAAGGAATCCAAGGATGATGGGGGTGTTTCTACCTCACGGGCGTAGATTGAGGGTGACTTCCTCTCGGGTTCCTAAACGAAGAAACACTATGTCAACTAAATATGACTTAACATTTTAAGTCTTGTAACTATTTTATGACGAAAAAGAACGACCTAATTTCACACTCACTGGGAGTCGAACTCGGGCCACTGTGCCCTTCCTTACCACTGTACCACCGTGCTGCCAGCTGCCGGAAAGATTAAAATTTAAACTATATATAATGAACAGTAATATAAATTAATATAGAGTTACCCTAACATACAAATGAAAGCTAACCGCAAGCAAAATGGAGTGACATTAACCGCAAGCAAAATGGAGTGGCACTAACCGCAAGCAAAATGGAGTGACGCTAACCGCAAGAAAATGGAAAAATATAACGCCCGGCGGAGTATGGGGTTTGGACGCCTGGATGTTGCTTATACAAGTTAGACGTGTTAATAAACCGCTGTACATGTTTACCTTGCCTGCTTGCGGTTAGCACGGTTAGGTTTGCTTGCGGTTAATGTCACTCCATTTTGCTTGGGAAAAATTAACGCCCGGGCGGAGTGTGGGGGTATTCAGCGGACACACTTTTATGTAAAAATACGTTGTGTAAGTGATCCCATAAAATTAAAGGACATTTCACTTGCACATACGTAACAAGACATACTTTTCCCGCGTAAAATGTAAATATGGCGGACAAAGTGGACGAGGAATATCTCCGTCTGCATTTGCATGATTAGAGAAAGGAAAATGGCTATGTCTTTGGTTTTTTCGAGGGTGATCTTAAAGAATTTCTCGAAGAATATATGTCTTCGAATTCAAGCTGCTTTGTTCTTTCAGATCGCCATAGTAAGGAATCTTACTTGCAGAAGGAATGCGAATTTATGCAAGATTTACTGAGATGATGACGGAGAAGACTGGGTGGGCTGCGACGGGTGCGCCCAACATTTCCATGCGAACTGCCTCGGTGTCAATTATTCCAAAGTCCTCTCACAGCCATTCTTCTTTTGCCCTCATTGAGAACCATTTTTAGAGTCGATTGCATTATAAACTAGCCCCAGATTATTTGTCTTAGACAAGATTTATGTTTTTAAACCAGTCTTGAACACGGCATAACATTATATCGATTCCATGTCAGTAAACCTAGAAGTGAAACTAAGAAAATACTCTTCTTTTTTCCTTTGCCATTAAATTAATTAAACCTTAGTCAGCTGCCACAGTGATGGAACAACGTACTTCAGTATGCCTCGGAAAAAGGCCACGCTTGTCCGCTTTATATCAATGCAGAACTCGGAATGCTACCATTCGATAGTAATGAATTTTTGCCGGA
This sequence comes from Orbicella franksi, assembly GCF_964199315.1. Classification (NCBI taxonomy): domain Eukaryota; kingdom Metazoa; phylum Cnidaria; class Anthozoa; order Scleractinia; family Merulinidae; genus Orbicella; species Orbicella franksi. The sequence goes on from NC_138151.1 coordinate 7,311,167, forward strand.
CGATCCGCGCGCAATGGCGTAATTGTAACTTATGTACAGAAGAGGGGAAAACGAATTAAGTATGATAAATTCGCAAACAGAGGTAAAAATGATACCAGGTGTGCAACATTGAGCGAATGCACACTTTTGAAAGTTTTAAGGTCATTCCTCGCATTTACATTGCGCATCCTTACTGCGCATAATTTATGGCGTCATTAGCGTGCGCTCGCGTACGCGCATATTGAAAACGTGACGGATTTGCACCATTAACACATGCTATCAGACCGATGTAAAAATGTAAAGTCGTTTGCTTCTCACAAGCTGTAAGGATAGTCTTGGTTGCAGTCGTGGTTGCAGGGTGGAACTGTGAGCTGATGAACTAAAACCATGCGGGATCGGGAGCTACTTGCTAGCTCCCGGCAATGTGAATTTTCAGAAGGGTACATAACCTAGACCTCAACAATGGCGCACGCTCCCAATGCTGATGCCTATTTAGTCGGAGAGAAAAGCAGTGAATAGCACTGTGAAGGTGTCAGTTTATGGTCCGCCGACTGTACGACTGTACAAGAAGGATCAAGCTCTCAAACATTTACGGCGCTGTTATCCAGGTACCAACTTCATTTGGGTGAGAAGCGTAAGTGTGGCATAAGGGAAATTCATGACGTACTTAAAGACTTAGACCAATTATTCCCTGTAAAAGGGTGTAGTGATGAAATTTATAATCGAAGGCAGTGGATTGAACTTGAGTCTGCAAGGGTCGCAATCAAAGAACTTATTGAGAACGAACATGGTACTGGGTTTTTCATTAGTGAACATTTTGTCCTTACCAGTAAACATGTTATTGACACTGAAATGACTGATGACAGTCTTAATCCTATTTATATTTCCAATGATATCATTGGTGAAAACATTCTGTGCGAAGTCATACATGTTGATCCAGCCAGTGATCTTGCACTTCTTCATTGCCAGCATACAGTAAATGGGGTTTATTGTCTACAGCTGTGTGACGATGCCCAGTCAACTTTAATTGGTATGCAAATTGGTTGCTTTGGATTTCCCAATGGTCATAGTGGGAAAACTGCACTATTCATACCTGGATCTGTTTCCAGTATGTCTCCCCGCTATGGGGAGAGCCGTGAACCGTTGATGGTCTTATGTTGCCCACTTAGCCATGGTACTTCTGGTGCCCCTGTTATATCATTGCCTGTTGAAGGACATGCAAAGGCTGTAGGAGTTGTACTCCAGAAACAGATTCTAATGGACATCTTAACACCAGACGAGAAATTAATCATTGCCAAAGTGCAAGAATCATTAAACACCAGTTCCTTATGTGACTTAGAGGATGATGAAATAAGTAATGCAGGGACAGTACAGCCTGATCCATGTCAGACACAGTTAAATCTACTGCTACTGAAATTGTATAACTGCTTAGAGACACACTGTCAATCTGGACTGAGCAAAGCAGCACCAGCAACTACAGTTCAAGAATTTATAAAGGATGCTGTTAAAAATTATCATGGAGATAATTGTGAAGAACTCGTTGAGCTAAACAATAATTGAAGAAGAGGGAATACGAACATCCAGAAAGTGACTTTAATGGTGATGTACTTTCTCTATAGCATGCCATAGAAAACACAGCCAATGAAAATATAGGAAAGCTGCTGTATACTCTACATTCTTATATCTACTTAACAGTAACCTTCCCACTGAACACAACACGTATCTCACATTTTTCACATTATTTTCTCAGATATGTTAAGGATAGAATGCTAATGAGATTCAAATTCCTTATGATAAGCATCACAAAGTGTCCTCATTGGTGAAAAGTCACCAGAACACACAATATTCTGTCAAGTATGAAGTAATATGAAAATGCCAAATGACCCTGCCAAATATGAAGTACTGATTTTAAAAACAATACTTGCATTCAATCGTGGACACAAGTGTATTTTCTATGGCATGGTATAAAATAGTTATGCAACATTTTCTTGTGGTATACCATTGAATAATCTGCTTGTTACTTGTATTAATTTTGTTTGCATGAGCCTACCACAATGGGAATTTCACATAAGATTTTCCACTTTGGGGAAGGCTATTTTGTAAGTCTGCGAACCCCAACCGCGAACCACAGTCTCTTTTCACAGGTCCCGAAAGATTCCTGCCAAAAAATCCAAAATAAAGGCATAATGCCCTAATATGGTATTTATTACATGCGGGGTGCCTCCACTGACGCCAAACTGACCAGTCAGAGACCAGTGGGAATATGCAAGGAAAATGGAACAACATTTTCTGATCAAACCGGACCAACTAAGAGGAATGGCTCTTACCAGTTTTTATTCCTTTTCTGAATTTTCTACTTAAAGTGCTACTGAAATGAAATTTTTGTACGTGAGATTTTTGCTTAGTAATAAAGTTTTAACCTTACTTGGAAACACTGCAGACTTTATTTTCGCATACGGTAAGGGAAAGCTGCTTTTTCAGCCGTTCGAAGTTGGCTTGTTAAGCCCAAAATTGGCAGCCATCTTGGTGCAGCCAAAACAGCCCAGTGACGTCATTGGTTGTATTACTCTCATGCCGCAATGAAAATTTAGAGTGATTATAGGAGAAGAGAATACTCTTCGAAGCCCCCCCCAAAAACATTTTAAGGACATCTCAGAGCTGTAAAGCAGATAATAACAGTAGACTTAGACATGAAGAGGTGGAGAGTTGATCCTGGGGCTTTTCAGTCTATTTAATTGATATTTGCAGGATATTTTATGTAAGCAAGCAAACAAGTGCAGGTTCTTAAATCGCAAAATCATCGGGACACTTGGTGAAATCACCAGCACTCTCGGGGGGGGCAACTCCCAGAAGAATTGGGTGGGAGTGTGCGGCCTGCCTCCCAAAACCCTTACCCTATTTATGGCCAGAATCTGCGAGATTCCCTACCCTATTTATGACCTGACCAGAAATTTGAAACCCTATTTATGACCTGACCCTAAAACCAACACCCTGTTTCAGAACTGAGTTAAAATTAGTTCCATAGTTCAGAACAATGTTAAATTGCCGTAAACATAATTTGTGAAGGGCTTTTGTTGATTTTCTTTTCAATAAGGATGAAAAAGTGGCTTCTTCTTAAAAACAGACCCATATCAAGGCTATGGTGCAAAAAGCATACCCTATTTATGACCAAAATGGCCAAAATCAGCTAAAATCGATACCCTATTTATGACCGAAACAGCTGAAAAACCATACCCTTTGGGGCCGCACATACCTACATAGCCCATATAAGGGAGTACCCCCCCCCCCCCCCGTGCCAGCACTCAATTAAACAATATCTACACTCATAAAGTAAAAAGATCTGAAAACAAGAGAAAGTGGCTTTTGAAAATATTATCCGGAGTGCTGCTGCATGAATCGCAGCAACAATGCTTCGAGTTTTCGAGGCGCTTCACTTCAAGGAAACCGTGGACGCTTTGTGAGTTTCAGCGCGGACGAGATTGTGCTACAGTGACCTTTAGTCCAGTTGTATCTTCTACATCCTATAAGTGATCACAACAGCAGCAATTTAAGAAACCCTCTTTCATATGGAGGGAACAAATTTAAAATTATCAAAGGGAAACTAAGCTGCCAATGACCCTACAGGTATGTTTTCAGGAAACAAGAGAAAGTGTGACAATGTCGGCGGTGAAAGGTCACATATGCAAATTAGTTCAAATTCTGTCAATAAACCTTTGAAAAGAGTGTAAACTTAGTAGTGACGTTTTAACGAATTGCTTTGAACTTGGATACTATTAAATGAAGATTATAGACATAAGTGTGCACTAACGAACTCCAGTTCTTGGACCTCAATTTGCCCTCATTCGAGATGAATGCAGCTAATGAAATCCTTTCTCAAGAAGATCATGTGAACTTTGTTTCTTTGTACCTAAATGGTTCTACAGACCTCACAGAAATTCTTTTATCTGGCAATCATTCACAACATCTGCAAGGATCACAGTTCATGTCATATCTTCACAAGTCATCAGAAAGTGTCATGCATGAAGAGCCACCAACAAAACAAACCTCTCTTGCATTAGAGGCACTGACGCATTTCAAAGCAGCCCCTTTAATGGCAGAGGACTTCAGGGGTGTACCACCGACAGTTATTATTACTGGCAACTTTGATGTTTTGGGAGATGAAGGTTTCTTTTATGCAGAGCGGTTACCGAGTGCAAAGATTAAGGTCAAACACAAGAACTACAGGTCTTTTCATGGCTTTGTAACGTTGGCAACTGAAGGAGGACCAGCTATGACTGATGAAGGAGATGAAGCTTTTGCTGACATAGTGCAATACATAAAAGACATGACAAGCAGTTAGTGCTATGGAGGTAAAAAAAATGTCTTGCGCACAATCCACATCTCCTATACATGTCATCATCTGATCTTGTCACTTGAGAAGGTGCATAAGGCCATCACATTGCAGGGGTGTCATTAAGGGTTGGGTACCCTGGGCAAATTAAGGGTCGGGTACCCTAGCTAACTGAGGACAATTTTTCCTGCCTGGTTTGACCAACTAGAGGAAAATTTTTCAGTTCAAAAAGTTTTAACCACCTGTGAAAGCCAGTTGTCCCCATGATGGAAATGTTAATGAAACCTCTGCATTGACGACCCAACACTCACTGCTCCTTGCCAGGACTTTGGCCATTTTCAACCTCATACATACAGTCTTGTTCCTAATCCTTTCTCATCAGTCCCACTCAAACTCAGGTCCTATAGGTTTCCCTTGTCCACCCCTTGCATCAAACAGTCATTCTCACCTTCTTTTCTAACTGCTAGTTGGCTAAGCCAGTTCCACCTTCTATGTTGTATCATTCTCTTAATTTGTATAAGTCATGCACTTGGTGCTTAATGTTAGTTCTTGAAGAGACAAAGTGACTAGGATAGCTGAAAAAATTCACAGTTGCATTCAATTTTTTCTATCTCTTATCAACATCGCAAACGTACTACTTAATAAGTTAGTTTTAACATCAGTTTAGAGACATACAAGTTGCCAAATCAATACACTCAGGTTTTTTTAAACTACATCCGTTTACAACTCAAAAAATTATAGTCTTGATGTTTCATATTATTTACCCACTAAGGTTACATGTACAGCTGTAAATACTGTTGAACATACTTTTTGAGTACAGTGTACAAAATATTCACCTTGTTCACTACAGTAATTTAATTGGAACTAAGTTCTTAATTATTTATTGTAAGGTATTTTATTTATCCAGAATACAGTGCATTATAGTAGGTTCTTGTCAACAGTTTTTAATTGTCTTTGAAAGAAACTTTCTTAAAAGGATAGTAGACAGTAAAGCCTGCAGAGTCAAAACAGAACACTCAGTAAAACATGTTCACTGTCATCCTGGATGGAGAGGAGGGCAACCAACTTTTTAATTGGATGTGGGTTAATATGGTTAGTTTTTTTTTATTTTGTATATAGATAAAAGCAGTGTGAAGTGAAATAGTACAACCAAAACCCAGGAAGATAGTTACGATTTTTATTCATGTCTAGCCTGATTTTCTCAGAAGATCATTTACGATGTGATACAAGCAAATAACTACAAAAGCTATATAGAACTGAATGAGTGAGGATGCAATAAAGTAAAAAAAGAAACAGCTGTTTGAAGACTATTTATTATTTCTTTCTACATTGCTGTTATGTTGTAGATCTATTACAAATCGATTACCGCCTAACAATAATTTCATTAAAATATCACAATCATGAATGGCTGTAATAAACTTCTGTTAAAACTAAGTTTGGTGGAGAAACCATAAATCTGGGCATTACTTTACATTGTGTCATTTTTTAAAACAATATTTCTTTTAATTCTACATATCCCACGTTGCTCTCATTCTGAAATCAACAGCAACTGAGTTGTTTCTAAAATCCGATACATACACAAAAAATGTAGTGTAAACCCCAACCTGAGAAAGAGGTGACTGCTTGAGGTTATTCACTAATTCTAGATCCAGTACTGTATTAATGTAATAAATATCTTTTCTTTTAAATGGGAGTGAATCAAAGTAAATAAGAAATCTGTTCGCACGATAAACCATAGCCTCCTACACAGACACTCTTCAGGCTCATCATGCAATCTTCCTCCTGTTCGTGGGGGAAAACGCATGCATGACGAGCCTAAAGAGCATCTGCGTAGGAGATGAGATAAGCCATGACAAAGAGAAGCTGTTGTAAGTGATCACCAATGGGACTTGGGACTAGTGGTCATAGCTAGTAGAGCTGGTAGGTTCCATTAATGAAATCTCATAACTGACCACTCACAGTGTAGACGTACAAGTTGGTTGACTACATGCAGTGGTGGATCCAGACCTCATTACAAGGTGGCGACCTAAATTTTTTCTACAGCTAAGGTGTGGTGCAAAATATTTTAGATTTTAGGCCCTTCAGGCCTGAAGTATTTTTCCTAATAAGGGGCTTGGGAGGGGGGAAAGTATACTCGGAATGCAGTGTGACTCCCTGCATTCAGTCTCAGGATTTGTCACTTATGGCATCTTTATAAACAAGGAAATTGAACGTTCAGTGTACATTTTTTGGTAGTCATGGTCACATACGGGAGATGTGACGCGTGTAGAGCTTTTAGCAAGTGATGTTTTGTGAAGGTCTTCGTATTAAATTAAAGCTGAAAATGAGAGTGGTCACTTGTATTAGGAGGGCTTCAATATATGTATCAATATTCTTTTGTATTGATTATAATTGTGTAGGATGAGCAGGGAAATAATAACAACTAACTGCCTCATTTATCTTTGGATCACCAACCTATTCCCTTCAAAAGGCGATTCACAGTGATTTCTGACAAATATTTAATAGTAGTGAATGATGGGAACAGGAATCGAAACAACAAAGAAATGAGTTAAAATGCATTCAGCTAGGAATCAAACCCAGCTCTCCTGGTTACCAGTCAGATGCCGTACCACTAGGCCACTGAACCAACCCCGCCATTCAGCCGAATTGGAAGGACCTTGATATGAGGTGAAAACCACATGCTGGCCACCGTAGTACTGATGCATAAGTATGCATTTCTCTAGGAATTTTAGCAAAATGTAATGACCAGTTCTCTCTATGAAACTCACCTGCAGGGAATCAGGAATCATGGTAGACCTTGTATTCATCAAAACAGTAATATCCAGTCTAAGATGATGAATACAACTAAAATGATTCTCTGCAGGTGCATCTAATAGAGGGAATTGTCCATTATACCACTGTCCTACAACTCTTTCAGATAATCAACTAAATCTCGAAACATTTGATTAAACTCTTCTGTCGTAAACATAGGGTCATTCTGAACAAACATAAAGGCGTGATACGTCATGTAATTGTAGTGTGTCACTTTAACTCCCGCATCTTGTAAACGTGCCTTATACAAAACATTTTCATCCTTAAGAATATCAAATTCACATGACATCAGTAAAGTTTTGGGCAGCCCCTTCAAATTATCTGCCATCAAAGGGCTTGCTCTGTAATCAGTAAGAGCATCCAAAACAACCTCGGGAATTCCATCCAGTGGCTTTATCTGAGGTTTGCGCTGCCCCTTCTCCTCAACTCCGATGTAAGAAGAGTACTTTGTGTTCTGAAGATGCTTTGAATGACTGTGTGCCAAAAATGAAGAAACCATGTCTGGAGTTCCTGTCATGTAGTAGGACCAGTAACTTGCCATTTTGTACGTTGTTAGAAATGAAGTGCTTAGCTTTTTATAGGAAGGGAGTGAAAAGTCCATGAACTGTAGTGGGGGGTATATAAGAATCTGCAACCAGAAACAAAACCGGTATTAACTTATAGTTTTAGGTAGCACAGAAGTCGTTGTTAATTACAACTGCATTTGAGCCCAGTGGCCCATCAGGTCAGCACTTATCTACACTAGTTCCTGTATTATGAAGCAACTAAGAGTATTTCTACTCCACCCTGGATGGGATATTAGTCCATGGCAGGGTTACCCCCAGCATTAAAAGGGCTGGTTCCCATTTATACACCTGGGCGGAGAGATGCACCGCGAGAGTGAAGTGTCTTACCCAAGAACACTGAACACAATGTCCCCAGCTAGGCCTCAAACCCGGACCACTTGATTCAGCACCCCCCCCCCCCTCCCCCCACCTGCCCTGCAGCTTCACTGGAGCTGGTCTGAGGTGTCCTTACCTGAGCAGCCAGTTGTTGTTTCCCTTCATCGCGAAGCTTAAGAGCTACAGCTGCTGCTAGGTTACCACCAGCACTATCCCCGGAAACAACAAGGCGGCTAGTATCAATACCATACTTATCACCGGTAGCTAGCAAGGTCTTAACAACAGCATAGCAGTCATGGAATTGGGCAGGGAAGGTGTACTTGGGAGCTAATCTGTACCTGAAAATATTAAACGATAACAATGTCAGTTGTAGCTAAATTCTGATCCAAACCTTAATGGACTAGAGGAAACTGATGGTGTAGCAGATTGCTTGCATGTAACTATGGCTTCTTTAACACAAAGTGACTAGAAATATTTGCTACACTTCCTTGATCTGGCTAGATGGTATGTTAGTTCATTGTACTATTCACAGCTTGCAGAATTCTAGGCAATTGTTTTTCACAAGGCCGCCCATGAGTTTTGATTTCTCCCGCTAAGACAAAGAAAAGTCTCAAGCTTGCAGAAAATAGAATTAGTCTTGGCATCTTGGAAAGCCTTGAATTAATAGAGCCATTAATTAATCACCCCTTAATTAAGCTCTCTCCCAGTTTATTTCTGATATGAAGAACTAACAATGCTCTAGCACCCATTTACTAAAGAGTCATTTGCAGTCAGAATACACATTAATGATGCCCTGAGCTATTTAAGCCTTGGGCAAAATGGAGCCCCCTCAATCATCCAACTAATTCACTTTAGTGCAAGTCTAATGGCCAAGCATTTCATCTCAAAAACCATTTTCGTATTAGCTTGCTTACTCAGGCACTACATCTATGCCGTTGCAGATAGTGAGTAGCCTGGCAGTGTGCAGTTGCTAACAAAATGGCAGCCACTTTGACATTTCCAAGTGTTTGCGAGGAGGATTTAGATAAAGTTTTGAACTACTAGGCATACATTTATACTGTCTAAAACAATTAGATTGATGGCTCTTAATTTTGTTGCATGATAGTTGACTCAAGCTGAGCTGTGCCCTCGTCAGCTATGACGATATAAAAATCTTGAGCTCATAATAATTATAACTGTTAATGACCATCACAACACAACACCTCCCAGTCTCTAATGTGATACAAATTGAAGTTAGCAAGTGATTGCCCTTCTGTATGTTCACTTACTCAACAGACACCAACACAACATCAGCTTCTTTAGCCAAACGAGAAATCACTGAGTGATACATTTCTAAAATAAAGGACAAAACCAATCAGGAGTAATAATGTAAGAGACTTTTTGGCAAAGACAGGGATGACTGGTATATACCTGCCAACTTTTTCTGAGTTATAGGCGCGAGATTTTTATCCTGGGAGTGCTGGGTTTTTTTGAAGACAACATGAGCATATCCGAAGATTCCCGAAGACGTCCAAAAACTTCCAAAGACAAGTGACTTTAAAGGGTTTATTTTGACCACATTTGCATACAATAGCAGAAGGGGAAACAGCCCTGACCATTGCAGTTCCAGTCTCTGAGGATGAGTATCACTTAACGCAACCTCACTCCCAGTGCTTTCTATTTGAAGAAGGAAGTATTGTCATTTACACATAGTTTTCATTTCTTACATCGATTTGTGAAGTCTTGGAGCCGACTGGCTCATAGCTGCCAGAGCTTATCCCGGTTTCTGTAGCATGAGGCGGCTAGGAGTATTTCTACTCCCCCTGGACAGGATGCTAGTCCATTGCAGGTCACTCCCCCACAACTTGTCAGGTTACCCCAACAATTGTCCGGTACCCATATCCTGGGTGGAGAGAGGCACTGTAAGAGTTACATGTCTTGCCCAAGAACACAACACAGTGGCCCTGGCTAGGACTCGAACCCGGACTGCTTGATCCAGGGACGAGTGCACTAACCATGCGGCCACTGCGCCTCCATAATCGATTTGAGTTTACCACACATCGATTTGAGGTTACACGTTTTAGAAATTGTGTCAAGCAAAGCTGCAACCACTCACATTTTTCAATTAGGTGTGAGAATTTGGCCCGTAAACCTGAGTCAGCGTGAGATTGAAGTTTTCAATCCGCAGGCATGAGACTCGCGCCTAAGGTGTGAGAGTTGGCAGGTACATGTATACTGGCACTGGTGGGATTTCAACCAGGACTCCTAATGAGAATTTACTTCTGCAGAATTGGCTAGCTGGATGATGATGGGACTTGGAATTCTCACTAGGATTCTGGCTTGAAACCTGTTGGATATTTGGATGATTTTTATCTTAAAAACTGTCAATCCAACATTTCATGGCGTTTTCAACAGGCGCTTCAGTCTGACAAAATAAAACTTTCCGTGACTTTCACGCATGTGATTATATAGGAGAAATTGTCTCAGCTCAGGTAGAAATTATAGACATTTCTTCAAAAGAATCCTAGCCTTGAATACGGTGGCTGTGCCTGCAGAACAAGCGGCAGTCAAAATTGTACTGTCAAAATTAAGGAAAGGACATAATAAAAGCCTTATAACTTATTCATTTATTTATTATTTATTTATAATATGATTTGTAACCCACCAACAGTTCCAATAGTCCATCCACCACCGTGCAGAAAAACAAGCCCAGTTGATTTCTTGCCTGCGTCAATTTTCTTTGGTTTGTAAATACGAACAGGAATGTTGGCTATCTTTTCATCTCTGATTTCCAAGAACCTTTCATGATCATGATCTTTTTTAGTGGCAGTTTTCAGTGCAATTGCCCAGCCCTGCATTGTTTTCTCATTTTCCATTGGTGAGTCACCAATCCTAAACAGTGAAGCTGTATAGCCCTTGAAATAAAAATCAGGATAAAATCAAGCCAACTAGGATAATATTTAACTCCGAAATTTTCAGGAAAATAGCGGGAACTTGATGTCCCCAGCCCACCTCCCAACCCCTAATCTACATCCAGTGGCTTTATAACTAAAACTGTGGTATCAAGAGTTGGGGAGGGCAGTAACGGCCAACTCTCTACAATAACCACTTTCCTCTGTCCCCAGTTGTTGTGGAGAAGTACGCGACTGTACAAAATGGCTGCGTCTTGTTTCCATAGCTAGGCTGATGCGAAAGCTTGACAAAGTTTGGGAGAATTCGGAAGTATTCATATGAAAACCTGATTACCTGGGACTCAGGTTTGATTCCCTTTAGCTAGATTTTAAGTTTTTTCTGCGGCTCAACTCATTAGGCCGGTGTTGCTCGAGGTCAAATAAAGTACCGCTATGAATTAGTACAACAATAAAACAATACAAATTCAAGGTAAGATATTTCAGTTTTTATCATGTTCCGCTGGTGAGGCATTTTACTTCACATCTACATTACTCAGCGTATTCTGTTCAGCCAACTGTGTTAGTCCACTTACCAGAAATTGAACGATATCCGAGGCGACACTCAGCACTCGCAGACCGGTTAACTGATCGTTAGGCATTCCTTCTGGTATAGTTCGATTGAAGTACATGCCAACGATAATGGCGACCAAGATCGCGAGAAACCCTGTGAAAATTAGACAACAGTTTGCCATGTTCGCCGCAGTGCATGCCCCGACTATGGCCGACTTCTTTTCTGTAACGAGCGTTACGTGACGAACCTAAACGAGCGTTTTATGTGGTGACGTGATGTCATCAACTAAAGTGTTTACCCACTTCGTTCTAAACGAGGTTGACTTTAAAATCCTTCATCAAAATCATGAGACATACAAAGAGGCGCTGAATTCATATCCTTTTTGCAACTTTTCAGCTCCTTAGCTTCGTTCGTTTGGAAACCAGTGTATTTGGAATTTGGGTAATAGCGGCGCGTGACAAAGCTAAAATCACGCTCGTGATTTTCAGCCATTTGAGATTGTAGGCATGCCGCTCTTTGAAGATGAATTATTTCGTTTAAAATCCTTACAAAGACTTAGAACTCTGCGAAGCGCTCACTCCTAGAAAATGACATTCCACATTAATAAAGAATCATTGAAGAGCCCTGAAACAGCAGCATGCAACACTGTCCCTTCGTTCGTGCCCAGATCCTACCGGCTAAGAGAAGCTATAAGGGCTATGGGGACGAAAATGAACTGCGGTTCGGCCTTATCTCCGAGCGCCTAAAAAATCATCAATAGCAGGTCGGCCCTAACGGACAGGGGTTCTTTGCAGCTCATATGGACATGTCAATATGAACCGTGGGTGCTTCGGGAAAACGCTGTTTTAAGGCCTTGATGGGGGCCAAGAGACCATTCATTTTCTCTTATGGGGGTATATTTTCGCGGCGTATAGTGGATTTTACTTCAGTTTTATCACAACGAACAAACGGGAAAAAAATCATAACAGCCCCGACTGCTTTGAGGCAAGAACGCATTTCCCTTTGTTTCTCGAATGGTTTTATTTGAACTTTTTAATTCAGTTTATAAACAGAAAACGTTTCTTCAACGATGAGTCCAAAAGATGCTCTTGATAAGCGGGATAAAAACCGCTTTGTGGTTTACGGTCGCGAAGAAAATATTTTTCACAAGAAAAATGAACGATCGCCTCGCTGTTTTTGCACTAATATCCAGACTGGAGTGTCATTCACAAGTTGTTTTCTTCGTCTCATTACGTTCGCTCTCGCATTTTTCAGCTTTGCTTTTATCCTCTCGTTCTTCATTTGCGCGCTCTATGTCACGCCTTCTGTCACTCTCTGGTTCACGATCACGTGTCTTTTCTCGCGGGCGCTCGCGTTCACGATCCTTTTCACGGTCAGTTCTTCGATCCCTGTCACGCTCTCTTCGATCGTCGCGATATCGATCACGCGGTTTTTCGTCACGAGTTTTTCTCGTATCACGTTCTGGTTCACGATTCTTCTCCCTACCCTTCGGGTCTTTGCTCCGTTCTTTTTCTGCAAGAAACGAAAACGAAAACCTCAGGTATATCACAACAGGACAACAGAGGCGCATTTTTGAAGTATTGGAATGCTACGTCGGTTGTCGAAAAGAAACAACGACGGCAACGCCAAGGACAACGTCGATTAAAAAATGAATTTATATTCAACATACGAATCTCGCAAAAATTTAGGTTCATTCAGTTTGTCTCTTACTTGTCACGGCTCTCATGAGATATTGTAAGGAAGACGCTTTGATTAAACATTTTGACTGAATCCCATAAATCTCTAATGGGCTTTTGGTTTTGAGCAGTACTGTATTTGAAAACTTTCTCATTGCCTAGGTGTAATGCTCTGGGCCTGTATAGACAGGAGGTTATATTATTACTTATAACGCCTTGTTATATAAACCCTTTTAATAAAAATGTGATCCTTGGATAATGCAATTCAAGAGTTTCCATAGGCCATTATACCATGCTCTGTGTTGTTATTTTCTATATGTTGCGGGCTTTTTTTAATAAAACAATCATTCCACTCGCGCTTGTTGGCTATCCAGTTTAATAAGTACCTGTAGTTTCACTTGTTTTTGGCGAGTCTGCTTTTGAACCTCCCCGTGAAACTGATCTTGGCTGGTAAATAGCTCGGTCAGGTCGATCCTACGAGGAATCACAACAAGTAGTTTATTTTTAAGTCGGCAATAAAGGAGTCTGAACGAGCGAGTGCTCGAAAAACAGGGTAGGTTTGGGGTGAGTGCAAAAAAAGTGACAATACTACGTTTGGTGACTCCGAGAGGGCGACCAGACACAGAATTACAAACAATAATATTCAGCGCTCACCTACCCTGGGTGCCAGAGGGTTTTTGACTTTTTCTTTCGTGGCGAAGCCGCTATCAGTAGGCGGCTTTACGACGAAAACAAGCCTCTGGCACTGGCTATCGAACGCGAAGCGATTGACACTAAGTTTACGTTTAAACCGAACGACGGTTAAACTCCACTGAAATTGAATAATTAATAGTTTAAATATCTCTAGCGGTTCACACATTCTGCAGGCATGCGTAGCTTAATTATTCCGAGTGGTTCAGTATTACAACAGGCACCCAGGGTGGCGCTCACCCATCTAAATCGCCTACACTGAAGGTTATTCATTTACCCTTACTGGAGAAAATTATAGGCGTTCTTACAGTTCATTACTCGCTATGAAAAATCTCCTTACGGTAAAATGTCTAACTGGGAGACATTTCTGATCAAAAGTCAATTCCGCCTGCACAACAAAAGTGCAGGCTTTCCACTGATAACAACTTCATTTTTCATTCTTTTACGGCGCTCAAGATTCCTCCCCTTCTCCTACCTTTAAAACCACCCGCAAATAACCATTTTTTGTTGTTGTTTAATGCTCTAAGTCTCTAACACATAGGCACACAGCGCTTTTGCGACATCACGTATTTAAAAGTGACGAGCCAAAACGCGGCTCAAAAGGGACTACCATTTATCATGTTTTTGCTTTTTACCTTGTTTCGTAGTCGCCGCTGTTTGATCGCTTCTTCTTCACTTCGACTTTTTTCCTCCTTTGAAGTTCCCTTGGCTTCCTCTCCTGGAGGGGTGTTATCACCAACCTCTCCGCTGTCTCTAGCCTTCTTTTCGCTTTCCTTCGCCGAGTCGCTCACGTGCTCCTTGTCTTGCTCTTTACCGCGTTTTACACCTTTGTCAGAATCGGCTGCTTTCGGCAAGGTTTCTCGGTCTTTCGGCTTGTTTTCGGATTCTCGAGTTGGTCGCGAATCTCGTCGACTGTCGGGTCTTCGGTCTCGTCGGCCACTCGTGTCACTCCCGCCGTCTTTCCGAAAACGATCATCTCGTCCTCGATCACTTCCAGAACTTTCCGGAGCATCCCTTCGTTCTCTCCGATTAGTGTTTCGCCTGTCTTCCGGACGTCGCTCGTCGGAACGTCGGCTGTCGGGGCGCCTTCCGAATCTTCCCGAATCAGGTCGACCCTAGGATACAAGGAAAGAAAAGAACAAACGAAAAGTCACGATTTTATCACACGAAAAACGAGAACAAGAAATATTCAGTTATCACCGACCTTTTCTTCTTTTCCTTTGGATAGCAATTTTGAATCTGATTTGTCCTTCGAAGGTGGAGAAGTCTGAAAGGCAACCATCATAAAAACAATTGTTTACGGCCTGCGACACAGGACAGTTGTCCTTACATCAAACAATTATAATATTTCGTCTCCGATTGCTATACCTTTGAGTCTTTGCTGCCTTTTCTATCCATCTCATCTTTTCTGCGACTTTCTTCTTTACTTTTTGCATCTTTCCTCCTTGGAGGATAAAATATTTCGAAAAATAAATTAATTAATTAACAGTTATTGATTTACTTCGAACCTTCTTTGTTTTCAAAGTTGGCATTCGATGAGACTAACACTTTCACAACTGTTATATATTTTTATCTTATAAACTAACCTCTGATATAATAACCTATTACTTATGTTCATATTTTACATTTTGTTTTATTAACACAGTACAGATCTAAGGCGGCGTCCACATCTCGTCAGAGGAATCAGTCTGAAAACGCAGCTTTATTTCTAAGGTTAGGCCTACCGTCCACACTAATCCGTCACGAAAACGGAGCTTTTCGAAAACGCTCTTCAAACCGGAGGAATTTGAAAATGCAGCTTTATTTCTACGGTTTGGCCTACCGTCTACACTAATCCGTCACGGATACGAAGCTTTTCGACAACGCGCTTCAAACCAGAGGAATTAAAACGCCGGATTTGTTTTCGTGTCGATCGACGGAACACATTTTGAAAACGGAGATTTTCGAAAACGATGTCGTCACGATAGTCATAAAATTTCCCTGACAGAGTTTTCCGCAAACACAAATCCAGAATGACCAGTGATTTTTGCGTTTTAAAAGATCTCAGACGTAGTCACTAAAGCGGACGGAAAACATTTGATGCGTTTTCAGAGTGAGACCTCCGCTTTTAAATTCCTCCGGCGCAGTGTGAACGGAAAACATCTGATGCGTTTTCAGCGTGAAACCTCTGTTTTCAAATTCCTCCGGCGCAGTGTGAACGGAAAACATCTGATGCGTTTTCAGCGTGAAACCTCTGTTTTCAAATTCCTCCGGCGCAGTGTGGACGGCGCATAACAACAGTTAATCTTACTCGTCTTTAGGTTTTTCCTCCTTGGGAGGATGGCTTGATGTGCTTTTAGCACCTGAATCTTTGTTGGAAGACAAACTTGAGGCAGAAGATTTCTTTGGCGACTAAACAAAACAAGAAAGTAAAGTCAGGCTAAACATATAGCGTTTTTCTTTACACGTTGACCTTCCAGTCTTCAAACTATCTTATTTTTCCTTTCATGGTTTGTTAATACTATAATTGCTAGTTGTGGCATAATATTAAACTTCTAGTCTCGTTTGCAATTCAAACTTCCGGCACGAACTTCGATGGTGTCGCGGGGATGGGATGATAGTGCGGGGCGGGACACGGACTGCATAAATACGCTTGCTAGAACAGCGAGCTCCTGTTTGACACCTACTGAAGTTCTGAGTAACAAAGCTAACAGCTTTAACAAGAGTTAATCACTACGGAACTGCCTAACAGCTTGCAAATTATAAAACATAGCAAGAGAACGTTTACCTTTGAGAGTTCCTCCCTGTCAGGTCTTCTCTTTTTCTCTGGTGTACCACGCTATGATCAGGAAACAAAAAAACAACAACAACAAAGAAAAAATAGGCAGGTTGTTTTATGTTGATTTTATAGGCAACTTGCAAAATTGCCTCCTCGTGCAAAACAAAGGTGGCTAAAACCATTTGCATGCATTACTGGAGGTATGATATTAGCCAATCAGAGGCAGTAATTACTGTCCTGATATCGTTGTGATATCAAGTCACTGACCTGATATGGCTACGATATCATGACAGTCACTTGACATAATAATAATGTACCTTTTTGGTACACTTCAGCAGCATATCTGATTACAAGACTCTAGGTCTCGCTATGGGTATTTCAGCTTGACCATGTCTCACTAAAATACAAGCCATGGCTTGACCAACTCGAGTGAAATCCGCTGAAGCATACCAAAAACGTACGATTCGGGTGTAAATATTTTGCACTCTCAGCTGCTCAAACCTGAGATCTCTAGCTGGATAAGATGTCTAACTGTACACTAACCATTAGGCCAGGACACTTCTTTCTGATCAGATTCTACCATCACTATGACTAAACCTAGAGATATATTCATCAACAGCACTTACAGAAGACACAGGTCTGCTACGTGAACTCCTTTTCATTTTCAAATACTCCAGTAATGGTGTACTCGTCTTGGTTGACTCAGATGAAGCTAGGAATCAGAAAAACTCAATTTAAGTATGATTTACACTACAATGATCAAACCACAAAAAGAACCTGTTTTTCTAGTCTTGGGCTCAAGTCATGCAAACCATCCTGTCACCACCCAGCTGCTTCAAACTGACTTACATTCTGTTCTTGAAATAAACCAATCACAGTCCCTCTTTCTTTTTCTTGCAGAGGTTTGCACCTAAAATGTCTACCAATCAGTGGCGGTCCGGGTTTTTCCAGAAAGAAAACATCAAGATGGTAAGCTACACTGTGATTGGTGCAGTGTATACAACAACTAGGTGCTGACTGGTCCAAGAAAAACTATAACAAACAGTGGGAAAGGAATGTACACTGATGTGAAGCAGATGTGTGGGAAGAGGAGAACAGAATGTGCTGTGAGGGGAACTACTATTCTGCTAGCCTGCACTCAAGAAACATGCCACGCTGTCTCAGAAGCAATTTCTTTCCCTTGTGAGAGATAACTAAGCAAAAATTAACACAAATAAACAATAAACAAAAGCTTATGCTCATGTGCATTAGGTTCAGCTCATGTTAAGTTCAGCATTTAACCATGGCCTGAGCTGAAAATTTTTAAAGTTATGAGCAATGGATTTTAAAAGTATTTACATTTTTTTGCTTCAATCTCTTCTAAATGAGCTTCAATACTTGGAGGTGGTTCTTCAGCTTTGTTGAGAGATTCCACGAATGCCAGGTAGTCAGGATCTAGCAATGAAATAAAGGATAGAAGCATAAGAAACCAATAAAATCCTTCTAGTCTCAAAAAAATCCCACACAGCAAAAAAGTAGAGAAAAAGAATCCCAAACAACCTGAAATTGTACAAAAAATATTGCCAAAAATTTGGTTAAAAATGTAGAGTTACACACCTTCAAGAATGGTTCCAATCTTAGGATCTTTTTTGACTTTCTTTTTAGGCACTGCTTGATAAGGAGCATACTCCACAACAGCTGGATATTCTCCCCCTAGCAGCAAAATAATTATTTTAAAAAGTCAAGTATCGGAAGGTTTGAGCAAAATACCATTATTTGTCATCATGTGGTTCCCAAAAAATATCCATCCCCACCCATAAAGTTTGGAATAAAAGTCTGTGTCAAGCCAAGTGGTCCCTATTGGAGTTTCTCTAGGATAAGGAACCATGTCTACTCCCCGCTGGATGGGATGCTACTTTTTCCCATGGTTACCCCCAGCAGAAAATTCATCAGTACCCATTTAAATATAACAGAACTTATTATCCATCAAATATTTTCACTCGTGTACTATTGGTCTTAACATGTCATGTGACTGAATATTCCCCAGCTTAAACTGGGGAATATCCGAGTGATATTCCCCAATTTTAAAAACTGCCCATGTTGCAAGAAAGATTTGAAGGATAATAAAAACAATAGACTCCATTTGGTACCAAAATATGCTCAGATATTTGTCCGTGGACACTGTCTGTTCCTCAAAGCTCAAAGTTCACTCAAGAAAAACTGTTTGCTTCTTGGAACAGATAATGTCCACGGACGACTTCCAAGCATCTTTTCACACCAAATGGAGGCTATTGTTTATACAACACAATGACCCTGGCCAGGACAAGCAGCTTGATTTGAAGTCCAACAAACTAAACATTAGGCCACTGGGCTTTCCAAAATCCACCCATGGTAAAAAAAAAGGTAAATTCTGATGGGAAAGGGGTTCTCAAAGGCCAAAAGTTTAAAGGAGAGTATGAGACTGAACTGGAATTGCGAACCCCCCTAAAAAACAATCTTTGAGGGGTGAGCAGTGGGGGAAGGGGGATATTCTCAGGACAGTATAGAATTTTCTGGAACAAAAATATCTTAGAAAACAAGAAAGTATTGAACATACCTCTGCTATCCACAAAACAATGACCATCAAATTGATCTCGAAATGTTATTATGTCATCTCTGTTTTTAAAATTGATGTAAGCTCTTGAAAAAGATATGGGGCCAAAGCTGCAAACAAATTGTTAAAATTTATTCCTATTTTACTTATTACAGCCTAAAAATATCTGTACCATTATTTTAGTCTAGTGTTTGGTGGTCACTTTTGTCTGTACTCTGCTGGCAATATCAAACAGATAAAATGAAACAGAACAAAAGGAAATAAAACCTTTTTATACCTCATATCACTACCAACAAAATAGAAAAAATCATGCTCTGGCAGGCCGCCAAGCTCTTCTTTCAGCTGTTCTTCAGTGAGTGATGGAGGAAGGCGTCGAATCACAACCTCAAAGGACATTGGAAAAGAAACATGAATACATGTATGCAAGCAGTCGACTTGGGTCTTAGATTTCTTACTCAAATGCATTTGAAAAAGGCTAGACTCCATGACTGTTGTTACACCGTAGTTCTAAAATAGCTTTCCAGCAAATAATTATACAAAGCTTATTCAAATTCTAAATCATTATTAATAAATTTGAAAACGTAACTTTGACAATGCTCTGATATTCCGAGTTGATGTAAGCTTAGTAAGCTTATAAAGTAATGTGAGTGTAGGACATACGAAACTCGAATGTTGTAGAGAGATAGACAAACAATTAGATAGAGACCAAGCTAAATTCAAAGCTCAGAGCAATTTAAATAAACACCTTTGTCGGAAACAGCAGCCTTTCTTTCTTGGTTTTGGAACTGGGTGGCTTTTCGATTTCACTTTTCCCCATTTTCCTAATCAACGTTGATTTTCACTACATCTTCGCCATCTTTGTTATGAAAAACTAGTTTCAGTCTCTCGTCGATTGTTGGAAATTTCGTGTACCAAAAGCATGACGTACAAATATTTCATGCAATCACCGCTGCTCCAAAAAAAAATTGATTTCTTTCCTCACATGACTTCCTCGCGAAAATAGTGTGCTAGTGGATCGCTACGAGAAATCACCGTAGTTTCGTAAATCTTATTAGTTTTCACTCATGGAAAAGAACGTCAAGATGAAGAAGAAGGTATGTGTTGATATTTTTATGCTGCTTTATTTCTTTGTGAGAGTTAAGATGCGTTTTAACATTAACGTGTGTTTTGTGGTCGTCAAAATTTTTGAAATCTTTTAGGTTCTTCTTATGGGCAAAAGTGGCTCTGGTAAAACAAGCATGAGGTCGATTATTTTCGCAAATTACATTGCAAGAGACACAAGAAGACTTGGAGCGACAAGTAAGTCTCTCCTTTCATTAATTTTGTAATCTTTTAATTGTTTTGAGTTCGTTTTCTCCATTAAAAAACGCTTTACATTTTGTCGCGTTCGTTAATTGTAATCTGTCAGTGCGTATGAAGAGACCGTTCCGTTCTGTGTAATCAAATTTAGTAAACCTTAATTTGTTCTCTCAGTGTACTTTCGCCTTTTTGATTTACAGTTGACGTTGAGCATTCCCACGTCCGATTTCTTGGCAATTTGGTTCTCAATCTGTGGGACTGTGGAGGGTAAAAATCATGCATTTATGTGCCAATCAGTATTTAGTTAAATCCTTATTGTGAACCTACAGCTGTAACTCAACATTCTGACAAACCATCAGCTTTTTGTGGGCAGTAAGGCCTAACGGCGTAAACGACATATTGATGTAACGACTTACGGATGGCTTATATCAGGAATGTGAACATCTACATAAAGACATAAGGAGAAGATTTGTTTTTTTCCCCTTATGTCATTATGTTCATGTTGTTATGTTGCTATAACAGTGTTTCGTATTGTCAGGATATTCACACTGCAAAGGTAACAACATAACTATACTATGCTTCTTACATCATCATGTTTATGACATTATGCCACTAGGCTAGAGTGAACTAGGCGTTTGTGCAAGGCATGTTATCTGGGCAAGAGTGATAGCAAACCCTGGCAATCAGTGTTTAATGTAAAGTCAACGTCTAGTTGTAGGGGTCAAGTACATCATGTAGACGCTACCACTGTCAGTGAATGTTTCAAGCCTTGTCAAACCCTCAACTGTTATCTTGTTAAGAGTAGACCCTCTAGCCTCTTAGAAGTGAAGCCTTGGTAGAAATAATTACCTTTGTCTTATTTTTTGCAGACAAGAGGCATTTATGGAGAACTACTTTACAAGTCAAAGAGACAACATTTTCAGAAATGTTGAAGTACTTATCTATGTGTTTGATGTGGAGAGTCGAGAACTGGAGAAAGATATGCACTATTACCAGACGTGTCTAGAAGCTATTCTTCAAAACTCACCAGATGCCAAGATATTCTGTCTTATTCACAAAATGGACTTAGTCCAAGAGGATCAGAGAGACACGGTGAGAAAAGCCTGTTATATTGAGAATTCTCCTGTTTATTTTCTTAAATTGCATACGGTTGAACCTGTCCACAATGGCCACCTTGGGGACAGTGGAAAGTGGCAGTTGTAGAGGAAGGGACCGCAATTTTGACGTATGGGTGTAATAATATTATTGGGCACCTGGTTTTTGTGGGTTGCAACACACTTTTATTTTTAAAAATGCTTATTGTAGCATAGAAATACATAACACAGTAAAATATACAGTTCATCAATAAAACAGAAACCGAACAGAAACAGGAACCACTGAATGATGCATGGTACAGATCAAGCCAAGTGACATTTTACAATAAGTGGGTTTATGTGTACACCATTCATCAGTTGTTGACCAACTGGCTGTGTTATTTTGGCAGTTGGGATGTGCTGTAGTCATGGTGTTGCCATCGTGGAGAGGTGACCATTGTAGAGAGGTTGAAATGAGAGTGAATGTATAGATTTGCCATTAAAACAAAACAAAATTTGCCATTAATAGCAGATGTTGCCATATGCAGGTCACAAAAATATTTCATATTTTATTCACTTAGTAATAACAATTACAATATAATTACGACGTTTTAAATTTTTATAACTGTACGCAATTTTTTTCAGATTTTCAGAGAGCGTGAAGAGGATCTCAAGAGACTGTCAAAGCCACTAGATTGCACATGTTTCCGAACATCTATTTGGGATGAAACACTGTACAAGGCTTGGTCATCGATTGTGTACCAACTCATTCCCAATGTTACACAGCTGGAACAGAATCTTGAGAACTTTGCATCCATCATTGATGCAGATGAAGTCCTTCTGTTTGAGAGAGCCACATTTCTAGTAAGCTTTCATTTATTTGCATCTTCTTCATATAACCTACCGTGCTTAAATCCTTGATTGTCATTTCAATTTCAGGTTATTTCTTATTGTCAACGCAAGTCTCATAAAGATGTACACAGGTTTGAGAAAATCAGTAACATCATCAAACAGTTTAAATTAAGTTGTAGGTAAGTCGTAAATTAATCAAGTCTTAATTGTTTCAGTTGATATTTTCACTGTTGAGACTATTTGCAGATCACACTCATTGAAGCAAGTCTGCTTTGTAGTTTTTATTAAGACTTATTGTGTTTTTCTTTTCTTCTGAAAATTTTTCCTCCAACAATTGGGCTTCCCAACCTACCTGCAAGCAGGCTTTTGGCCAGATGGGACTCTAGGCGTCCTGTAGATGGCCATTTATTAAAGAAAATCGTTTATGTTTCCTTATAAATTGTTCATTTGAGCAGGCCCTCTAGTGCATTTTGGATGTCCAACTTTCAAATCGTGGCTAAAAGCCTGCCTGCAAGTCTGCCTTATCAGCCAGTGTTGACAACTAATGTTTTGGATGGTTCCTTGCCAAGTTAACTTATTCTTCATTTCTATCTTTATCAGTAAACTACATGCTCATTTTCAAAGCATGGAGGTGCGCAATTCAGCATTTGCAGCTTATATTGATGTCTTTACCCCAAACACATACGTCATGGTTATCATGTCAGATTCTACAATCCGTAAGTACAAGCACATTAATCTACTAGCCATGAGTGATTTCACTGTATATCTTGTGGGCCCATAAATCAAGAGCTGATTTTTAGAGGAGCGGTGTTGCAATATTTTTTATGTCACAATACACTGTGGTTTTTCTGTGGTTTTTCTGTCCGTTAACACACAGTTTTGTTTCCTATAGCATCGGCTGCCACACAGATTAACATTCGCAATGCAAGGAAACACTTTGAGAAGCTTGAAAAGGTTTCAAGTAATGGTCAGCATTCTCTAAAAGGAAGATAAAGGATGTAGGATGATATCATTCCTACAAGAACATTCTCCATAATAATATTATTGCTACATAAAACAGAAAATAATGCTAGAATGGCTAATGACATTGTAAATTATAGTCTTTCCATGTTATTAGGAATAGCTCTCAGTTTTGTATGTCATATTATCATTATTGCATTTTGTTGTAATAATCATTATTTACAGTCATCAATACTGGTAGTTTTATTTAGTATCTCCTGTTTCTAAAATTGTACTTTGGGTGGTCATGTCTCCAAAAAAATTCACTGAGTCATGTCCCATCCACACACAAGTGCTCTGTTTTGTGATCCCTAGCCAGGTATGGGACACCTTCCCTAAACAAGGGTAAATGAAGTTGTGATTAGCCTATTATAATTCGTTGACTCTGCATTCACAACAGTCATACACAAGAACTTGATATTCAATTTAGGCGAGAGAGGCTTGAATATTTAGCACTCTCTCATGTCCTGTCTTCTTTCCTCCCTGAGTCAGTAAGAGGAGTGCTTGTTATTCAGCCGACACCCAATTAAGAAACAGAAATTTTGAACATCTTGTTTGCAATATGCAATGGAAATAAAAGCAAGTTTAATAAGGTTGCTGCATATACCTGTGGTGATCCTGTGCTGTAGGCAAGGGCATACAAGGCATACTATGGATTTTTAATACGGCCACTTGAAATGTTGCATGAAAACAATGTTTTGAAAAAATCCAAAATTGCAACGTGACTTTATGATTATTATTTTCTGAGTGGTGCAAACACATTAGTAAACCTATCACAGTTTGCATTCTAAACCTGCTGTGGTATAAATTACACAAACTGTACAATTCTTCTGCTAGCTGAGTGATTGCTAACCTGGCCAGACCTTTGTCTGAGTTGTTGTCATGTGTAAAATATATGGGATATATATGTTGCCTTTGCTGAACACAACGCGAGTAAAAACATTCATTAAAGGGAAAGAAATGTTTACAGAGTCATTAAATCGTAACTGAAATTTTGGGTTTACACTGCTGCTTCTCTTTCGAAATTTACTAGGTAGTATGGAGCAGGAAGACGAGAAGAGATTGAGGCGACACATTCGTCTCGCACCAATTCCCTCTCGCTATACTCTCTCTTCGAGAAGAATACGTGACGAACGTCTTGGTATTTGGAAATGCTGTAAACACTGTCCTGAGAGTTAATAATAATAACAATAATAATAATCATAATCATAATCATAATCAATAATAATAATGATATTCTCTCAATCGAAACTGAGCAAAGGACAATAAAACAGAGGTCAAATAACATCGTGGAAATCACCGTCACGGCTATGATTTCTTTTATTTACCAAACTAAATGATTGACTTTGGAAATGAAGGCTATCAAACTCTGGGGGTGGGGGAGCGGGAATTGTTGTTAAGATAACGTTAAAATAAACTGGCCCACAAACCACCCGCTGATTACCAAATACTAAGCTCTTTATTGTGACATAAATTACTTCTCAGCTGCTTTTTATACAAATTTTTTAAACTTTCAAAAATAAGCCCTTGTCTCGTATTAAGAAGGAGGGGACTTTTATGAGACGCTTTTGTTCCCAAACTGTCCTTTTTTATTGCGGTGGAGGACACGGGAGAAACACCTGTTTCTATTGTCAAAGGTTAGTGGTATTGCTACGCTTTATTAACTCTGAAGAATAAACGTATTTCCAATGTCTTGGGTGAAGAACCGTTGCAAATTCCATTCCATGTTTTTACAATGTGAAAGGGCCATATATTGGGGTGAAAATTATTTTCTTTTCCGTTAACACATACATGGTATTTCTTTGATACAACCTTACTTTTCGATAAACAAGCTTTTCTTATAATCACAAAGTGATCTGTGAACAACACAACAGAAAACGATGGTAAAAATTGTTTCTCCGCGCCAAATTGCGCAACATTCCGATTTTATATTGTCCTTCTGTAAAATGAGCTGCAGACATTTGCCGCGAGGGAACGAATTACAACTTCAAGTTCATTTTTAGAGGCCCTGCTAACATTTAAGGTCCGTCCCGCATTTTCCACAAAACCTGTCGCCAGATCGAGGTTTTGTTCCACATCGGAAACAGGCCGACACCTCATTGTCAGCAAAGCTGCTTTCCCTTGATGGAGGCGGTGAGCCTGAATAGGTTGACAAAAACGCAGGTCTAAGAAGACCGCTTGTAGCATTAAATTCATGTCGTTCTCCGTCGTCGTTCTCGCATCTATGATTCTGTATAGGGAGGCTTCTCAAATGAGCAGGCCGAGAGCGCAACTCGGCATGCGCCTGTGCAGACAAACCTCCCATGGAAGTCAGTGGAAGCGCCGCTGTCGTGGTGGCGGCGTTGTGTGACGTCAGCGGTAAAGTGAGTGGCGCAGTAGGAAATATACTTGGTTTTACTCCTGCGAATGACATGCTGGGAAAGCAAGAACTTAAAGTGACACTAGGCAGACGGGAAGGAACTGCTTCTGGGAAGTCAATGGAGTGACTCTTGCCCGCTAGAATGCACTCAATCGCCTGGACTATATCACCACTGCAGCCTTTCAAAACAAGCTCCAGTACGTTCTCCTTGTGTGAGGGGAATACCTTGCTAAGTACCTCGACTGGACGAGGGGGCTTTCTTCTTTTCAACGTAGATTCGCCGAGGCTCTTTTGCAGAAGTTTGACAGTGTAGTCGAAATCATCTTGATCGCGGAACGTAGAGTTCCATGGAAACTGGAACGTAGGTCTCTCGCTTTCTTTGACCATGTGGTCAACATATGACCGGCAGTTGTCGTGCACGTGAAAGCGGGGTGATGGCGAGCGGCAAACACCGTTGACATGAGGTGGAGAGGCGCTCCTTGCTAACCTCTTTGGCGCGGGTTCATCGTCTTGTTCATCCACAGGGAGTGAGGCGTTGTTGGAATACTCTGGATCCTCTTTCTCTTCCTTAATAAACACAGGCTGTTGCGCGTTTTTCTCTGTGAATTGAACAAAAAAAATATTAAAGTTGTCTTGCACGCCTTTGCGTAAGAGATGATCAGAGATTGAAACAGTTAGAAAGACTATCCCCAATTAGTATCACCCAACTAGTGGACTAATGCAAATCCTGCATTTTGATTGGCTACGCTACTAGGGGACTATTAGTAATAGTCATCGAGTAGCGAAATTGGCGCCATCGAGCGTGACGCTTTCTTTCGTTTTATTCCCAAATAAACATTTCTTCAACTTGCATTTGCTAACTTTATTATTACTTTTTCTGTCCGACTAGTTGGGTGACACTAAAACAATTAGACCCTTCGCCCTCAAGGGCCACGGGTCAATAGCCCATTCGGCTTCGCCTCAAGGGCTATTGTTAACCGGGAAGAAAGAGTAATCTGGTCAAAATCCCAGCACTTAAGACTGGTGTTTTTTAACGTGCAATCGCTGGTTTTAAACAAAAATGTATGAATTCCTTCATCGAGCCAAATTTTGCTCGTTAGAGACTAAGAATGATCAATTGGACCGATTTATGCGAAAAAGAAAGTTTTGGAGAAAATTTGTGCTTTTCTTTAAAATCAATAATTTTACATTGTAAAACACTAACATCGATCACCATGGTTTCTTTGTTCCATTGCGATTAAAGAACTACTTCCAACTACATGTAAAATGTTTGATTTAATTGCGAAGAATTTTGAACGATTTAAATTTCGGACGAAAAAAGCGTCTGAAAAGGAAACAAAACCGAAATTTTTAAGCGTCCGAAATATTTGCAGTAGAGTGTAAAACTTAGCTCCGAAGCTCTTCAATAGTTTCCTTTATGGAGCGAACTCTAGTTGAGATACATAACGGCGTGATAGAATATGCGTTATTTTCTGGTTGGTGTATTCTAAAACTTTGAGGCTACAGTAAAACTATTATTTTCACAGATGTTGTTTCAGTCTAATTCGTGTTTTGAAGGCGTAGATTTTGTGTTTCAGCGAACTGTCCGAAACTTCTGTCCGAAATGTGTCCTAAATGAGATAAAAAGTGAAATTTTGACGTCCGAATTTTTTGTGTAAGTAATGTATGTGACGGAGAACCACTTGCTTACCCTCCATTAAAAAAAGTGGGTTTTTTTTGTCTTCACATTCATGATTGAATATATTTCCACTTGTTTTACAAGCAAGCTAGTATCAAGTTTGTAGGCTTGTTTTATCCTCTGTAGCGATCGCCAAATCCAAGAACACATCCGGCCAGCTAGTAAAGTTTCTTGAGGCCATTAGAACAAAAGTGTATCTTAGAATAGTTTTTTTCATCCCCCCTCCGTCTAAGACAAGAGCATATGGTACTTATTCCAACACCGGATCATATGAAAACTTTTTGTTATAGGTTAAATTTAGACTACCCGTGACTGAAAAATGTAAGTGCATCTTACGTGGAGCTTAAACTATAAATCTTTTGCTACGCCGATTTAGACATTTTATTTTTCAAGCACAGGAAACAGAATTGAAAACAAGGAGATATTTTAATAGCGGTAAAATAGCTCGTCTTCTTTGTTTAAACTTTCCTCACAACTTCAAAAAACTTGTTGCATTTCTAGTAAAAAAATTCGCTAATATGTTAAATTGCCCTGCGAGAAAGAGATTCCCTTATCTTTCTGTTCGGCGGCAGTCTCACCGAGCAGAAATAGGAGATAATTCTCTCATCTAGCAAGGAATTTCGAAATCCAATAAAGGACTTTTTGCCAGAGAGTCATTTTACTTCAGTTTTTTCCGGAAATGTTAAATTTGGCCACAAAATGTTTTAAGTAAGGTTGAGGAAATTGTGCGCGCTTTCAAGTAGCTTATAGGCTTTTGCGGGCGAACTCAACTTGTATCAGCTAATTCAGATAAATGGTTTTTGTACAGTTTTTAGCCGAGCCAGTAAATAAATCTTGAAAAAAATTCACAGCTTTTTTGTACTTGTTGAAGTGGATGCCAGGTGGAGTAATTGTTTGGCCCATCAAGTTTCTTTTGCTAAATAAAAACATTTTGGGGTAAATATCATCACTAACCGTGATAGGAAATAGATATCGAGTGTTTGAGCGCGCGATTCTGGTATTTTTAAGTCAAATGTCAAAAAATTTTCCTCTTGGTCGAAACTTTGCGTCAAGTAACTACAAATTTAACGCTTACAGAATCATGTCAAATGAATAGTAATTGAGATCAATAGCTGAT
Source organism: Orbicella franksi (assembly GCF_964199315.1). Classification (NCBI taxonomy): domain Eukaryota; kingdom Metazoa; phylum Cnidaria; class Anthozoa; order Scleractinia; family Merulinidae; genus Orbicella; species Orbicella franksi. Next base: position 7,339,682 of record NC_138151.1, read on the forward strand.
GATAGAAGAAAGAAACCATTCTTTAACTTGCACGTAATTTCATCACAGTTTTTTTTTCTTTTTTTTTTTCTTCACAAGGAATGTAATTCCATTCACTGTCATTTGAAAAGAGAAACTTCCGTACCTGGATTAATCATCATAACAAAACAAGGCATGTCGTAAGGTTCATTGAAAAATTACTGTTTGATTTAAGTTAGATTACACAACTCATCCAACAGAACAAAAGAATGTTCTAAATGTTTAGCTTCAATTCTACAGCCGAAGCTTTTGTTCTTTGAAATCGACTTCTCTCAACGGCGTATTCGCACCTTCCTTTCCCCAGTGGTCACAAACTAATCATTTCGACTCACGTACCAAGTTTAGAAAAGGTTACTATGGCTTTACTATCCTTCTAAATTCATAGAACTACTTCATTACCTTCAGCGATGGGGCAAGAAGCTGGTCGTACGGGCTCGGCTGGCGGATTTGTGGAGAAAACGGAGTTAATCCTGTGCGTGAGTGAAGCTGGAAAGTTTCCTTCGTGATCGCCGCTCGCGCGCGAGTAACTCGCACATGGCCCGCTTCCTCTAAGCTCATAAGGCTCTACTCTGGTCTGGTGGCGTAGGAGAGCTACTCTAGCCGCGGTAATTCTCTGTCGCTCGGCTATCAATAAACACTTGGGGCAGACGCAATCCCTCCATTTGCAATAATGCTTGTGACCTTTGAGAGAAGAGACCACTCCGTGATTTCTACAACGCGCGCATTTGGGCGCACGGGGTGAAACGCTGGATGAACCGTTTTCAGATATAGCACTCATAACAATGATGATTCGTTTCCTCGTTGGACCAGTTTTAGGAATTATTTCTAGAGGAAAATCAGTTTTTCAGGACGCGCAGTTTCTCAACACTCGTGTAGTTCGCGATCACGTAAAATTGTTGTCACTGGACAGAAAGAACCAGCGCTTAAATGTCGCTGACTAATTAACAGAGATGTTTGCGAAGAATAACAAGCTCTCCCATTGGCTCGTAACTTGTCAATTATTCAATAGCATTGTTAGTTCGCCTGCAAGTGATATGCTGTCCTTAAATACTGTACAAAGTAAAAATTCACTGTAAACCGTAGGTAAAAACATTGCAACTGTACGAGCGGCACACTAATCTTATTTTTAAATCTCAGTCTAAAACACAGGACTCACTCCGGCTTAAAGACTTCAAAGTTTAAAACAAAATCTTGACTTGTCACTCGAAAGATTCTATTCCTGCTCTTTTAACAGCGAAATAAAACTGATATAATTTATGTATGACTTCTTACAGCTTTTTAGTCGTTTTTGCACCCGTGATAAGATCGCTTGAAAATGAAACAACGAACACAAACCAACCGACAAAGTCTAGCGTGAAACTTTAGAATTTTGGTTTTGTTTTACTGCTTTATTTCAAGACGTGTGTGATGTTCTTCTTCAAAATCCATCGAACCATTTCATCATGTACCGGACAAAACAAAAGAACTGACAGGCTAACAAACTAAAGCTTCTCACCTCGGGGAATTTAGCTGCCAGGATTGTCAAATATCTTAGCGAGAAGTTTAGTTATTTTCTTGCACTAAAGCTGCCTGGAACCGAACGAAGAAGTTGTGGCTTTGACATTGTTTTCGTTGGGTAATTTCATTTCAGTGGAAGAGCGCGGAGCTGTAGTTTTAAACTGTTAGAATTCGCTCTGTACGTCATTAAAATTAATAGCTATCTTTGAAATGGTGTTTGCTCTTTCAAGTAGCAAGTTTCCACCTTTTCTAGTGGTTTTGCTTGTTCTCGCTTGTTACAAGTTGGCGAAACATGTTTCGCGACTCATAAACGTCTTGTTTACTCAAGAACCTCAGAGAAGCTGGTCGCCGGCTTCGCTACATTTCAAGGAAACATATACAATTCGGTAAAAGAAATGAGACTGATTACACGGGGTATTTAAAGCAATATATGGGATTCCGGGTTTTTTTCTTACTTTAAATATAAATGTCTTTTCAAGTCGATTATAAGTTATGTTCTGAAAACCACCCCTAAAATCATAAGTGGACATTAATATTTCTTAAATCGTTCGAATCGCGATGAATTGTCGATCCATGCGCTTTTAATATTTAAAAGTATTTAGTTTCTTTACAATGCCTTCATGAAGAATCAAACGTTTCAGTAGTGTGATAAATCTAACAAACGAGAAAACAAGTTGCGAAGACCACCTATGGTTTTTTGCAAAAACTACAAAGATATTGATTTACCAGTTAGTATTTTTTCTTGCAAATTTTCGATACCTGTTTGGAGTCGATTTAATATTTAATGTGTGACGAACGAAGTTTTCGTTTTCCCCTGTGACTCACTCAGTCAGAACGGCAAAGTTTAACGCAATTAAATACAAATTATTGGATTTCGAAGTGTGGGCAAGTCAACGTGAATAGTTCTTGTTACAGTTTCCCTGCTGAAGAATCTTTCAATATTTTGTTGAATTTTAAACTCCAATTGATGGAAATCTAGTTCGTTCAATGAGGGTCCATTGTTCCAATATTGTGGACTTGCTATTTTCACAACAAATTATAATAAATTTAACTCGAGAAAAGTTCGTATGATTAAAATTCTTTTCTCGTTTTCTGTTTTTCGCCGCTAAGTCGTTAAATATTCTGTTATGCTATTTCGACTGCACCTTCCATCTTCGCTGGGAATACAGTTTTGATTGTTTTGTGTTCAAAAGAAAAAAAAATTGTAGCCTATTTTGCTTTTTTTTTTTCGCAATCGGTGTGCACTGCCCAATTCTACCCTCACATTCGCGTTCAATAAACAGAACGTATAAAACGTAAAATAAACAAATCCTTTATTGATGTAAAAAAAAAACCGTAACTCGGAAATATTCTTACAAAGTTTCAGTTTTACCAGCGGGTTATCTACGGGTGACTACAATCAATATTTACCGGTAATTATTCCTAATTAGGATACTTATTAAAATACAGTTTGCGAAAATAACGCTAAATTAGACGACAAAACTAAGTATTCTCTCGATATTTTTCTACACATGTAACACCGCCCGGTGAAAAATGTTTTCGACGATGTCCTTCGATCGTCGAACTCGCAGCAAAGAAGTTTGTTGCAGAACGCGCAAACCGTCAACTGGTTTACTATGTGTTCGCGGTTAAACTGAAACGCTTCGCTCTGAAAACTGAAGCCCTTCAGATGTATGTTTAAGGCATTTGTAAAAGATGATCGAATGAAATTGGTACAGTGGGAAGATGAAGGCGTAGAAAAAAACATAAAAAAAAGCCATGGCCCAACAAAGTTTCATAATTTATAACAAACATACAAAGCGTTCTTCTAAGGAACGCTTCTCCATTGTTCGTGCGTAGAATACCTGCTATTGGCATTGCACGTTTATATTTATCATTGCTTGTTTTTAAAACTGGTCTTAATTCACGTGGTGTGTTTACGTATCGAGAGAATACTTAGTTTTGTCGTCTAATTTAGCGATACGTACACGGTATGTCCAGTTCATTTTTCAGTGCTGTTTGCTTGACGCGATCTTTTGGTTGATAGATGACCTCAGGGGCTTCGGCCTCTTGTCCAAGTCAACTGTGATTTCTTTGGGCGCTATTGACGGCGCGTTAATCCTTTTATGTCCACACTACGCCAGAGGAATTTGAAAACACCGCTTTCACTGTGAAAACACATCAAATGTTTTCCGTCCACACTAAGCCGGAGAGATTACACTTTTACACTCTCACAGTGCTTCTCTCCACCCAGGGGTATAAATGGCTACCAGCGACAGCACCTAACAAAATACTGGGGATGGGAGGGGGGAGGGGGGGGGGGGGGGATCAGGTTAGCTCTGCGTTTGTAGGGAATTCAGAAAACGGAGTTGAGCGCTGACATCGGCTTCCATTACCACCGTTTTAAATTGTACACCTTGCGTGAAAAAGAAATATAATTGACTGAAAGATTCAAAATTTCACCAGAATGAAATTTTTAAATCCATCCATCCCGCACCGTTTCTCATGGTTAGTAGCTTGGACGGAATGTCACCATCTATTGTGTCCCGACTTTACGATACTTCATTATATGGCTTGTGATTGTAACCGACATAAAGCGCGCTCTGATTAGCCAATTCCAGGGCATTATTCTCCCGTAATGCCCACGGGCCGATTCCAGGCTTGCAAAAACAAAGCGAAAAGCCATATAATGAACAACTTATTAAACTCAAACCGCAACGTTGCCGTATTAACCTCGCAATACGGCAAGGTCTCGGTCTGAGATTTTCCCGTAAAGACCTCACTCTCGGTTAATAAGTCGTTATTGTACAGGAGTAGTTATAAAACATCACTATGTCTGTTCACATTTAGATCCATTTATTTTATTTTTGAGCTATTTACATGTACAAAATGGAAAGTAGATGAAATCGCATCGCCGCAGTTCAGCGAAAGGGATTTTTCTCGAGTCGCAAATATCAGTAAAACATAAAAGTTTAAACAACTCCTTTCAGCTCATTGGTAAAAACAATGAAAACGCTTTTCCCGATTACTGTTATTTTCTGGCTGTTATTTAAGTCAAGTGGGGCTGATAAGACCGTTATTTTACTTCTTGTACAGGGATTTTAAATCAAGTCCATACGACGAACAAAAAGCTTGGTAAAGTCGAGAGATGATAGCCCTAATTTGTTCCCACGCCCATTTTTTTGGTTTCGTTCTTTGTTCTTTAAGTGCACGTGAAATGAATAGTTTTCTTTCTCAATGAAAAGTTTGTTTGACATCCAATCACGGAACAACCCAAGATAATGCCAGAACGTTTTGGCAATCTCGTCACCAGTTCTTACTCTGCAACTGACTGCAGGTGATCTGGGGACGAGAGTTAAAGAGTCTTTCAAAATTTTCTTGGGGTTGGGAGAAATTTGCTTTCCATGCGATACGATGCAGGATATTCACGATTGTAAGTCCACCGTTACTCTTATCTTTTTCAGTGCAAATCGGCCTCTCAAACTTTCAGAATTATTGGAAAAGGAAGTTTCATTGCGTGACTGATCTGACCACTTCTTGTTAGATTGCTTGGTCACTTGAACACATTCAGTGCCTCTGCCGCCAAGGAAACTTTTACAATCCCACTAAATTTACAAATTTTAGGATAGAAATTGTCACTTCATTTGCACTTTAAGTAATTCTCGAGGGTCCCGCGGTTTGTTGTACACAGAGAGGACTGACACAAGAAAACAGCGAATTTCTCGGCCAGCTGATTCCGTCATAATCCTACTTCGTGTAACCGGTACGCAAAGATCGCCATTTTATGATCACAGCGCCATTTTCCTTCCTTCAATGCTGATTTCGACAGCTCTCTGTGATCCTCTGTTGAGTAATTTCTTCTTCTCTTCGAACTTTCTTTTCTGCTTTTCAAACCTGTCCATGGACTTTTGCGGTTTCTGAAATTGATGTCGAAAATACTACAATAAGGGATTTTGACGACTTGCAACTGGACTGCGAGCGGTCTCTCTATTGCTCGAAAATCCCTTGGAAAGAACGCGAAGGATAATGCAACAGAAGTTCCCGCTGATTTTCTAGGAAAAGAGAGACTGCTCGCAGTCCAACTTGCAACAGATCATACCATCAGTTGGTCACATGACCATCTTATCGTCTCGCGTGACGTACTTATCGAGTCACATGATCTACTCTTCGTGAAACTAGCAGCACGTAAAATCAAAAGGACACCAATGTTCTGAGTAGTAAACATTCTTGAAGATCTCGTACTCTAAAGAGCCAGAACATTCAATAAAACATGGTAAAAGGGTGACCCATGCCCTCTGAACGTTTGCACGACCACTGAATAACGCTACAAAATTTCGAGTTTAGAAAGGGAACAAGAAGATTTGCTTGTACACATATCCCTTACATGTAAGAATCAGTTTTTGCGTTAGCTTGAATAACGGATAAAAACTAGTGGGATTTGTTAAAACTTGCCTCACCCTCTCTGCCGGAAATCGAACACTTATGAACTAAATATAAGTTAATAATGTCGCACGTTAATAAGTCTCTGTGAAGCAGGGTGTTGGAGCTGGTGAGAAGGGATGGAGTGGTAGAGGGACGAAGGCAATAAGGGATGGAGGTCGGACTGGTTGAGGAACTAAGGCAATAAATTATTACAAGTTTTATCCACTTATGGCAATCGTATCTGTTACAGTGGAGCCCCATTAATCTGATCACCAAAGGGCCACAAAAATCTGGCCGTATTATCGGGGTCGCCGAATTAAGGGGGTTCTTTAAAATAAGAAAAAGACTGACTGAGCTCTTATTCGGGCCAGAATAAAGTGGTCGTAACAACGAGGTGGCTGTATAATCGGGATGGTCGTAAGGCGGGCTTCCACTGTATATATACACTCGGATTCTGTTTTTGTGTTCAAATGATAGGTCAAGGTCTGTGCAAATCGAATCTAGAACTAGCTTCCGATTATCGCGCATGAGAGAACATGTCGTTGGATTCTGAAAAATGTTTCAAAACCCTGCGACATTCATAGTCACAGACAGCACATGACAATTTGATTAAATTTGTTCGCGATTATGGTACCGCGTGAACAGCGCGAGCTACAAAAATCCCAAGCGACAATGATATCACCGTCTAAATGGGCCTTAAAATCACTTCTATCAGCCAACACTCACCCTGTTAAAATCAGCTCGTTCAATGCTATTCTGCGGTCTTACGACATAATCCTTGTTGGACGGCATAGGAACGCGGGCTCGCATCACGAAACCTTTGTCACCAGGCCTCACGGCTCTAAGAAAGAGATGAAAACGGATAAGTTGAGAATTTAGCACAACTGAAGAAAATGGCACCGTGTCTACTCACTTTTTTTCGCTCTGCAGAGCAGAATCAATAGACTTAGGCGTCTTCCCTCCGTCGCTATCTACTGAACTAAAGAAGAAGAAAAGAATCTTCAGACAGGGGAAGAAACCTAGTTAAAAGAACAAAAGTTAATAATCTGTCCAAAATTATTGACAAAAAACACTATTCCATAAAAGACAATTTTGACCTGAGTGAACAGAATCTTCTCAAGTATTAACAAAGTAAATGTCTGAGGAAATTTATCTCGCGACTTTTCGATTTTCTTTTCAAGCTTCCACTATCTACACAGACAATATTGCGACTTCTACCCTGAGATCTTTCACATGCAAATGCTTAAGTCATCTCTCTTGAAGAGAAAAATTCTACCCTCTGTTTCCGAACAAAGGTCAAAGATAAAGCCAGTGGCGGATCTAGGGAAGGGGCAAGCAAAAACAAAACGCCTCCGCGCCCCTCCCCCCTCCCCATTTAACTCAAGGTCTGGCGGCCCCAATAACAACAAACCTATGGACCATTTTCAGAAATTTACGGTTATCTGTAGTTGTTATAACATAATTTGACTCATTACCTTAATCGCCTTTTCTTGGACATATTTTGATAGTCCCGTTCTTCTCTTTCTTCTCGACTAAGCGACTTGAAGTTTGATGTGACACCAAATATCGGTCGGGCCCAATCATCTGAAATAAACGTTTATTACAATATTTAATATCACTTGAGAAATTCTAATTTCTAGAGTAAAGATAAGAAAAGATTAAAGAATCGATTACAAGTCAAGCCAAACAGTTTGCGGTCCCCAGCTGGAGTATTCCGTGTATCTGTCGCGATCGCACTCCAACAACAAACAGCCACTATTTTGGTCTCAAATAGCGAGAGTACCAGTTCTACCAATAGGGGGAGGTAGGGGGATCTGATGCCCACTCCACCCTCTCGGCTGTTTTGATACTTTCCCTCGACGAACACACGGAAGAATAAGGGACTGCATAGAGTGAAACCTGTCCGTGCAACACAGAAGAAGTAGCTATTTCTCTTGCTGATACTCACTAATGAGTTTTCCCGCTACTTTTTTGTTCTCTCTGGTCTCCTTTGGGTGACGACACAGATACATAACTCCTTTACCAATGCCGCTCATTTTTAGCGCTCTGCCGTCCATAGGCGGAAACTAAAGAAACAAGTGTAAGACAACTGATTAAGAATGAAACTACTTATAGTAGTAGTATCACTTATACAGCTTAAATATATACAGTGGAACCCCGCCTAACAATCACCTCGTTACAGTCACCTCATTATTAAGGCCACTCTTTTGTCCCGGCGAAATACCCATACATTATGATTTTCTTATGACAAAACCTCCTTAATGCGGCCACTCCATTAAAAAAGCCGCCGGCCACATTCTAAAATCCTAACCTATATAATCCTCTATAATTTTACCCCGTTTATACGGCCACTCAAACCAGCTATGTTCGTCTTTCCATTGTTAATATTTTACAAGAACAGTTGTTTAGATGTGCAGTTGCTATATATCTGTTAAGACGTCACTCAATCTACACCAGTCATGAGGTTTGACACTACCCCGTTAATACGGCCACCCAGTGAATACGGCCAAATTTTCACGGCCCGTTGGTGACCGTATTAACAGGGTTCCACTGTAGTATCGTTTAGAGAAAACTCGTCCCCGCTGCTACTGAGACAAAAAGGATTTTCCAAGATAAAAAAGAAATGTATCCTTTAAACATTTATCAGTTTGCTCTACTTTTCAATCACTTCTCCAAGCGATTCACAAGGTCAAATTTGGCTAAAAACTAGAAAACAAAATAATAGTCGTGAGAACACACGCACTACTCTAGGCCGGTTAATCAATGGTAGTGGTTTATACATGATTAGCCAACCTAGCAAGCGTTCCCGCACGACGAGCTTTTCCCGCATTCTGGCCGCGCGTAATTTGGAGCGAGGGCAAAAAATCGACGAGTCAGGGGATGGTGGGGCAAGCGAGGGAACGCTTGATGTAAGATAACAGGGATAGACTAGTGAAGAGTTACCTCAGCCAACACTTTGAGTAATCCTTCCCGAATCTGCAGATGTGGTAATGAGCCGTCTGGCAAAGGACTAATCCACTCCTGTAGTGTGAAATAAAATAAGCCAAAGATATCGTTCATGACTTACTAAAAGAAAAAACTTTGAATTTAAACTGAATCGTCATGAAACAAAGATTTCAGGTTTTGGGTATTTTAAAAATCTAGCATTGTGATTTTAACATGATTTTACTGGTTGAAAATTATAGCATTCATACCAACCTTCAAAACATTTAAAACTCCAAGATCAAGGAATGTCATTTGTAAATCAGCCCTGAAAAAGGAGATAGAAAAACAGTCATAATTAGACAAAAAATATCACCGCATAAAGCAGATAATAGAGATCTGTCTAATCTCTACGACTTACGCGCTTAAAACATTGCCAGTGACAAGCGGAGAATTAGCCTGCGAATGCAGACGTATTTCCGGCTGTCACTTGTCTCCGCCGAAAATAACGTCTGCGAACCCGAGCCAGGAAACGATTTCTGTGATGTAGGAATTTTAAGCCAATCACAGTTTAGCTCAAGTAGCCCCAGAACTACTGCGCGAAGTATTCGCTGCGAGGAGCACTCGAGTTTCATTCTATCATGGAATCTGATTGGCCAAAGAGAAACAAAAGTCATTACGTCACAGAAACCGTTTCCTGGCTCGGGTTCGCAGACGTTATCTTCGGCGGAGACAAGCGACAGCCGGCAATACGTCTGTGTTTGCAGGCTAGTGGAGAATGTAACGAATTGAAAATTTCAATTTAGACACATTTGCTGGCTGGGTAGAAGAGTTGTTATTGTGAGGTGACAGTGACATAAACTGGCATGATTTGGCATAGCCTTCTGCGACCAGGCTCTCACGTGTCGCGGCCGGAGCAAAGTCGCCAGAGACGAGTCAGCAAGCGAAGCAAGCTGGTGAGGGGCCTGTCACGCCGCTTCACCTGGTGACTCTCTTTTCGTTCGGTGACAGCTTCGCTCGTGCCACTAACAAAGAAAGCCTGCTCGCAGGCTAGATTTGGCACTTCCTGACGTGAAGTCATGATCCATTCAGGAACCCAAACTCTTTTTTCGCACTAACTCATGGTCAACTTCATTGGGCGTGGCCAAAGTGGAAACTTTGAAAGCTCGATTCGAGGGCGAAAGAGCGTCGGAATCCATTTTTTTTTTTATTAGACTACCTTTTTATACATTAAAGAGATACCAAAACTACAAAAATCCTGTTGGGTGTGTAGACACTTTAACCAAAACTACAAAAATCCTGTTGGCTGTATGGACATTTTAACCACTGTAGTGAGTTTGTGAAGCCGATGTTTTGAACATTAGCCTTTCATCAGAGCAAAGTTAAGTACTTGTAAACAGTGAGTTATTCTGGGTACATTTTACCAGTTATGGTTTTGAATTCCTATATTATATTTTGGTCTTCTGTTTTCTAAAACAGAGGTACATAAATGTGTGTGTTGTTATACAGACTCACTTGTGTAGGTGCCTTAAAACAGATGGAAGCATCTTGAGTTTCTTGGTAGCAGCTTGCTTTGCACCATTTAGCATTCTGTCCTCCTAAATGAATAAAAATAATGCATGGAAACATAAAGTCTGAGTACCATGACATGCCACAAGCGAAATACATTTCCCAGATAAATTTCAGAAAAAGTCACCACATTTGGCAACTTAAATTCACTTATTATAAATATTAAATAAACCCATTAATGGTTGAAATCTGGATGGACATTCCCCCCACCAACCCTCTCTCCTAGTCTACAGTGTATATATATAGGATTAATGAATTACACCTAACCCTAACCTCTTTTCTAAACTTGATCCAAGTACCCAAATACTCTAACAAGACCTAGAATGCACATTAACTAACAACAAAAAATACCTCTGCAGCCTCCTTCATCTGGGTAATCATACGTGCTATTGCATCATCACTGTCACTTATGATATCAACATTCTACAAAAACCATCAAATGTATTTACATGTAAATAACAGGGCACAGACGTTTAAATTACACTTTTTAAGATAATGTGACAAGTCCAAAGTTTGCTGAGAAAATTCAACTCATCAAATTTCTTTCAACACGTTTTGCACTTTAATAGCAAGTTGTGATTGATGTTGATGTTTTACTTCAATTTTACCCATGGTACAATTTCTTTCCGAATCAGTGCAAAGTTTTAAACTTCATCTAATCCAAATTATTATTAAAAATTAATTAAAAAGTTATTACCTTTCTTTTCTTTCTAAAAGTCTTGTTCATCTGTTCAAAAAAAAAAATATTACATGCTGTTAGTATCAATTTTCAGGACTGCTACTGAAAACATTGCAGTCCTCTCCCAAAAAAACTCCCCCCCCCCCCCCCCCATCGTATTTCCTGGAACTGCAAATTATTATTTTTAGTTAGATTCAATAGAACCATCAATGTTCAATAAATAGTTGTTCATGAAAGATTCTTAAGCAGTGCTGGAAATCATTTTTTATTAGCAGGATGTGTCTTTTCAAGTCTCTGTTTTGGCCAGACATGAATATTTGGCCAGATATATTGGACCAGGGGTGTAAGTGGCAAAACTACAAGAGTCGCACACGTGAGATGAGACATGTCAGCCCTAGTTCCTTAAGACCTTTGTGTCGTTCTTAATTCACTTGTGCACCAAAGAGAAAAGCCAGAAAGCAGTGCCTGAGCATGAAACCCAGATGTTAGAGCCTGCTCGCAGGATACCAGGCATATTACAAATTTTGTGAGACATTTTTTTACTGTAATTTGCATACACAAATAAACTGACAACTCAATCTGTAGTTATACAAGTAGTAAAAAGAATGCTTAGCAATTCACTGTGGGGCGACTTTCAAAGCAGATTTTCGTTTTATATTTTATGCCACTCTGGAGAAATATAAGCAAACCAAACCATGGAACTGTATGATTTGTGATGTTTACATGTTTCAAAGCAAACATGGTCTGCAATGTTCAAGATCTTCAAAACTAAAAGCTAAGTCATTTTGGCACTCAGTCATGATATCTTATCATAATGTAAAACTAGTCATTACAGGCAAATTCAAAATTTGGTTGGACAAAAATGAAGCTTAAATGAAGTATAAACAAATATTTGGGGTCAATTGAAATATCATTAAAATACCTCTTTCTTCTTCTGGATCATCAGGTCAAAATCTGATACAAATCTATGAAGAAGAGACAACAACATGAAATGTGAATCTGTTTAGACATCGAAAGTGTGTTCTTCAAATATCTGAAATGTCACTTACGCTGGTCTGTCGTCAAAAGCATCCTCATCACTATCACTGCCGGCCCCTTTATTGGATTTCGGTTTCGGCACTTTCATTGTTTCAGTGATATCCTTTTCAGCCTTTCCTTCTTCATCATCCACCTCTGATCCAACAGACAACAAGTGATGCTTTCTGTCCCTGGCTATAAACAGCAACAAGAAGAAAATGAACTCTTGGCTGTGAATGTGCTATTAACAACTACAGAAACATAAAGTCAGGGGTTTCATAAGGGCTGCGCACCAGGCAAATTGACCGGCTGTGAGGATGTTTTTGGCCACCTGGTTTGACCACCTGGAGGTATGTTTTTCTTATAAAGAAGTTTGGTTCAAAGCATTTTGCCTGCCCGTGTAAACCAGTTACTCTCCTTCTGAAAACGATAATGAAACCCCTGTAAAATACATATTTTTTGTGAAATCTTAACTAAAGCCAATTACTAATCTTTACCTCCTTTCTTCTTCTTAGTCACCTCAATATCTTCTTGACCAAATCCCTAAAAAGCAGCACACATATCTTAAATATAGTACATGGAAGTATACGAGTCAGATAATCTACACTTGTCTTAGGCAGCCTATAGCTATGGGTTAACAACTGCATCACTAAATGGAGGTTGGGAGCCCGAGTCATCCAGGAGCTTCCACTATTGGCAGCCAGCTCCTAGATGGAGACTGCTACCATGGCTTGCATTCTGATCATCAACGAGGAAAAGTAAACCAAGATAATTCATCTGGCGACAATTTAACCCAGTGCATATCACCAATTATCTGGCTTTGTGGAGGCACGGTGGACTCATGGTTAGTGCTCTCGCCTCTGGATTGAGCAATCCAGGTTCAAGCCCTAGCCCAGGTCATTGTGCTGTGTTCTTAGGCAAGACATTTTACCCTCACAGTGCACCAGTGCCTCTCTCCACCTAGTACGTGTTTGAGTGGGTAACAGTGAATTTAATGCGGGGGGTAACCCTGTGACGGACTAGCATCCCATCCAGAGAGGACTAGAAATCCTAATCACTACATGCTACTGAAACCAGAGATAAGCACCAGCCTGATGGGCCACTTGGCTGGTATGCTGACTTTTTCTTTATCTACAAGCTTGCTAATACAGAGCATATGCATGATCACATAAATTATCCTGTCTATCTTACCACAAATTCCTCCTCTTCGTCACTAGCACCAAAAATGTCTGCAATCAACTGCTCTCCTGCCTCCTCACCAGACTCCAACCTAGTCACCACAAAATATCAAGAATTATAATCCATCAAATATTTTTGCTTGTGTGTGATTGGTCTAAATGCATCATGTGACTGAATATTCCCCAGCTTAAACTGCAGAATATCTAAGTGATATTCCCCAATATTATTCAATACTATTTTCAAAACTGTGTGTGTTGCAAAAAATATTTGAAGGATAACAAACACAATAGCCTCCATTGGGCGCAAAAATATGCTCGGATATTTGTCCTTGAACATTATCTGTTACTTGAAGATAAAACTGTTCACTTCTTGGAACAGATACTATCAGTGGACAAATAGCATATTTCTGCTCCAAATAGAGGCTATTGTTTATATATGTACATGTCAGCGAAACTTCTCTCTCCTCATGGCATTTTGAGAAAGAAGGGATGGAGGTGAATCCCATTTGCAGAGTGAACATCAACATGCTGTTGCTTGCTGGTACAATATGCCAGTGCAGTTGAGTGGCGAAGACTAAATAAATAAATAAATTATCGAAAAAGAAGAACAGAATCCTCTAGACTTCTGCCTATAACCAATCCTCTTACCCTTGTCTGTGTTTCTTATTTGCCAAAGAAGAAACAGCCCCATCCAGATTGGTTAATGTAGAATGTACAGATTTTACAGTCAAACCAAGTGAAGCATACCCCTCAAAATTGCATTAATGAGTTGATTATTTGAATATTGAACCCACTAGTCATTTCAAGAATGCAATAATGAATTGATTATTTGAATACTGAACTCGCTAGTCATTTCAAAAATCAATATTAACATTAAACCCACTAGCCATATTCTTGGAACGACCAGAGTGTACAGTACTTAAAATAAGCATCAAATGTGTATCTCCAGGAGACTACCAAGGTTTATAAATATTTTCTTAACTTATCACTAAAACATTTATTCCAATCCAAAGGTCCAAGTTAGCATGCAGGACAGCTTATGAACTGAGATATAATTCTGACGATTTTGCAGTACGTCAAGATAATAAAATTATTCCCTGGTTAAAGGTTTTCTTTTATTCTCATCACATGACTGCTCGAAAACATATTGATATTGTTATGGGAAATTAGATGTTGATCAGAACTGGAGACACAGGGTTCAAAAAAAGTGCCGGTCATCTGGGACAAGTAGATTTTCCTTCTGGGCAAGTAACTTTTCATTCCCACTTGCCTGATGGACAATGGATCAGGTATGTCACCTGCCAACTAAATCATTAAAAGAGCAAACTAAGACTTGTACAGGGCAAGCAAAATTTGAGAACTTCTTGTCCCAAGGGCAAGCTGGAATTCAAGTTTTTTTTAAGCCCTGAGACACTAGTTTACAATGTACTGGAAACCCCTACCCTTCATCTTGCTCCACTGCTTCACTCTCGGCAAAACTTTTCTCTTCCTTGGTTTCTTCTTCATAGTCATTTTGGTCTACAAACAAAACAAAATCACCAAAGAATCTTAAGCTCCTGACCTGACTAAGCTCCTGACCTGATTAAGTTGCCCTTACACAATTATTGTGTATTGACAACTTAGTCCAGTCAGCAGCTTATAAGGTGATTGTATTTATGTAGTATCCCAAGGAAAAGGGATACTCCCTTAACACTACATGTATGCAGGGATTCGGGATTGCTGTTGAACACATTAAGTGCTTACCCTGTATAAGACAGTATCTGTACAAACTGATTCCAGATTGAATCTAGTAATGAAAATTATTGGTCATTTCCATCATTTAGTAACTAAGAGAGGTTCCTGGAATTCATACATGTGCCTTTATTTAGACTAGATTTTGGCCCTCTCCCTGGCTAAAGCTGCTCAAAAGGTTTGTGTACAAGACCAAATAAAGTTGTTGTTGGTGTTGTATTGTATTCCAGACTATAATACTGGAAATCCACATAAGGCAATACATATACAGAAGGGAGCTTAAAGGAGACTGCTCCTGCAAGGCATGTTACTATAATGACATTATTATTAACCTAGCCAAGGTTGCAAGATTTTTCAAATTGCTGATCCTTGCAGAGAATAAAGTTTGCTTGTTGCCATCCCTAAAAGCTACTTTGAAAGCAAATTAGCCTGTACTTTAGTGTTTGCAAGAACACTTGCAGGGCTCAAAATACTATTGCAACTGATGCAGGTGTATTTACAGCCAAATTTTCACTTATAATATAAGTGAAAATGTGTCTAACTTTACACGTCTCAAAAAATTACACTTGCTCCTGGTTGTGTTTCTAGCAGCTCTTTGGTTTAATTTAAAAGATACAATTTGTCAGTTAGATTTGTCAGCCATAATAAACAATTTACTTTACTTCATATATACTATAACATAAACACTGCACAAGTGAATAGTGTTTTCACACATTCTGATTACTTAACTCCTGGGCGATAAGCAAAGTACTAATCACCTCCAAGCAGAGATTGTGAAATTTCCAACCATTTGCTGGTTTATTGTCAGAAATGAAGTAAATTGTTTGGTCCACTAGTGCGGTATATACTAAAACAGTTATTCACCACAATGTCGGTATGAGTGGTAGACATTTACATTGCCACTTTACAGCTCAGTACATATCTACCAACATTATATGGCAAGGTAGTCTTGGGGTAAATCTAAGCATTCTGATTGGCACTTCAGGGTCCAAAATTAACTTTTTTTGACAGGCGCCAACTGGTGACTGAAATTTTTTTTCAGTCACCATATGGAGAAATGTGGTCGCCAAAAAGTGTCAATGAAATTTTTTCTTCACAGCAAAACACAAACCAAAATTTTTGGTCACCACGTGCTTGCTGGCAAAATATTTGCAATCAATGTAATCAGGAATCAAACCTGTGCTGAAATCATCTGTTGACCACTTTGACAGATCTATATTTCCACCTTCTGACGCCCAGAGAATATCTAAATCTTCATCTAATTTCTTCGCGGATGTTCCGTCTCCACTTCATAATAAATTACGGAAAGATTTCACAACATCTTTGGACACTACATCACCTGAATAAATATTCATGGCGAAAGAACTCACTAGGCCTATTATGCCTGCAATACGTATGTTATGGGAAACCGCTGAAAAAACATGGAGGTGAAGCTTTGCACTGATCGTAGCTATAAACGTTGTGGTAGATTTAAAATAACAGCAAAATCGGTTTTATACTTCAAAAGCAGCGGAAAGGTAAAAAGGAAGTGACCAACTGGCAGGCGGCTTTGAATTTTATTTTAATCGATTTGGCTGAAAATCAAAGTTATTGTTTGTGCAATTATCGTGGCATGAAATAGTTAATTGCCCACTGGTGACCAGTTGTGAAATTCTGGTTGCCAGTGCAAAATTTTTAGTCGCATTGGCAACCAGGAAAGGGCAATTTCGGACCCTTCTCTTTCTTGTTGGGATTTTGTTATTTGAATAGTTTTCTTGGAAAGGGTTGCGAGTCGTGTATTTTTTGTTTTTGAAAGCTCGCAAATTCAAAACCAATGCCATATACTAAACTACTTACTAACCAAGCTTGCTCAAGCCTTACTGGGGACTATTGGCCCCTGGTCATTTTTGTAGGGACCTTGCTGAGCTTGGTCCATACTGCCACAACCTCTACACAATATTTCCCAGTATGGCCCTCAAGCTCAGTTCGTCCAATTTGGTGAGTAATATATTGTTAAATATATTACACAAACATTCCTGCTAGTACATAAAAAACACATTAATTTAGCACAGTAGGTTGAATTAAAACCAGTGAAGCCTGGTTCATAGGATATTTGCACAAGTGATTAAGTCATGATAACATTATTACTGTATTATACCTGCTGCTTCTTCCTGAGTCTCGTCTTTGTTATCCGGAAGAAGTTTGGAAACATCACTTTTAAGAATATCCTCAACTATCTCTGATTCTGGTCCTGAAAGTCCAAGCCCAAGAGGTGAGATTGGCATTTCTAAATCATCGTCCGTGGCCGCCCCTGAAGAAATCGTTCGCCTCCTTTCTGTTGGCTCTTCTGCATCATTTGAATTTCCACCACTTTGTCCCTCGTTTGTCTCTTCAGTCATTTCTCTTAGAACAGATTCCTGACTAGAAACCTCACGTTTATCTTTATCGCCATCCAATCGTTCTTGTTTGCGTTCAAAGTCTGAGGTAGTTTCTGTGTGTATTTGTGCAGCTAGCGACGGAGATTCCTCCTCGTCTGAAACAGCTTCACGTTCAACTTTGCCAAATAGAGTCTCGTGCTCTTCAGCTGTGGCCGATGTTGATGAAACTGGCGACATTTCTTGATCATAGAGTGGACTACCGCTTTGTTTTTCCTCCTCTGGGCTATCCTCCTTTTCATTAATTTCCTCTTCGACAGGAGAATTCAAACTACCATTGTCGTTGCTATTTTCAGACTGCTGTTTCGGGACTTCGTCTTTTGTCTTGTCTTCATCCTCGTTGTCAGAAATATCGCTAAAACCTGGCGCATCTGGCGAATCACCGCCATGATGGATTCCAGGTGTTGGCGGCTTTTCTAGATCTTCGTCTCCTGAATCGATGTCCTCAAAGGGATCTGCGACGTTATCGCCCATTCTTTTTGAGGATGGGATCTCCTCTTAACCTGCTAACTGTCTTCTTTATGGAAGAGATACTAACCTTTCTTCAGTGGACAACGATCACGTTTTGGTCTTCCACAACACAACCGAGAAACTTAAATTTCCGCTTAGCTTCCAAGCCTTTGATTACCGAGGGAAACTGGGTTGGGCGGTTCCAGTCTCTCACCTACCCGCTTTGCTGGCACAAATGCATTATCGGTGAGGTAAGCGCTGAGGCGACTGTTTTTCATGCGTCTGTCCTGTTGTTGACAATAAATTCCGTCATAACATTGTCAAATCAGTCTGCAGATTCACTCGGCTATTATTGTGAAGTGTGGATCCACGAGACGATATAGCCAAGTGGATCCACAGACTACTTTGAAAATGTTATGACGAAATTCTTCTCAATAACAGGACAGACGCATGAAAAACTAATGTCGATATTGCTTTTTACAATAACAAGTTGTCAAATTGTCCGCTCTCGCTTGTTGACGCATCGCATATATTATAAATTCATGTGTCTGTCCGCTTATTGACAATGAAATTTAGCCAATAAGCGCGCGAGAATTTCCGCAGTTATCGTAAAACTATAAATGTAGCGCCGCCGGATTAGATACATAATGTGTAAATAAATTTCTGCATTTGTTTAGGTTACGTGTAACAATTAGAGTCTTTGTCTACCATTCGAATTAGTTGAGTTCAAGCACCAAACGCGGAAAGTAATTTTTTGCGTGGTTGGTTGCATTTTTCAGGCAGTGCATCACCTCCTCATCTCACTCATATTATACTGAATTACCAAATGAGGTCTCGTTTCTGAGAATTGAAAGCCCCTCACCTAATAAGGACGGGGTTTACGTAAAACTTGAAACCTGGAACGAAGACCTCTTACCAGTCCGAACTGCGCAGTCTCAGCACCCTAACGTTTATAATTATAAACATTATAAGATCTCACTCGATGGAATGCGAATCGATGTTATTTGTTACGAACCACATACCTTATCTTTGAGGCCTTTCAAATTTCTTTGATTTTCAGCTTCATTGATTTTTACAGCTGTGAAGTTGTTTCATCAAGTGATATGAGAAAGAACGAAGCATAAAGCTTCGACCGCTTCGCATCCATAATGGTGGTTGTTTTGAAACTTTGAATTTAATTAATGTAAGTAGTTGCGGAATGTTTACATTTTATGGTGTCTTATATGAAACAAAACAAACCCCCCCCCCCCCCCCAAAAGACTCTCGAGGATGCGCAGTACGGACTAGAAATCATCTTAAAAGCTGCTTTGTCTACAAACCTGCCACGACGGTGTCTATACCTTGCCGTTGGAGCCCGGCAAGTTCAACCATGCCGGATAGGTCTAGGGTGAGGAGCCAGACGAAATAAGGCACCCTGGTCCTCCCGGTAGGGGGTTTGGCGCAGGGCTGACAACCCTCTCCCGTAAAACACTAAGTGCTTTTGAAAACTACATGGCCTTATGTGCCCCAGGGCTTGAAGAGGATTGAGAGAGTGCCGGAGTAAGTTGTCATGTCGACAGGGCAACAAGTAGATGTCCATTGAGGGGTCTCGTCACGAAATTCAAAGTTGCCCAGTCAAGGCCCCGCCAAACGGTCGCAACATTTTGCAACATTGTGCATAACATGTATGTTGCCCAAGTTCCCCATCCTGTTTCAAGATGTCTGCTGGTGTCGGCCATATTACTATCCATATTACTATGGGGGAGGCCCGGGGGTGGGACAATCTACAATGAGACTCCATTCATGCGAAAGTGCATCCCGGACTGTTTCCTCCATATATTACTATTTAGGTATGTGCCGCAGGATACGGTACGGTTTTAAGGTTTCCGATCCTTAAATAGGGTATTATTTTTGCCCCTGTTGGTATAGTGTTCCCGGTGTAATCCTTAGATAGGGTGCCTAAATTGTATCAACGTGAATTCCATTTAAATTAATATGTGCCCTCGTTACTCTCGAACGCAATCACCTCGACAATGGCGTCATGACACCAAAACGTCGGTTTTTATCGTTATTTTTGCTTGCCTATGCATTTCGAAATCACTACTGTTAAGGTGGCGAACACAGTTTTCGCGCGCGCTTTTGCTGATGCAATCCAGCGCGCGCACAAGGATTGCAAAAAACAAACATACCGTCAATAGAGCGATCATTTTATTTACTCAACACCCGCACTATCTGTGCTATTTTTCCCTATAACCGTGACTGAACGCAGTGTGTTGATGGCTTTAGTCTTTTATCACAAAGATATGTCAGAAAAGATAACGATGCAAAGAACCCAACAATTCTCAGCTTTTTCTTTGTTACCGAAAGAACCCAGTTAAATGCAGCGCATGCGTAGTAAGTCAAAAAAATTGCGATTGAATGAAAAATTGCACCCTTGGAAATACGGCTCATTAGAATTTCACGAAATTTGGCACGAAAATACTTTAGGAAGTAAGTAACTGGAGTATTGAAAATAATTGAACTTTAACAAAGGAAATTCTAGATATTCCAGTAAACCTTCAACAAAGGGTAATTAAAAATCTCTCTGTTAAATTATTAGCAAAATGGTGTTAACTTGTGAGAATCGTTACAAGTTTGTTGCATGCAAATTATAAAGAAAATCTAATGACTAGATTTTCTACAAATAAACAAAACCGATTTTAAAGGCCTTTTTATTCTTATTCATGTTGCCATGGCAACGGCACCCACGTCAGCTCAACCATCAAAAAACCAAAGTTTGTGTTGTTAACTTGCTTGCTACCATTTTTGGCGACCGAGAGATCAAGGGTTTTAGAGAAAAAGGTGAATGAAACACAGTTATCAAAAACTGTGTTCAGCCACCTTAAGTCATACCGAAATACCAAGTTGTTCCACCTTGAAATTAGCTTTATATGCATCTGTCCCATGATTATTTGTATATCATATTATTAACGTGCATCAACTGGCTGGCGCTAAGTGTAAAATTAATTTTGATTATGTTATGATTCAGATGTTTACAGGCCATGAATATGCGTTAAGATCTAACTTCTTAGTTTGGTATGACGCCCAGTGAATTTTGATCGACTGTGTTAACTAGCCTGTTTAGGTTTTGAAGGTCTCCAAGTTGTGAGGAAAACTTTACAAACTAAAGAAAATCACGCATTTGTACATATTTCCCACAATCCTTCAAAATCTAGTCCTCAGGTTGCCCTCGACTATCGATCAAATTTTAAAAGATGGCCGCGATATTCCATCCAGCCGCTCGACTGGATTCGAACGCCGAGGAGAATCTGGGGCGAGCATAGAAGATGTGGCTAGTTTAGTCCGGAGCTCAATCCATGACTGAGAAAAGTCACCATCGATCACTGAGAAAATAAATAACAGTCAGCTTGTTTGCATGGGCAGATAAAGCCATTTAGCGGAAGGCTTTGATGGTAATGGTTATTGAACATTTCTGTCATTGGGAGAAAGCAGTCAATAGCAGGATGTATTTATTTATTGGAAACGTTTTACGCACACCTGTCAGTCGGAGCAAAACATTATAATTAAAAAGTTATTCTAACAAAAGCGTCACAGACGTTCTCTTTAATAAAAATTTCGCGTGTTTTTCAAAAACGTTCGAATGGAAAAAGCCAATTCAGTGCTTGTTAGGAACGAAATGTTACTTAAACTGGCTTTTTTTTCCTTTATCGACTGCCGCCAAGTTCGCATTCATGACTTTGTTGAAATTCGCCACAAAAAGAAAGACGGGAAGAGCAATGATCAATACACCAAACACAGTCAAGAGACAACCCACCATTTTGCCACTGGCGGTTAAAGGATACTGATCTCCGTAGCCAACGGTGGTAATCGTATTCACTGCCCACCAAAACGCGTCGGGGATGCTTAGAAATGCGCAGTTGTTTCCGCAACCTGCTTCCGCGTAAAATGCCGCGCTTGACGATACCACAACACTTATGGAAATGAAAATCAAAAACATTCCCAACTCTTTCATGCTCGTAGCGAACGTGAAAAACAAAATGCGCATGCCGCTAGAGTAACGCGTGAGTTTGAAAATACGTAAAACGCGTAGCATTCTCGCGGCGCGGAGAACAGAAAGCGGCGCGCGTGTACCTTGCACTGTCAGTAGAACGTAGTATGGTGCCACGCTGACTATATCCACAATGTTAAGTGCTGAGCGAAAAAATCGAAGTTTATCCGGCGCGCTGGAAAGACGAACCGCTAATTCAAACGTAAACCACACATAGCAAGCCATTTCAAGCGACGAGAAAAAGACATCATTGTTGACTGCAAGCTCCCCCGATGACTCAAAACATGGTATGATAACTGAAAGAAGGATTATGACGACTGACAAAACGGCCAGAACTTTAGCTGGATAAGATGATTCTGGGTGAGAAAACAACAACCAGACCTTGCGTTGTATTACATTCTGAGGTAGATCTTCATCTTTGTCTAGAAGAGCCCTCTCGATCTTATCCCTGGTTGACGTGTAATTGCTTCGTATCTGAAAGAAGCGCACCTCCTCAATAAAAACATTCTCCGGAACCACGTCAGGTCTTACGAGCCTTCCATACGACTGATAATAAAAAAGAATTGCATCAAAAGCCAGTCTGTTTCGGTTAAAAAAGTATTCATCTTGTTTGGCGTCAAAATACTGAACGCGCTTTTTAGGGCAGCCTAAAAGTGTATCTGGAAACCTCGATAAGGTTTCTTCTAACGTTTCGAACATTGTGCCACTAACATTGATCCTCACGCGGTCATTGATAGGTTTACTGGGTTGTGATATTATCGAACAACCATTTGAAGCAGGCATGTTTGATTCATTTATATTCCTTCAGTCCAGCATGTGGGAAGCGTTCTACACTGTTAAATATATTGCACAGGCTGTTTAAAAGCACTTTGAAGATCTGCCATGGTTGTGCCTCTCTTGATCTGCCACAACAGACGTCCAAGATGTTCCTGTTAATTTCACGAAATGTCTCAACACTTTATCTCATCTGTTTTTCAGCCGCTGTGTCCATCAATTGGCGATGCATGTCTACCTTTCATGGCGTGCACACTTGTGGCAAATTTTTCTTCAGTAAGAGTTTGAATTAAAACGTCAATAAAGACGAATAGCTGGCATGAAAAACAATCAATTATTTACAATTTCTGACGCGCGATCTCATCTCTTAAGCGAAGTTTAACATTAAAAAAGCCGACAAAGTGACCAAATATTATTAAATTCTGTGAATAATACTGGCGCTGTGTGTCTGCCGCGACAATTACCAACATTGGAATAAATATATGACTTATCGCTACGTGAGTGTTCTTAAAAGGAATATTTATCAGGTCGAAAACCAAACATGGATGTTTTTTTAAAGATCTTTTTCGAATTATTCATTATTTCCACTCATGGTGCATGCAAAAGATAAATCACTTTTTATATATTAGCTCAAAATGACAAAAATTAAATGCAGTAGTTGTTTATTTACGTCACTTTTGTTCATGATAAATAGTCTGCGCAAAATATTAATGCTGGGTTTGCTGATAATTTAACGATAATCAATAGACATCGTATATGAAAAACTCTAAGTTATTTTCTGCTCATTTGCATCACGCCACAATTTAAACTGAGACCAAACCGTTAATAAATCTTGGCTCTGTCTTTGTTGGAAGAAGTAACAACAAGGGGTGCGTCACTAATATTTCTTGCGAAGAGACCAAAAACGCTAACACTAAGATCGATGAATTCCTGCCGAAAAAAATACACACAACGTTAACGCTTGTTTCGTTTACTCCCCACCGTTCCAGATGTTTCAATAATTAAAGCTGCTAACTTGTTCATGAAATAATAATTAGTGGGGGGACTTAGAACTATTCAAAAGCAAATTTTTAAGCGTAGTGCTTTATCGTGAAAGTGTTTAAAATTGACTCTAAGGCTTAAGCATCAAACCTCGTTCGATTTTGTCTTGCAGTGAAGTGGATTACAAGCAGAAAGCAAGTACGCTTTTACGCAAACATTTTCAACTGAAAACAAATTCAGTGTTTCCGACGCTTACTTGGCTGTCAGATAAAAGTATTATGTTAAGTAAAATAAGGTAATTTAACGTTTTCATTCGTAAATATGGCTGTAGAGGGAAACAAAGTGAGAACGTGTGCGATTTTGTTTTTAGTTCCCCAAAGCGCGTAAACAGTCAAGTAAAATTCCGCATTCAGAATTGGTTTCGGAATCTCCTGCAATTTCCTGTTTATTTTGTCCTCGCTGAAATAATCCCTGTCTAGCTATTTAGTGAGCACAAAACTCACGGCTTTCACTGCAAGTATACACATCCCTTATTTTCTCAGTGGGTAATTGTTGAACAGAAAACCTTACTTTAGATAAAAGGCTAAAACTGTTCATATTGCGTACCATATGCAATATGAAAACGAAAGATTGACAGGTTGTTACCTCAGTATGGTAACGTTTTGATCGGGGGTTTGATGTTTATGAAAATAAAGTGTCGTCTGAGTAACCTATTCATGATATATAAAAAAAAACTGTTTCGAACAGTCTACATTTTCTCAATAAAGGGATGTTACCCTTCTGGTTCAACTGAATGTACCTATACGCCTACATGTTTGAGTCCTAAATTGTAAGGCCTGTCGCTGCCTGCAATAACACAACTCATAACAACTGTATTAACATATATAAGTCATAGAAATGAGAAGGTATCCGTACTGACGGTAACCAGCTGCAACTTCAGCGTGATCCCCTCGAGGCCCACATGCACTGCTACGCCGGAGAATTTAGGACCGGAGGTTTAACTCTGAAAACGCATAAACTTTTTTCCGCCGACACTACGCCGGAGGAATTTTAAAACGCCACAATAACCAGTCATTTTGGATTTGTGTTCGAGGAAAACTTGGTCACGAAAATCACATGGAGCCACATGATTATTGTGAAGTCGTGTTTTCCAAAAAGCTCCGTCTTCAAAATGTTTTCCGTCCACACGAAAACGAAAATCCGGCGTTTTCAAATTCTTCCGGTTTGAAGAGCGTTTTCGGAAAGCTCCGTTTTCGTGACGGGTTAGTGTGGACGGTAGGCCTAGCCGTAAAAATAAAGCTGCGTTTCTTCCAGCTTAGAGTGGACGCTACCTGAGTGCGATATCGCCAAACTTCTATGAAGCGTGAGGTAATGAACGGATGTTTTGTTTTTTTCTTTTTTATCAGAGAATGTCTTCCTCAATAGGGAGGTTAGGTAACAACGACGGCCACGCCAAGGATGACACCTAGTCAAAACAACGAAATTCGTAATTGTCTAGATCTGTTCAGTACGCCAATGGCTCTTAAAACGTGGTAAGGATAAATATGCAATGACAGCGATCAGTTCCAAATGGATAATACGAAAAACTAGCCATCGTGGTTCGCGTTCCTCGGACTACACAGAACTCAGTCATTTCACGTTGTTGCTGTGCAAAGACGGCAAAGAAATGTACAAAGCACCCACGTACACGCACGTGCACAGCTATTGTTTTGCTCATTAAAAATGATTTCCAGTCCGCACTGCGCATTCTCGAAAGTTTGTTTGCGTTTTTTGTTTTGTCTTATGTAAGACATCACAAAATGTAAACATTTCGCGACTACTTACACGAAGTAAATTCAAAGTTTAAAAACAACCGACATTA